>NC_090933.1:1401890650-1402194374 GCF_040938575.1 Ambystoma mexicanum
GCCACCCGAAGCCACAAAAGACGCTGACGGAATGAAGATACGTCGAAGAGCACAGCCGAGGTTGAAGCTGCAGTCTCGACGCATGTGTTCATCTATCTTGGAGGAATCTTGACACCCTGTGACTCCTGCTTAGAAGTGAGTCCACCCTCAAAGGATCCATCGACAAACCGTCGAAGAAACTCTTTTAACTCCGATACATTGGGGTAGTTGAACATTTTGACCAGGAAACAAGACTATTTAAACATTAAAGGACTGGGCTTCTAAATACTCTTTATTACAGGTTGCCCAATAGGGCTCGGCGCAACAACCTCTGCATTCGAGGGATCCCAGCCTCCGTTCAGGACAAGAACCTGGCAGAATACATGGGGGACTTTTTTCAATCCTTGCTCCCGCAACTGGATAAACCCCCAACTCCTTCTGGATCGCACCCACAGACTTCGCCCATGCCGAGGAGTGTATTCAGACCTTCCTTCTGATGTCATAACTAGAGTGCATTTTTTTACAACAAAGGAGGCAATTTCAGCAATTAGCCGATCTCAAGACGAACTCTCCTTCCAGGGATCACCCCTCCAGATCTACCAGGATCTCTCCCTTCTCACAAGCTCTCTGACCTCTAACACTCTTTCTCCAGGAGCATCAAATCTGCTACCGTTGGCTATTTCCAACTGCTCTACAATTCTCATATAAGGGCACTCTACGCAGAATTAGCCACCTCGAAGACGCCAATAAAATCCTGCACCCTTCCTTACTTGAAGAGGCTACATCACCAAGAGCAGAAGACACTAAGGGCCCAGGAGCTGGTTCCCCCCTGAAGTCTAGGCGTGCCTCCTGGTCGAAGGTGCAGCGGAGCAGTAGAAGACGATAGCTGGGGGCAGGACCATAACCAGTGGAACCCAGACTGACGCGCTCACTAACTCTCGGGCGCCATCTTAAAGGGACCCTACCAACCTAGTCCGAGCCTACGAAAAAAGTTAATCGATGCTGCGGGCCCCTCCCACGGCCCATGCCCATTTCCAAGGCACATTCCACCTATGAGTCCTTGGAATAGCACAGACCTTACCTATACGCTTGGCCCTGTTGGCCAGGGGAATTGCTGAACCCACAATGTCAGCACCCCTACCAGTTAAAGTTACGCCCCCCCCCCCATTGGGGGTGCATGTTAAAAACCCAAGAGCAGGGGGACACATTCCTAGCATATCCTTGAGATGACGGCTAATCCACACCCCCCCGACCTTGCCTCCCCGGACGTGGTGGCAGAGAGGGACCCGGCTCAGGAGCACCAGACCTTGAAATTCATCAACCTCAACGTCAATGGGCTGAACTCCCCTGCTAAGTGAAAATCGATCCTACAAAAGCTTCAGGATGAGGAGGCAACAGTGGCTCTAATTCAGGAGACCCACTTAATACCGGCGGACTTTGGGCGTCTTCGCTCCAGGCTCTACCCCCTTCAGTTCCTTGACTCAGGGGGCTCTAAAAAAGGCAGCACAGAAATTCTCTTCAGGAAAGGTCTAAACCCCCAGGTTCTGGAAACAAAAATATGCCCGGAGGGCCGTTTTGTGGCAGTCAAATGCCTACTGCTGGGGGACCTATACACTTTTGCTTCGGTATATGCCCCTAATTCGGGGCAAGCAGCGTTCTACGACGCATTGGGCTCCTCCCTCTCCCCCTTCATCGAAGGCCAAGTCATAATTGGGGGAGAGTTCAATTGCGTCCCAGATCCCACTTTGGACAAATCTCACCCCCCCCCCACCCTCGGAGACTTCACTCGGGCACTCAGCCTTCTACGCCTGTTCAGAGCTTTGGAAGTGGTAGACTTATGGCGGGTGCTCCACCCTTCTGAGAAGGACTATTCCTTCTATTCCTATATAGAACCTTCTCAAGTATCGACCTCCTCCTGACATCCTCCCAGCTGCTTACCTACACTAATGAGGAACCCATTGGCCCGCGAATCCTGTCTGACCACTCCCCAGTTATCATGGAGATCCGAGCTCATATACCTAAACCTACCGCGCCGCCCAGATGAACACTATATGACCCTATCCTTAACAACATGCCTCTGAGAGACAAGATTGCGACAACAATTCACAACTTTCTCAGAGAAACCACAGTCGAAGATGCCTCCCCAGCAAATACTTGGGACACCCTGAAAGCGGTGATCAGGGGAGAACTAATCGCACAGGGGGTGGCATTCCACCGTAATAGACAATTGGCTTGCCAGGTCCTTGAGGAAGAACTCAAAGCAACGGAAGAAACCCACAAGAGAAAAGGCTGGTCTCCCAGAACTCAACAAGCGATCCGAACCGCCAGGAAAAAGCTAGAGGCTCACTACGCCGAACACACCGCACAGCTCATGGTTAAAGCCAAACAGTTCTACTATGTGAAGAACAACAACGCAAACAAATTGCTCGTAGCTAAATTGGGTATAGCGAGACGTGGCAATACCATCATTTGCCTTCGCGACCCACAGGGGGTGATCCACTACGTAGAACAGGAAAAACAGCTGGCGGCTGACCACTTGGCCCAGGTCAGGACGGCGCTCCTCCGAGACCAGAGTAAACAAAAGGAATACCTACGGGAAGCAGCCCTCCCCCGACTACACGAGGCAACCAGGGAGAGCCTAGAAGCCCCAATCACAGGTGAGGAGGTTGAAGAAGCCATTCAATCCCTCAAATCCTGGGACCCGGGCCTCGATGGATTTTCCTTCAGGTTCTACAAAATGTTTAAACCTCAGGTGGTCCCCCTCCCCCCTGGTGGCGCTCTTCAACTCCTTCTGGGAATCAGGGTTGGTAACCCCCTCAATACAGGAATCCACCACCATCTTACTGCCGAAACCAGGGAAGGACCCCACAGACCCGGCCTCCTACAGGCCGATAGCCCTGCTCAATATCAACGCCAACCTATACTCCAAGATTCTCGCAACCCGCCTGGCACACACCATACACAACATAGTCCACTCGGATCAGGCTGGCTTTATTCTGAATAGAGCAGCAGGCAATAACATCCGCAGGGCCCTGAACCTGGTCGACCTGGCTTCCCGAGGCCCTTAGGGGTTAGACTTGACGGCCTTAGATGCCACCAAGGCATTTGATAAGGTGGACTGGTCCTTTATGAGCCTGACCCTGGAGGCCTTTGGATTCATCCAGGCGTTCCGGGCAATGGTTCTGACCAACTATTAAGCACCGAAGACCCTCTTCAGGATCAATGGCTCACTTTCGGCCCCGATCCCCCTGACCTGTGGAACCAGACAGGGCTGCCCGCTATCCCCACTGTTATTCGCATTGATTATGGAACCTTTCGCCCAAAACATCAGATTGAATTGCGGCATCAAGGGCCCCCAGATTGTTACATGCCAGCACAAAATCACCCTGTACTCGGATGACGTTTTGGTCATGATCTCGGAGCCCCGCATTACAGCATGCCCTGTCGGAAATAACCAGCTATGGGGAGGTCACTGGCTTTTCCATCAACTTCAGCAAATCGGTGGCCCTGGGAGTGGGTCTCTCCCCAGAGGAGCAAGAAGTGCTGCTCCTGTTGTGCCCAATTAAATGGGAGAAGAAGGCCATCCCCCACTTGGGGGTCCAAGTTTGTATTTGTATTTATTATTTTTATATAGCGCTTTCATCCAAAGCGCTTTACATTATAACAACAGAATACATAGAACATTATAACCAAGAAGCAATTTACAATGAATCAAACCAATAAAAAACAGTAAGCAGAGCAATTCATCAGTGAGGGGAGAGGGGAGAGGAGGGGAGGGGAAGTGTGAGGGTGGATAAGGAAAAGGGGGAGGGAGGAGAGGATCATAGGGGGGATTCGAGGGAAGGGGAGAGGATTGGAAGGTTTCAAGGCGGGGAATGGAGAAGAAGAGATTTCAGGGAAGTGCGAAAGGAGGAAAAGGTAGGTGTGGAGCGGATCGAGAGAGGTAAGGAGTTCCAGTGGAGGGGGGCTAGGAGCTGGAAGGAGCGGAAACGGGAGGCGCGCCATGGGGAAGGGGGAACAGTGAGAAGGAAGTGGTCGGCTGAACGGAGGGGGCGGGAGGGATTATAGAAAGAGAGAAGAGAGGAGAGATAAGGGGGAGCCAGGCCATGGAGAGATTTAAAGACCAGACAGAGGAAATGAAATTTAAGTTGGGAGTGAAAGGGAAGCTAGCCAAGAGAGGAGAGCGAAGAGGAAATGGAGTCATGCGGGGCAAGGAGACAGAGGATACAGATAGCTGAGTGGTATATATATTTGAGGGGAGCAAGATGAAAAGCTGGTAGTCCAAAGAGTAGGGAGGAGCAGTAGAAGCGGCGAGAGAAGATTAGGGAGGCGATTAGAAGTTTTGTTACATGGAGGGTGAGAGAGGAGCGGACCTTGTGAATATTGAAGCGGTAGTAGCGACAGGCGCGAGAGGTAAGAGAAATATGGTGGGCAAAGGAGAGGGAAGAATCAAAGTGAATACCTAGATTGCGAGCTCCGCAAAGTTCCTGCAAACCCGAAGGACACATATTAGGTCAACTTCCCCCAGCTTTTTAAGGAACTAGAGGGCGATCAGAAGCGCTGGTCGACCCAACAAATCTCACTGATGGGACGAATAACAGCCTGCAAGATGAACTTACTTCCGAGGTTCCTCTACGCTTGCTCATCCCTCCCAGTGGCCATCCCAACATCCGCCCTTCGCGATCTACAGAGGAGAATGCTAAAGTTCATCTGGAGGGGTAAGAAGGCGAGGATTCCCCAGAAGTCAATACTAGGCGATGCTAGACTGGGTGGACTGGGGGTCCCCGGCCTGCAAGCATACAGAGTGGCAGCACAACTGGTGCACATCCGTACGTGGAAAATAACCTCTGACCGCCCTAGATGGATGGAACTAGAATAATCTCGGACCCCTCTTCCCTTGCGGTTTCCCACACACATCCCACCCTCCCTCAGAGAACGGGGGCAGGGACTCCTTTTGGCGACTAAGCACACAATGAGCTCCTGGGACTGGGCGCTGAGACCTAAGGGAATCCCAAGAGGACTGAGCCCCCTATCGCCGATCTTCCACAACCCGGCTTTCTCGCCTGGGGCTAACCCCCAGAATTTTCAAAACTGGATCGCGGGGGGCCTCAAAACTCTGGATCAACTTTATGAGAGGGATCGACCCTGCACCTTTTGAACAATGTAAGGAAAGGTTTTGACTCCAAGAAAGGATAGATTCACATACATCCAGCTACGCCATTGGTGCTCCCACCCCTAAACTCTGCAAGCAGCTATGCGCCCTCTCACTGCGCTCAAACTCACCCTTAAGGACCTCCCAGCCCGAGGACGGATCTCTACCCTATACAGGCGATTCCTGGGGGACTTCCTGGTTTCAAAGACTCAATGCATGGCTCAGTGGAAGGCAGACTTGGGACACACAGTTGAGGCTCAGACCTGGGTGGACATTTGGTCCCGAACACACAAGTCATCCGCCTGTATCACTAACAGAGAATGCGTGTATAAAATCTTGCTGCGGTGGTACTACTCTCCTCTCAGGCTCCACCACATGAACCGCTCATTCGATTATGCTTGCTGGAGGGGTTGCGGCCAGCCAGGCTCCTTCTTCCAAATGTGGTGGGCATAGCCGAAGATCCAACAGTTTTGGAAACTATGCTTAGCCACTATCGAGCAAATTACCCAGACGACCCTCCCCTTAGAGCCTGAGCCCGTCCTTGGTCCCTGGGATTTATCCACGTTCCGGAAACAGAGCTAAACTGCTGACCCAATGCCTGTTGGTGGGAAAAATAGTGATCGCCCGCTTCTGGAAAGCTGCGGACGGCCCCGCTAAACTCAATGGTGGGGGAAGATATGGGACATACTAATCTCGGAGAAGGTCACAGCGGCAAGGGCTGGAGCCCTCCACCGTTTCCAGAACACTTGGGCCCCTGTGCTGGAGTATGATCAAAAATTCCCCGCACTGACCTACAAGCCCATCAACATTCGGCGGGCCTTGGAGAATCAAAACACCCCCTGAGAGGAGGAAACCCACTGGGGGGTAGCGCCCCCAGTCTGATGGTCATGGGGGAGGCGGCGGGAGGAGTGGAGGGGAGCTGTGGTTTTGTTTTACATGTCTTGCTTTTTACTTTGCTGAACTGTTGTCACCCTGCCTTGGTTTAAAATAAACACATTAAAAAAAAGAAATTAAAGGACTGGGCTTCTTAATACTCTTTATTACAGGATGCCCAGTGGAGGGATCCTCGCTCAGAACTGCCCCTATGTAGAGGGGGTCAGCATTCTGCCATTCCTTAACCCAACCTGCCTTCCTTTCTATGATCTATGCTGATACACATTGCTGTATAATTTGTATGCCATTATAACTGTCAGCAGTTGATGCATTTTAAAGGAGCCAATAGCTAAGTGTGTTACCACATAGACTTTTTATATATTTGCCATATTACAATTGCCAGAGTACAAAGTGTGTTATTAATTGATGTGTGTATATATATATATATATATATATATTGAACCTTATTTTTACATAAAGAACTGTGTTAGCATATATAACATAGTGTGTGGACATTCCTTTGTGGGGACTTGGGGACTATACTGTACTTAGGAACCAGCCCGCACCACCTCCTGAGAGCTTAAGCCTTGGTTGCTCGTAATTGTTACCACAATAGAGAACCTTGGCTGGGGTGCTCTGTGCTTCTACTCTGCCATATAGAGGGCAGGAGTACAGATAACCCCCTCTAGTCTTTACAAAATAATCAGCAAATTTCTAAAAAACCTAACAAACAACAACCTTTTCGCTGTTGTAACAGCCCTCACAGGTTTAGCTGCCTCCAACATAGGAGGTGTATCTTTACACCGACTAATGCTCCTTCCAGAAGAACACCAAAAAAAATTAGAATACTACAAATTATCAGCAGAGACTGCTAATAAAGTATGCAGAATTTTGAAACCAATGAAAGTGCTCCTAATAGATGAAGTGAGCATGGTTTCCAACCTCATGTTGGCTTTAATTGATTGATAGATATTTTATTTCTATCGCGCTCGTACACAAGTGTTTCAGAGTGCGACAAGGCAAGGGAGGGGAACAGGGGAGAACAAAACAGCGATCTTACTAGGCCCAGTGACATTGAGAACGTGCAAGTGCATGGGAGAGGGGGAGGGGAAAAGTGCGAAGCAGAGGAGAAACAGATAAATAACAATAAATAAATAATAAAGGAAACAAACAGTGGTAATTCACCTCAGAATGCAAGAAGTCCTAAGAACCGACAACAAAGAACTGTTTCTAGGAACACACGTTATTGTTTTCAGAGACTTGCTACAGTTAACACCAGTAAAATGTCAACCTATTTTCAAAACAGTAGGACACAAACAATGCTGCAACACACTTGGTAGTATTGGAAATGTAAATCTCTGGCAACATTTTCAGTACCTAGATCTAAGTCAAAATATGTGTCAGTCTGCAGACCTCACCTATGCTAACATTTTAAAAAGCGTTAGAATTGTTCTGCTTACTAAAGATGCAAAATCTATCTTAAATAGCAGACTAATCCATGAGCTATATGGTCAAAACACAGCTGCTCCTGATGTAATGGAACAATTAGCTAAACAAAATATAAAATGCATGTCCTTAATGCCAACCCTTGCAAGCCGTAGTCAATTCAACGACACAATGTTAAAAATAAAAATGCAACTCATACTGCATATCAGTTCCACAGACAAACTAGAAATGCATGTCATGACACTCCCTTTGTGTCAACAAGCAACAGCACGACAAAATAGCTTAGAAAACCTATCTCCAACACAGCTGGATTGGAGAAAATATTAACTTTATGCCTAAACTCTAAAACGTAACCTTGATTTAGAACAAGGTTTAGTCAATGGAGCAATTGGTACAGTTGTTGGCTTCCAAACATATCCACATGACAACATTCAGTATGCCAACATCCACTTTGACAAACCTGCAGAAGTTAAAGAAATTGGCCGCACAATAACACATTTCCTTCTTTTCAAAGTCAAAGACACGTACATACGCAGAGAACGTTTTTCTCAATCTCTTGCATATGCTGTCACTATTCACAAATCGGAAAGGTCTAACCCTAGATCACGCATTGATTTACATTGGAAGCATAGTCTTTAAGGAAGGTATGAGTTAAGTAGCACTTTCACGTCTGCATACACTCAAAGGTCTATTCCTAGTTAACTTTGATGCAAGCAAAGTAAACATTGACATTCTTTGCATCCTAGAATACAACAGCCTGCGTGCAATGTACACCCCCATCTAGATATCTACCCTTTACCTCACAAAATAAAACCTTTAAAAAGAAAACTAATGACACAGAATATACAACAGATCTCCCAACAATACTGCTAAAGAAACAATGACCAACTCCTTCCCCATCAAATAATACAACCACAAAACTGTCTAGTAGAATCTCAACTGTGCATCAATCAGAAAGCAAAGAGACAAATGTCCCTTCTCAAACAAAATCTGCAGGCCCATCAAACGATGCACAGACAGAACTCTCTGGGCCATTTACATTTAACAACACAACTGGAATAAATTGCTATGCAAATGTAACAATCAATCTTCTCTTCCAGTTGCCACCATTCATTCACAACATTTACTTAAACGGCTCGGACCAGTTGTGTTTGCAAATTCTTGTCCTTCATAGAAATGCCACAAATAATCCTGACAACACATACAGTGTCTCAGGTCTAAGACAAGAATTGGACTACTGTGCAGGAATGGTGAAATTTAGCATAAACACATATCAAGATCCACAGGAATTCCTAATGTACATACTACAAGTACTGGAAAGCAAAAACATCCCTATAAATTAATTCTTCCAAATTTCATACACGTGGCAACATACATGCACTCTCTGCAACCATGTTTCACAAGAGTACATCCCTAATGAACGATTTCTATGTGTATCCATAATAAATTGTGAATCCATTCCATTTCAACAGCTTCTGCATAATGCAAATCATGGCATATTATGCAATTTGTGCAATTCAGACAATCGTTCCAGCATGCAAATCAAATAAAATAGCCAATATATCATACTAATGCTTCTAAGGTGCAATGCAGATGGTACCAACAATAACTGTAAGCTTACTGTTACGTTCACCTGGCTCCCACAGAGGCGTCAATCTGAAATGGACAGCTGCGGTCTCCACCAATGTGACGCTCAGGGCCGAGATGACCGACTGGACTGGCCCATCTAGCTTTGTTTGCTTGGCCCGTAGGAATATTCTTCTGCAAATGGAGAAAGGGAATTAACCACCCGTGGAGTTGAGCGTAAATCTCCCCACCCCCGCTGTTCTCCCCACAGATCACCTTTGATGTCCCCTCTTATAGTCTCACCTGATGGTTTGAAAAGATGAGCTCTCCATCCTGCATTGAGCGCAGGGGCGTGTTGATAACCAGTTGCTTCACTGGTTCGAAGGAATTGGTGAGTTCCATAACAATATTGACTCCGAAAAGTATGTAGTTCGTAAGAGTTCACATGTCTGACTTTCACTCTTGTCCGATTCCTTTCAGTTTGCAGCTTGACCCCAGCGAAGAGTTCCTCGTGGTAGCTGACGAAGTTCAGGTAAGGATTTGGCTTATCCTACACAGTTCAATAAAATAAGGCCAGAATGTAACCTGTTGCTTGCTCCCTTATTCAGGTGTGGAGAGAAAATATGAAGTTCGGGGAATAATGCCTCTGGTAGTAAAATTAGGTAAGTCTATTGCGGTGAGAAGAGTTCCCCTTGTTTGTCCCTTTGTCTCACCTTGTTGTCCTTTTGTTCCCCTTAGGGGCCGGGGTACGGCGAGGATGCAATGGAGACTGCGCCGACCCTTGAAGAGGAATAGTACCCCCGGCGGTAATCTGGTAAGTCTATGGGGGTAGTTACTATTGCCTCTGTTTATTCCCTTGGCTCACCTTTGCTGTTCTTGTGTTCCCCTTAGGTGGCAGAGTGCGGCGGGAACGTGCAGAAGGATGCGGTGGATCGTGAGGATGCTGCGAAGGCCGGTGAGTTCAGCGCGGCGCTGCAGCAGGCGAGGCGGCGCGCGTAAAATGCTTCTTTCTTCCAGCTTGAAGGCGCGGTGGATCTGGAATTCAGGTAAGGGTCGAAGGTTTTGCTCTTATTCTAACCTTTTCTCCTTCTGTTCTTCCCTTTTTCTAGGAGCTGCAGACTCGAGGCGGGCGTGGCAGAAGACTGGATGCAGGCTTGCAGACACAGTGAGCGTTAGGCCGCTGGATGCAGAATAATGCAAAGCGTGTGCTGCTCTTCGGGCGTGGTTTAAATAGCCTCCAAAGTAGTCCCAGGTAAGTATTCCTCCCCAGCCCCACCCGAGTAAAAAAATAGTCCCTAGGTAAAATAGTCCCTTCCAAGCCTCATTTGGCTTGGAGCTCTGCAGCATGGTCTGCATCAGGTAAGCTTGCAGCATGGTCTGCATCAGGTAAGTTCTACTCTATGAGCCTGGCGCCTTTGGCACCAGGACTGACTCTCCATATGAGCCTGGTGCCATAGGCGCCAGGACCGCACCCAAACAGCCCCTAGCAGGGGTTTTTGGGCTTGCTCAAAATAACTTGATGCCTGCTTCCGGGGTTGCTGGACCTGGTCTGGTTCCCTGTGGGTAGGCATCATGACACTTACTGGCTTCACACACAGCCACGTACCTCTTGGGAAGAAAACCTTCACAACAGTTGGTATAATATACTGCACTGGTGCCATAACTACTTTAGGGCACCATACTGCATATGTCAAAAAAAGAAGTGGTTGGTTTGAATGTAACGCCACCTCCATTACTCCAAAACATGGGTTACCAGCAAATCTAACAAGTGCCTACTTGACATTCCTGCAACCCAAATGTACTCCCTAAACTGTAGCAAAATAGTCGGTTAGAATACGGCAACAGGTATCTAACTACATCCATAACGCTACAATAGTACTTTTAAAAGTCAGGATAGTTAGAATTCACAACAGGTATCTAACTAATTAAAAAATACCCTTCATTGCAATACACTTGAAATAGGCCATCACAATTCAGGTTACTACACAACTTCTTCTAAAGTCTAATGTAGTTAGACTACACTAACAATATCTAACTACTTTAAACATTCCCTTAATAACAGCACACTTCAAACAAACATACTATCACACTAACACTGACATCATTGTAGTCATTAGTCTTTTATTCCTCGATGGATTTTTTTCCCAATGATTATTCAAGTCAATACAACAACAGTGTAGCACACACTAATGTTGTACCAAACATAGGGCCTCATCACAAGTTGGGCGGTATCGTGGTGGTATTACCGCCAGATCACGGTTCGGCTGTAGCAGTAACTCCCCATTCTCCATTTATTAATTTGTAGTTTTTATAACACGCTACTTGCCAATAGACCTCAAGGCGCACAAAAAAAACAGACATAACATATGGCAGAAAAAGGGGAGAGCTAAGGACTCTAATCGAATCTGAACAGGTCTGTACGGATCTGTAATAATGTAGTCTAAGATTGAACTAGTGAGTTTTAAGACTTTTTTTTGAACTCCTGGATAGAATTTGACTACCTGATGTCACACCAGAGTTTATTCCACTGTGAAGGAGCCTGAACGTCAAATGTGGCGCCACCAACAGTTTTAAGGTTATACCTGGGTTGAGTACATTTAAGGGGATCATAAGAGCACAGACAGCGACCAGGTAGAACTATAGTAAGGTGATTGTTCAGATATTCCGGGGGCTTCTCTGTGACAGCAATTGTAAATCAAGGATAGTAACTTATACGTGACACTTTGTTTAATGGGAAGCAAGTGAAGACTTCATCTTGCATTTGTAACATGATCCCTCTGGGTGAGATCATGGACAGCTCTGACTGCCCCATTTTGAGCTACTTCCAGGGCTTGAAGATTCGCTTTTGATGTCCCTACCAACAAACTGTTGCAGTAATCAAGACGGAGTTAATCAAGGCCGTAGCTACAAAAGATCTACTTTTTAGAGTAATAAATGGGCGAATGTGGTTCAATAATTTGGTCACATACACACATGCGGCACGAACTGAGGCAACGTGGGGTTTCATGAAAAGCTCTGCATCCAGCACCACGCCCAGCGTTTTCCTCTTTTTAGACACTTTAATTGAATTTCCTGCTATGAGAAAACTGTTGTAGTCTGGGGACATGGTTTTGAGTCTTTGTCCGGATGCAAGGATGAGAAGTTATGTTCTTTCGGGATTGAGAGCAAGGGAGTTTGTAATCATCCAATCCTGGATGAAGTTGTAGATATGATTGACAGTGTTAGAATCAGTGCTATAACAGTCAGTTAACTCTACAAGGACCTGAGTATCATCTGCATAATTAGCGTACTGCACACCCAGGTCATCCAGGAGGGCAAGAAGTGGCATGACATAGATATTAAAGTGAAGTGGAGAGATACAGCAGCCCTGTAGTACCCCGCAGGTGGTAAGCATGGGCTTAGAACTAGCATTTTGTACAGTAACTCTTGCGCTCCTGGGTCCCAAAAATGATAGAATCCATTGTGCCGCTGTGCCAGAGCAGTGTGCCTGTTCACTCAGCCTAGTGACCATTAGTGAGTGGTCAACCAGTTCAAATTCCGGAGAGATCAAGCAATAATAAGAGGGCAGGTTTACCTTTATCTACAATATGCGCAATATTGGATTTAAGATCGATTAATGTAGTTTCTGTTCTGTGCATATGTCTGAAACAGGATTGTCTCTTGTTCCAGATGTTGTTGTTCTCTATGAACAAAATCTTCAGAAGAAATTGAACATTTGTGATTTGGTCGATAGTGTTTGGCTATATTGGGGTCCAGATTCTTTTTCTTGAGAAGCGGAGTGATCCATGACTCCTTTAGGATTGAGGGCATGGTGGATTCGGCGAAAGACAGGTAAACCAATGTAGTTACCCAGGGTGCCAGTGTGTCAATACATGCCTTGAAGACAGAGGAAGGACAACTATCTCCTAAACATGAGGTAGGTTTCATGCCAGCAACAATCTTGCAAATCTGGGCCTCAGTACATCGCTGGAACTGAAATGTAGCCTGGGTAGATTTAGAATTAAGAGGAGACGGTGCAAGATCAAAGGGTCCAGGAGAGCTAGTACTCATCTCCGTACATTTTTTTGTTGTTGATCTACAATGGAGTGTTGATGAGTTTGGATTTTGTTGTTAAACTCATCATGAATAGATTGACACCAGACCGCGTCCTTAGGAAGTGTTGCGACATTGGGTGAGTTACCCTCAAACTCTTTCCGGATCAAGAATAATTCTCATGAGTTAGATTGCGCTAAAGAGATCCTATCATTGTAACTCTGTGATTTGGCTGCAAAAATGGCTGCAAGAATGGCTGATTTCAGGGTTTTTAAATAGTCTTTATATGTCCAATAGCAAGGGAGAGGGTCTTTTCGCCACGCTCTCTCAGCTCTTCGCTTAGCATGTCTTTTTACACCAGCAACAAAGCAGGCAGTTGACACAGAAATCAGTTGTATAAATAATACAAACAAATGTTGAATGTCATTCGTATATGCCATATGTAATTTACACAAATTGCACTATGGAGTGGATGGAGTGCAAAAACAAATCGGTCGCAACAGATTTTACGCTTTTATATTGCACTTTGTAGTACAAATGACTCAAATTGACTGAAGTTGATCTGTTTGCACACAGGAGTAAATGTAAGAAAATGGCCCCCATTGACAGTACTGGCAATTGAAATAGTGTCATCAAGATAATTGGTTGACATGGGTCTAATGGGGATCCAGAGAACTTGCTTGCAATTACTGGGAAATGAAAAGTCTCCATAGTACATGGACTAAAGGCTTAGGAGGCAGTGGATACCATGAAGTCTGTGAGCTCTTTTTGATGTATTTATTGACACTTGCAGTGCCCGTGTGCAAAACAATTTTGGTTTAAAGTGTATGGATATAAGCAGACAGTCAGGAGAGGATTAAAAAATTATCTTGTCAAGGAGAAGTGGTGTGTCTTCAAGGAGTTGCTGAATCAAGACAGGTTGTCTTTATGTCGGAGTTGAATAGGAAGGGCATTCCACATTCATCTTTGGGGCAAGCACTACAGGTTTTTAGCCTCTGCTTTTTGTTTTCTTGAAGGGTTGGAAACACGAGGAGGAAACAGTCCATGTGCCGTAGAGGCCTGGATGGGCAGTAATACTTAAAGAGATCCAGATAGGGTGGACCTGCACCTTGAATAGCTTAGTGGGTAACACAGAGATCTTTGAACTTGATGCAGCATGGACCTGTAGCCAGTGCAATTGCTTCAAGGCTGATAAACTCTAGTTGTGGGACTGAGGCTGAAAGATGAGGCTGGCTGCTTTGTTTTGAATTCCTTTCAATTTGTCATAGCTAACTATTTGTGGATACCTTGATCATTGGGCGAAAAGAACGAAGCATGTTTATCACATAGTATTTGTGAAGAAGGGCTAGGCTGTGCAGTGGCACTGGGAGCCTTTAATAATTGCATATTTGAAAAAACTGTCTCTATTTATTGGGTGACCTGCTAATTCAATTATGGAATGGTGATTTGCCCTGTATGTATATGTTTATAAAACCCAAACCTAGCTAGCAAGAAAAGGAGAGCTGAACATAGAGGATGCCCCCATGGGTTGCAGTTAGGATGTGGGTGCATTAGAACTGGCTTGGATGTGTATGAGTATGTATATCAGGACATTGGTTATGTCTAAACTTGATTACTGCAACGCACTTTATCTAGGAACCAACCAACGCAACCTCAACAAACTGCAGATCTCCCAAAATAATGCTATTAGAGCAGCCCTCAATATTCCTAGATCGGCGCACATCTGACACTAGGAAGGGCTTACACTGGCTCTCTGTTGCCCAAAGAATTTTACTCAAATCACTGACTCTTACTCATAAATGTGTCAACAACCAGGCCCCTATCTATTTAACTTCCCGCTTTTCACAGTACATTCCCGCACCGAGTTTAAGATCTGCCCAAGCACAATCGCTCACTATTCCTAAATACAACCTGCAGACTGCCGGAGGTGTCAGTTTCCCAGTCCTCGTGTCCAAACTCTGGAACTCCGTGCCATTGTCCATCAGAACTCTCCCATCCGCCACACTTTTCAAACACAAAGCCAAGCTTTGGCTATCCTCTACCCCCCACCTACTACCAGCCTAAGCCACCTGCTACACTACTACCGCACGACTGGCTCTTTTCTGCTTGATATCTTATAATGTTTTGCCTGTACCTGCATATCTGCCACTTTTGTACCTTGGGCATATGATTCGCACCTGTGAACTTAATCCTTGTCTGTAACTGTATCAATGCCATTTTTGTACCCTGTGCCTTAAAATATGCGCCTGGTTGCCCTTGGGTCTAGCGCGCTATACAAATAAACAAAATACAAATACAAATATAAGGAGCAGGGGAGAAGAGGTGACTGGAGTGATCCGTTTTTAGGAAGATGTTCTTTTCAGAGACGGGTCTTCACATACATGCCAACATTCAGACGCACCTGGGAGGGAGATTTCCACAGGGAAATCGGGAGATGCACATTTCACCATAGGAATGCATTGGGGCTAAAGTTATTTCATCAGGAGTCTCCCGCCTAAATTGGGAGGGTTGCTATGTATGTCTTCAGGTCATTCCTAACATGTAGGATATAGGGGGCAAATCTGATTAGCATTGGAAACTTGCTCCAGAGAGTGGCTGCATCCTAGGAAAACGTTCCCACTCTCACTACATTGGCAGACGACGCATCAGATGATGAACAAATCAAAGATGAAGTTCCTAGGCTTACAACAAGTGGCATTAGGAAGAAGAGGGGGAGACAGGATAAAGCTCCACAGAGAGGCAGAAGCCAGACTCATATGTGTATTCAATACTACAGTGACGGGTTTAAATTCTGACAATGAAATGGTCTCATTCTTATGATGAACCTGGTACGTTACTGTTTAGGAACCGGTCGAGTCATCATACAAACATTGGAGTTTTGGTTACCTTTCCCATACATAATACTCTAATCATAATTGTCGCAATTGAGAATCAATCATTCTTTATAGGAGAAGGTTACTACTAATTGATAATTATGTGATGTATTATTAATACTTTAACCATAATTTAACCATAATTGTGGGAATTGAGAACCAATCATTCTTTATATGAAAAGTGATTGACAATCAGATATATTACTAATACTGGTAGCAGATATGATCTAGTTTCTTCTTTTTACAATATTTCATTAAATTCATTGCATGCGGAGGAGACTACTCAGGCAGTATTGGCACCAAAATGCTGTTAAGGGCATGAACGTGAATTATGCTCATTTACTCAATATATTACAATATATTAATTGTCCTGAACTTTTGCATCGGGGGGAGCAAGCATAAGCAACAAAAAGTGCAAAGAAGGACATTTTAATGAATGATGCAGATAAGAATGCTTATATTAGTTTCACCATACCAACATGGCCGCTGTGCCGATGACTAACGTAAGATACGTCCTTTTAGAACGCAGCGTTGACTTGGCAACGGCCGCGAGGACCTACGTTGCCATGTGAACGTGTCTAAACATTTAATTAACATGGCGGTGATGGTACGCGTGAAAAGTAGAAATGTGGAACCATCCGAGTTAATACGGTAAAACCCTACTAGATAGGCAGTATGCAAATGTTTCAGATAGCCCCTGGGCACACCTAATATGACATTTGTTTCAAGGAACGTGGAACGTATTCAGAACTAGTTAAGGCTATGTACTCGACATATTAGACAAAGCACGTCTGATAAGTTTTTTAAAGCAAGAGCTAACTTGAACGTAGTTAACCATTGAATTATGCATTCATTCTACGGCCATGGGCATCCTATGTTTCTTTACTTATTGAGCCAGCAGACACATAGGTTACTTACCCAACTGTGAAAACTTAGCATGGAAGAGTCCAAGGCGAATATGGCCAAATACGAACATAAAACAGTTAGTATTCCCATACCACTACGAATAGCGGCAACACGAGAATGTCAATCCCATGAAACAGCGATGTGCTGATACTGTTATTATTCTTATTATTGATTACAGCTGTACAGGGATTTAACCCCAAGAATATCAATACGGATTAATATTTGGCCCCATTGATTGGACGGTAAGAGTAGTAATCTGAAGCCGGTTTGGCTAGCACTTGACTGAATAATCTCTAAAGCACTGCAATTTTCATTAAATACTAATGGCTGTTCTGTTGATTATTTTTTTTTTCAACCTTCGTATCTCCCTCTTTCCTTAACAATCCTCCCCTGAACCCCAACCCTGCTCTCTCGTCAATTTACTTTACGTGATGATATGAATATCCTTACCGAATGTATATATCCTTTACAACTCCAACTAATTATATTGTATTCTGAATATGTTTGCACTTGCACAAATGACATTGCTTTCCTTTGAGTATGCATAATAGTGAAACTAATAATCTGCCCTGATTTGAGAAAGGCTTACATAGCCGAAACACGTGTCATCATAAAGGGCAAATGGGCAATTATGAAGAAACTATAATTTGACCCTATAACAAGGCAGCTTGTAATTGTGACTATTAAACAATTCTATGAACTACCTAATTTGGTGCAAGTCTCCAGGAGAGTTTCTGTCTATTAACCATCCTAGGAAAATACCTGTTCCCTAGTTGTGTCCTGTTATACTTATTTGTTTCCAGTGGTGATGTTGTGGCTTCTGGTTATTTGTTGGCCGCAGCCATGTATGTGATGCAGCCTGCCTTGAAAATTATGAATGCTTGACTGGATGTCTAGTGCAGATCATTGGGGATTCAGGTGAAGAGGCCACATTTTATTAGAACTGTGATAGGTCATGCTGCAGAATGCTGGGAATCTTTCAGAAGGTTCTGGCACCTAGAACTCCTGCGAGTAGGGCAATGCCACCGTCCAAGTTGAGAGATGATCAGATCTAGAATGACTTGTGAAATTCAGGGCGCGGATGAAGCGTTTTGCTTTGCAGGGCACCGCAATCTTGTACCATCAGTTTTGGTCAGTCTTTATAAGCTTGTTTATTCACTAACTAGCTGTCCCCAGCCACGCGTTGCTGTGGCTCAGTCTGGTTAAATGGAAAAGAGAGAAAAGAGAAAGCGAACTTTTCTAATATGTTTAATTTCACAATGGCTCTGGTGGTTCTCCAAGTTGAGGCAGTTTAGTTTTCCCGGTGGTGCAAACACATTCCTTTCGTTTCTCCATTAAATTTCAGAGCCTTGCAATAAGGACACACTTAATTCATGGTGCCGATGAGAACATGCCGGCTCAAACTATAATCATCAGCTTGGTTGTACCGGAACGCAAGGCGATTGTAATCGCGTGATTGCTGAGCACGGAGTAGTGTGTGACGCTGATCTGCTGTTTCTCGTTGACGTCTTTCAGCCACTCTTGGCCTGTCGCGTTCATTCTGTTGAGAACGAAGCAGATCTGAAGCTGCAGAACGCGATCGCCGTGCTTGCAAACGTGCATCCTGAAGTCTGGCTGCACGTCGCTCTGCTGCTTCCTCGGCACGTATGTGAGACATTCTAAATCGGAAACATTGAAATGGAATCGTGAAATATTTAGTATAGTGTGTGTTGCTTTTATGTCCAACAGATGGCGCTGTTTTGCAGTAAAATGTTTAGTATAGCGTGTGTTGCTTTTATGTCCAACAGAAGGCGCTGTTTTTCAGACAAATCATGTTTTTACCTGTCACAGGTGTGACATCTATGTATAGTAGGTATATAAAAACACGCGCCTATTCGAATGCAACGTTGTGTCAACATTTCAAAGCAATCGGTGAAGAACTTTCTGAGATTTAAGATTTTGAACAAACGAACATTTACATTTTTATTTATATAGATAGATGTATACGTAAGTACTTTGTGAGGGGGATAGCTCAGGGGCAACGCGTTTGTCTTGGATGCAAGACCATGCATCTCAACACAGGCTTGAATCCTGATCTCGCGCTTAGAAACCAATCTCTGGTATTAAGCGCATTATAAAAGAACAATTATAATTATAAGTCGCCACCGTTTTTCAAGTGTTCTAAAGGGTCTCTTTGGTTGCCTTATGTTTCCTGTATACCAATAGGTGTGCATTTTTTTTTTATTATTTTGACCAGCCTTAGGTGGAATTATAGTGACAAGATACTTGAGAGAAATTCAAAGAAGTGTTCTAGGGGCAGATTAAGACCGGTGGAGTAGATTTGACACTCCATTTTTGATTTAAGCAATGAAATATCCCGGCTATTCCACTTACAGATTGTTTTTGTGCAATACATACAGTGCTCCTTGAGGTTTATTTTGTGAAGATCCTGACGAGCATTTGTGGGGAAATCATTTCAAAGAATTGAGAGCAGGTTTCCTAAGTGCAACACCATCGTATATGTTATATATCTCAATTTGTTATCACTGCGACCATCGTATTTATGCAAGATACAACTTTTATTTTTGTATTTTTCTGACCTGCAACGTAACTGTATTGTCTTCCTATTTCATTTACTACTATCAATAACATGACATAAGGGACCAAGTAAACAATATCTCGTTTGTGTACATAATTTACTATTAGTGGTACAGTCACTATTTTAGGTATATCACTTACCATTAACAAAAACATGACACAAGCAGTATCCCGTTCACGTACTTGCATTGGTGCCCATTCCCGTTTGTTTTCAGCAGGAGGGGCGCGGGCGGATGTGACGTCATCGTGTAAGCGTGACCTCACGCCACCCGTACAGGCAGCATCTTAATGGCAGGTAAGTTGAGTCATACTCCCGGTATAGCGCTGCAACTCTCTGCGGCTCCCGTTTTGATTATACTGGTAAGGATGATATATCTGCAGACAAATCGATAGTTGTTCCTACTTGATGAGGAACACTGTTTTTGAAACTGCATTCTTGTTATTTCCTTTCCCTGATTTTAGTGAAGACTCGGTCATGAAATGTACTCTTGATACACTAAAATAATCATGCATGGGATACCATGCAGTTTCTATACATGAGTATTGATTGTATCCAATTAAGCTAAATGTCTATTCATTTTTTCCTCCTTTTTTCAATGTTTCTTGAATATCCTTTTGTGTTTAAGTGTGTTTGTGCTTGATAAATATGTTAGTGTTTATCCCTGAGGATGGATATTAACCCCAAATGCATTGGCTATGAGAACACTTTGGCAAATTGTACTGCCTTTTGTAACTAATAAATGATTGAGTCATAAAATAATATCTAGTGGAGATATGATTTAATGATGGAGAGATTTTTTAAATAAATAATTTTGAACGTATACATGTTGTTGTTACCCCAGATAGGGGTTGAAAGAGAGCGCTTGGTCTCTGTGAACTTTTTTGTTTAAGGTTCATATCCTGGTGCCAAAGGATTTATTTACCTGCCTGAAGATTTCTGTTAAATACAAGAGACCTATAGCAGTTTCTCAGGCTTGAGGCATGCAAAAAGACGTACAAAATGTCCAATGCGAAACCCAAAGGAGGAGGGAAAAGCAGAAAGCTAAATTCCAGAGATCAGTTGAAATTGAGCACTGAAAAGAAACTAAATCAGAGTGCAGGACGTGGCAGTAAAAGAAGAAACCACTTTACGTTTTTAAAGTGAATACAAATCCTCTAGAGACGATTAAAAGTAAAGCATGGCAAAGAGAACATTATGAAAGTGCTGCTGAGCTTTCTGAAAGGAAAAAAATTCCCAGAGTTCATGGCACAGATGAGACCAAGCGTTCAACCAGGTCAAAAACAGGGTGTGTTTCTGACATTGTCATCAAATCTCGACCTAAGAAAAACAAAGATGTCCATATTGTCCAAGAAAACAAGCAATCAATACTCTGTGAGAGCTCACTGGTGGAGTCGTCCCATGACAGAGTCATTCGTGATTGAAGAGCATTCAAATGACTCCATGTTCTCCATAATTAGAAACTTTGATGACGAGGAGTCTGCGATACAGGAGGATGGGGATTCCAGTCCATTTGGTGAGGTAGATGGAGGAAGCTTTAGGAAAATGCTAGCCAAGCTGAATTCCAGGCCTTCAGGTTCAGTGTTTCACGGGTATTCGAACACTTGGACATACAACACTACTCTTCAGCTGTGGTTTGGATCAGCACATCAATACCTCTTTGCACATCTCATACTCTGTTGCCTCCATTGTATTTACTTGCAGGATTTCGGCCTGGGTTTCAATGGTTGAAGTATATTTGTTGTAAAATACAGTTCCTGTTTAATAAAATCCTTGTTTAAAAAAAAAAGGATTAATTTACCAAGGAGCTCTGTGAACATTACATGTATTGCTTAGGATATTCTTTAACTAGAGATTGTATCTTGAGTTTTAGCAACCAAGTGGTGCCCACCCTCCTTCAGTTCGGAATCATTTCAGGAGATAGGAAAAGATTGCTCAGCTGTAAACATGGAATCATTAGAATATACCATGGCTAATTTATGGGTATCTGTATAAATAATCGAAAGAAAAAAACGAATGTTAGATTTGTTTGAAATTCGGCTATATAAAAATAACATACAGCCGAAAATACCAAACACATCTACCACTCGTTACCATGTCCCCTGCACTCTTGTTCGATACAATGGCTTCTGGGATTAAAGGGGTGTCCCCCACTAAGTCAAAATAAAGTTTAAAAAACATTTTTTTAAAAGGTCAGTGCGTCGCCAGTTCCCATGCACGTAAGTGAAGGGAACCGGCATCGCAGAGGGATAGAGGAGTCGGCGGCACACAGTGAAGTGTGTCAGAATGTAACAATTCAGAGGTAGCACGCAAGTAATTGCCTTTTTGGCATCCACCATCATTCAGGTCTCAGTCGTTAACACCAAGTCTAGATCTCTGTAAACAAGTAGGATAAAAAAAGTCAAACCTTACGCTGATGTTTTTTTGGGACTGTTGCGGAAGAGAGGTAGAGGGTGGGTTGGCAGAGCAAACTTAACTTCGATAAAGAGTGTTGAAAGGTAACAGAGGGTGGATTTGAGAGCAGCAGGGTGGCTCTAGGATGGCACAGACCAGCCCTAACAGACTTCCCTTTGGTGTGACTTTGAGGCCACTCCAGCATGCCTTTAAGAGTATTCTGCTGCATGGAGGTAAGGAGGAGTATCACAGTCAAGGGGTAGAGATGGAAGCAAGACTTCTGTGTCATGATTACCTATGACCTGGTATATGAAATAGATAGGAAGGGAACCTGTGATTGTAAAAATACAGCACCAGTACCAGACTGGTGTACAATGCATGCCTCCACCTGGTACACAAGGTCAAAAATAACACAGCTGGGAACTTGCCACTCCATCACTCCTAACAATTAGACAGACAGGAAAGAAAAAAAAAGAATATGCCTACCCCATAGGACAACCGGATACATAGGGGCTCATTACAGGTCTGGCGGTAACTGTGCCGGAAAAAACAGCAGGTAGCCCCCGGACCTGCAATGAATTTCTGCCGCCTGACTTGCCGGAATCACCGGGGCATTGCAGTCTCAGCAGTCCGGTAAGTCATGCAGCAGTAATTGTTAGTCCCCATTCCCAGGACTCAATGGGAATGGGGACCACTGAAACACTGGGACCGTGCAATAACGGTGCCAATGTTTCAGTGAAAGTCTGCGGGCAGGTGCCGTTCCGCCCACCAGGGCAGACCTGGCGGGCAGAAAGGCAACCCGACTGCAGACTTCTACTTTGCTGGTCTGGAAACAACTGTGCGGCTAAGCTTACCGGCACCGTTGTTTCCTGACCGGCAAAGTTGTAATGAGGGCCATAGAACAAGAATTATAAGGACTAAGAGACATATAACCCACTAACCCAAAAGCTCACATTTCTGCATACATAACTCACACAAAAAAACACACAACCACCTTCTTGCACAGCAAACCGCACCCACTTCACAACACCGCAACAGCAAACAAACTAGACATAAGTCGCAGCAACAGCATACGAGGACTTACATCGATATGATACTCACACCCAAAACCGAACTGAAGCTGCCAACAGGACATCACCTTTGTCGCTTTCATCGACTAACCCACCCTGCCGTCTTGTTTGCAGATCAGCCTGAGCGCCTGGGGACCAATTCTGTTGGTGACGGTGCACGGTACAAATATCTTTAAAATTAACATGACCTGCAGAAATAGATCCACAATCACGCACATTTCAAGCAGAAATAGATCCACAATCACGCACTGTGTCAAATGTCAAATCTGGGAATGGAAACCAGTTCTAAAGGGAAGTGGCAATGACTGCAACTCAACCACTAGACACCATTTCCTTCAATACAAATACCCCTTTTGTGCAGTTGCACGCCTTGTCCTCTCCTGGGCCTAGCTGAAGCTGCCATGCTATGTCTTGTCAGACAGATACAGTTACTGTAGACAATGGAGTTTACTTAATCTGTGAAGATAGGAGGCTTGCATATCGCTACCTGATCCTCTTTGCTCTTACCCTCATCTTATCTATTCGATATGTGCCTTGAATGGTATCGATAAGAAGTTAATGCATTCTTATTCCTCCTATGTCTTGGATTTGGGAAAGCTCAGGAAAAAAACAGGTGTCCTATGCCTGTATTTAAACATTGAAATGCCTGACTGAAAGCTGAAAGCACAACTCCTTTAGTAAGTACTTCTGTGTAATTTATTACATAACAATTGGAACAACTGCACAGGATACAACATTTTACAGGTGTTATGCTGTTTATCAATAAGAAAGATTGCCTCTGTCACGACAGAGGCACGTATTTATATTATATTTAATGTTCATAGTTTTCCATCTCCCCAAACCGAGGGACAAGAAAAAAAACCTTTCAGAGAGCCTTAATTTCTACATCTAATTAAAGAGTCTGAAGAGTTGTGGTCTTCTTTATTGAAACCACGTGATCTACTACTTTTTCCCTCTCTGGAGTGATGTGACTCTGGGCTTTGGATAAGCAATAAAGCATTTCTCTAGACTTTTAGTCCAGTCCACTCGCATTTCAGCTCCTAAATCATTTTCCACTACTTTAAGTCCATGCCTCTGCTTGCAGACAGCACCTGAACAGCTTTATGAATCCAAAGGTTCCTGAGGTACACTCCCAGCCTCCCACATGGCAAACAATTGTGACCAAATGTTCAGAGCCATGAAGTTTGTGGAGAAACCTCAAAGTTACTGATACATAGTCCATGAGGAATGGCCATCAGGCAAGGGGGTAAAAGCCTGGCATTTTTTGATTTGTATTAATAAAATGATGGCAATTCCATCTCAGAAACGGTAATCTTCTAATCATATTCCTCTTTCATAATCTCCATGCCAAAAGCATAGTGTATACCTGTGCCCTGCTGGATCAGTAGCCTGATCTGCAGCACTTGCTCTCCAGTGGCGCAGAGCAGGTCCATAGGTCACAGGTGCCCATCTGACAGTTGAAGTGACAGCCAAGTCTCCTCAGCACTGGGGCTTCATTTATGATACAGACCTCTGTTCCAAAAAAATTGATAACTATGAGAGCTGCTACCCTGGTGGAACATTAAACTGTAAATATAGCAATACCTTAGTTTGAAGTTTGGTGGCCAGCATATCTCATAATTATCCCAGCCACATCAATTTGATATCACACATGGTTCAGTCCTGTGAGCCCAGCTCAGCTGTGGAAGCATTATGTGTATTCCCCCAGCCAGGCTGTCCCTGCTGCTCCCAGCAAGACTGCAGCCCTGCAGGTTGCCTCTCTTTAATCCTTTTTGAGGGCAGGTAGCACCCTTTCCAGTGAGGCAGCCACTCCACAGGAAGCTTTCCTGGGAACAGGAATCAAAGGGCACACTCTTCGCAAAACAGCTAGCCTCACACCAGGGTGCTGCACACTAAAGGGGCATTTGGGGCAATTGACAAGGGAAGGGGTGGGTCAGTGTAGACAGAGGAAGGTTTCATCATCTTGTTTTCTCCCTTTATCTCTCTACGTTCCTGTGCTCTCCACTTCCTTTAACACAAAACACTTTGGGGGTGATGCCAGAAGGCAAAGTACACTTGTTCCAAAAACAGGGATTGGACCCTTACATGAGGCTTGCTTTTGTCCAATCCCCTGTAGACCTGTGCCTTTAAAAAAGAAGGGGTCTCACACTCCTTCTTTGAATTATCTCTAGGCGTCAACCCGTGACGAAGATTTCGTTTGGGTCCTGTTGTGAGGGCAGTCTTTGCAAAGTCCTCCATTTGTGAGATGAAAACAGGTAGTCCAAGGTAGAGGCAAGCTCTGTTCTCTAACCATTCACAGGGCAAATTAGGGGTTACCTGCTGCTGGAGCAAGACATGCCTCTCGGCCAACCACACTGGTACCCAAGACCTCACCAGGCTGAAGGACCCTTGCTACAAGAACATACCCTTTTCAAGAACATTGGGTTTTTTATTGCCTTTTCTCCCCTCTTTGCTGCATCTTGCTGCATTGCATATTCTGTGTTCCTTGTGCAGGGGTGGGTTTTTGCTGTGTTTTCTATTTAGTCAGTGTGAGGGCTGAGTAGGCGCTTTACCCTCTACTCACTGTGATGAATCTGATGATATCATCACTTCTTTCCCAGAAGTAGCCTCTTCCCTAGTAGCCAGGGGACGGCAGCCGCTCCCTGACCCTGGGAGCGGCTATTTGAGGGAGGACCACATGGTGGAAGGCGACCCTCAGGGGAATGACCTGCATCATCAGATGAAAACACATATCCCCCTTTCCCTTAGAAATATCCCCTCCATTTGTCATGCCTTTATGGCATACTGTGACAGTCCCCTTCAACCACCCCTAAAGCCTACTGATAACATACTTCAATATTCTGTGACTAGAATGCCAAGGACTCCCTATCATTCCCATGTATATAGAAACAATGGGACGGGTGGCTGAATGGAGCAATGAGCATCAGAGAAGCCCTGAATGTTCTCTAGTGGTTGCAAGCGTATGATCGGTGTCGGACATTTAAAAGCGTCGACCAGTGACATGGAGGAGGGAGACGCTGTCTGGAGAGGTTTCATCCTCTCGGTGCTGACTGAGGGACTGCCGAGATGCATAGAAGTCTGTGGAGGCTTGTGGAGACGGCTGAAGGAGAAGGACTGCTGGAGCGGGTTCCCCGTGCTGGGACTGTAGCAGGAAGAGCAGAGACATTTTCCTGCTGGCCATGTCAACTGAGAAGCAGTACCAGCGCTGCCCAAACACAGAGCAGGGCTATGCAGCTGAGCGGGAGCAGCGAAGGATGTGAAGCTGCTAAGAGAAACCGGAAAACCACTGAAGTGGAGATGGGACGCAGGTGCGCTGCTTCACGTTTACAGCAAGAGGACAGGAGAACGCCACTAAAAGCCAGTGAGCCCAGAAAAGGGGTGTGTTGCCAACGCTATCAAGGACAGACAAGAGCCAGTGAAGTGAATGAAAGGGATTTAAAACCCAATATGTCAAAAAGGAATAATAAGTCTGTTTATAAAGTGAACTGTTAAGAGAAAGTTCGAACTCGAGAGTATACCAGGCAAAGTCAAGTTTGCAAGTGTGTAAAGTGAACCACATGAGAAAGGCCTGGCAGGAAAGTACACCATGCAAAGACAAGCTTGCATGTCAAATTGGATTTAACGTGGAGAAGAACCTGGCAGGGGAGTATACCAAGTGTCCTGCAAGGCTGGGACCTGCATTAAAGTTGTTTTGCATCCATGTTGTTTTGTTGAACAAAGAATCCCAAGCAAGACTTATGCCCTTAGGATTTTGAATTGTTTCAACTGACCTGGGGAAGTGAGACATTTCCTTAGTAGTGGAGTGCAATGCCAAGAGGAGGGAGTTATCCTTTTGGTCTGTGACAAACTGTGATTGTTTTGTTGATCTGTTGTGTTGGTGAAGAGAAACCTGGGGAAGGGACCCATTCCCTGGAAATGTGAACACTATCCATTGGGAACCTTTGTGTTTGAGTTACACCTTTCTTGTGAATTTGAACATGTGTGCGCTTTCAAGGCCAACGACATTACCCTTAGCACATTAGTTACTTTTAGAATGTGTGGGCTAGGATATGATTTCCGAACCTAGACACAGGACAGACCCGTAATTTTGGTTGAGTTAGGGAAATACCTCCTAGAATAGGAGCAGCACAGCATTTTCCAACCCCTGTATTATTTGGAATTAAAGTTTCTAGCCACAATCATGAGTCCTCTGTGTCTGTGTCTCAGTCCTGGCTTCTCACATCACCTTTGTACTCCTGCAGGTCAGACGTATTGGTCCCCGGATAGATACCCCAAACTGGTCCCTTAGTCTACGATTCTTCTGGTTGGCATTCTTATCGTAGGTAGCAGGGGTAACAACAATGACATTTACATCTATGGACGCTTCTGTATAATGGCAGCAAGCTTTGATAAAGGAATAATGTGGGCAGAAGGTACTTCTGCATTGACAAATGTATTCCCTTTGTGATTATTATTACGTGTGTAACGCAGGTGGTTTAAGCGCATACTTTGTTCTGGAAAAAACATTTCTGGCTAACCTTAAATTCAAAGATTTGTTTCTTCCGCATGTTGTAAGGTGAAGTAATGTATTCCAGCATGCTGCCTGGGCCACGTATCAGGAGACACCTTTTCTGCTCCCACACAGTACGTGCAGTGAGAGCGCTCATTTGTGACTGTGCACTCTGCCACCACTGCACACATCCCACTCCTCTCTTGGAAAGGATCTAAAACCGTGGAAGCAGGGGTTGCCCACAGAGTTCAGAGGCACTGCGATGCAGTTTGTTGGCAACTCCAGACTGCTCCACCTCCTCATCCCCAACTATATGTAAAAGGCTGCAAGGCACGTCATTTATCGTTTATGATGTTCTGTCTTTTGGGTAAGGCTTTTTCTCCTACAGGTTGCTCATCTTTCACAATAACTCCAGGTGCAGAGTAGACAGACATTTTAGAGCACAATTCGGCACCGGTTCTGACACTATTGGTGCAAGCAATGTGAGTCATGCAGAAACGAATCAGCACAAGCCCCAGTAGCACCACTGAGCCCAATTTACCCCACTCAAAGAGGAAAAGGAATGGTAGCACTAGCACCTAAAATGGAAAGTAATCACACTGAGGTGCAAGGAGAGGTCTGATGCGGAATCCTTTGGGAGATAACACAAGCAAAGATAAGTACTTTAATTTCCTCATCTCTTTAAAGATGCCCAAAGCAATAGTAGACAGGTATCCAGGGATAAGTGCAACAAATTGGAATGTATACTTTGAACCCCTGAAGAACAGAGCGTTTGAAATAGGCATCCTCCCCAGCCGGTGAGTCCAGGCCAGGGGCAGCCAACCTGTCACCCTCCAGATGTTCTGGACTTCATTTCCCATTTTCCCTCACCACTGAATGTGCTGGCTGGGGATGATCTGAGTGCAGGTTAAGCCATCTGGGGGGTGACAGGTTTGCCATCCCTTATCCAGACAGTGTCAACTGGAAAATACATACAACGAAGTCCAAATTGTTGCTTGATAAATATCCAGCACTGCTATACATCTCTGTACAGCTGAGGTAGCTGCTTGACTTAGAATGAGCTACAAGAAGCCCAAAAGGGCCTAATTTTGAGCAAGCGTGTAGCATGTCTTTTTTTAGCCTCCAGTCTTTACTCAACATTTTAATCAGATGAAAGGATAGTAGTGCCTGCAGTAATTGGACAGACGTTTCCCTAACAATATTAAAAACCCCAAAGACATGGTTTAACCCATGAGTTGTTAAATAAACCAATTAAGATCCAGTTTCACAGCTATGACGGAAATATGAACATTACAATATACTAAATGATACACATCCAGACAAGCAAATAGAGAAGTAAATCGAGAGAAGGCCTTGGAGAAAGACAGTCGTTTGCATTATAATGCACATAGACTACTGAAAATAGGTTCAAAGCTCAGTCGTCTACAACTTGTGATCATACATATGTCCCCCAATTGTGTAAATAGAATACCAGTAAGTCACAGAAAAGGTAGTAATGCAGAAGGATGTGTAAAAGCAGTGTTTACCCTTCCAATAAAAATAAATCACCAACAATAAACTTATCCAGGCAATGGAAAAGGATCCGATCAGGTGGCTTCCAGCTGATGGCCGAAAAGGGTGCTGGACATTATGCAGTCATTGTGCATGATGGGGTGCTAAAGTGGGGAAGTCCTAGCAGCGCTCTCTAAATTCCTCTATCTTTAGAATGGATATGGTGAAAATGTCACCCCACATTTCCATGCTCTGTATATGAATTCTGCATCTTGTAAGCAATAGATGAGATATTCTTATTGCAGTATCTTAGACATTTCGAAAGCAAAGTAGTTGTTTGCCAAAGGCTAAGAATACATATGTTGGCAGCCACCAGTGTAGTGGCTACTGGCCAACCAACTACATCAATGTTTAGTCAATTCAATTATGTCAGAGAAGTCCTATAGGAAATTAGCACCCTGGGAGGGGGTGCTGGCCTATCAGTGTGCTCAGAATGCGGGCTGTATTGTATGGTACAAGCCAGAATTTAGACTAGCCTGGGTAGCCATTTCCCCCTTCCCCCGCTCCGCCTAGCTCCTCGCCTCTTAGCACCCAAGTAGTTTCCTAAGCGGGTGCTAAGAGTGTATTCTAAAAAAAAAAAATACTTACCGTTGCTGGCCCAGCTGCAGACAGTGCTGTCCTTGAAGTCCTTTTTCAACATTGAAAACAGACTCTGTGAACCACGATGCAGCACTGGGCTGTGCAGAAAAGGTAAGTTTCCTTTTTTTATAGAAAAAAAACACCATTAGCACCCACGTAGTTAACTACACAGGTGCTAATGGTGATATTACCCTCGGCGGTTCGTGCAATGGGACCCTCGCTTAGCTCAGGCAGTTACCGACAGGGTCGGCCTGCCACTGAGGGTAATATTACCTCATTAATATAATATGTTCCTTTTTGGAAAGTGATGCTCATAAAACATAACTGTAAAATTATGGATCAATGAATTCCAATAGTTAGTAAGCATTGGGCAGAAACAGAGTATGTGTAAAATGTGGAGAATTTTAAATTGGCAGAACACGTGTCGTCTTTCCCGTAGGTCTTCATTGTTGCTAGTAATAATCCTTTGCTGCTGTGCATCTGATATTAGATGGCTAAGTACCTGATCCTACTTCGTCCCCAGGTCTTGACGAACTGGGTTATGATTAAAAAATGTTTGAGTGGAATAACACACTGATTGCCAAAAAAGTCAGCTAAGGGGCAGCTTGATGGGGGTCTTAGTGGTTTGAAGCCATCCTTTTATGCAGCACCCAGGTTGTATATTTTCTCAAGTAATCTTTTGGCTCCTGGTGAAGCTAAGACACTAGAGAATTAAATGGTAATAGCTGTCCCTCATCATGTTCAAGACCTATCAGTCCAGTTATAAAGAAAGCCCTGATTAGCCTAGTCTGCAATTATTCCATGAATTGGCTTCAGCATGCAGCAAGGGGCTGATTTTTAGAAGTCCTTATCTGTGGATAAACAATAACTGTCAGTGTCTATAATTGGGTGCTTATCACCCTGGGTACATATCTATTCAGAATAGATGTATCACTTCTGCACTTAAAGCAATGCTTTGCTATATAAAACCACTTGGGTCAAGGAAGTAACTTGGGGAATACTGTGGAAAGTGGAATGATATTGGAATAGTGACAGTACAGCTCCATGTTGGGAAGCTTTAAGGCCATTGGACATTGAATGGGCATAGAGTTTAGTCACGCAAACATTGGGTTTTATTTTTACCCTAAGATTTTCATAATACTGCAAATTGCAGAAAGCAATGAGTGACCCAGTCTCGGGCAGAGCATGCAAAAGGGCAGTTGAGCTTGGGGACAATGTTCATTATAACTGTCTGAATGTTTACCTTGAAAGGAGAGATTAACCATTTTATAGCAGGTCAGCTCCAGTGGTATATCCTTCCACAGACTACAACGTTTACAAGGCATTACATGTTCGAACTCCTGATTTAATAAGGTCAATCACTGATCGCTACACTAAACCCTATTTTGTCCCTTCTGGAGTTCATCCTATCCTCTTCTCCCCCTACCCATCCCAGCTCTTCTGCTACCCCTGCACCCTGATTTTAATTCCCTGGGTGTGTCCCCTTTGTACAGTACTCCATTGCTTCCCAAATATGGTTACAATGTATAAATGCCATACATACAATTAAATGCACAGATTATTTATTCAATTGTGCTTCCATTGGAAGTCCTAACCAAGGACATTCCCTTTCACTGTGATGCAGGAAATGTAGAGTGCCTCGCACTCCAGCAAATTCATTTTGTAGCCAGAGAAGCATGACAATCTTTCTTGTCGTATCCATCAGTCCTTCCATGGAATGTTGTGGGGGCATCCGTCTCACAAGAATTTCACAGCCACATAAGGAAGCATGCTTTTAGTAGTGCCTACTGTGATCTGTACCCTTTCGATTCTGTTACTATTTTGATAGCTGTCAAAAGAGGTTCGAGGACAAGAGGAAAAAACAATGGAGATAACAGGCGATCGGTTGTTGAGTAAATCAAATGCAAAGATCGATTAATGATAAGGTCACTTCTTAAAACAAACTTTTATTTCACAGTGACATAAGAAAAACACAAGATAGAGCGAGATCTGTACAGTATAAGTTCCCCCACCCATGGAGACCCTAGTATTTATACCCTTATGGTCACGTAGATTTCAATGGAAGAAGTGGAATATTACTAGACATTAATTAAGTTGTGACCAACCCCATGGATCGAATATTATGATGCATTCTGGGCAATAGACAGTTTCAGGAACTTTAAAGTCAAAAGCTCAATCAAAGTAAGATAAACATACATCTGTGGACAAAGAAAGTACAATTAGGCTGGTTTTGGTGGAGTTAGCAGAAAAAGAAATGATCAGAATGAGCTCAATATTATTTTGTCTTGAAAGCATATTTTAAGGCTAATTGTGCTGGCATAAAAATACAAACCAACAAATGAATACATGTTTTTTCCCTCTCTGACTTCAGTTTCATTTTCTTATGGTAAATGTGCACTAGCAAAGAGGGTTTCCATTTCAGTTCACAGTTTCCATTTTTCTGCAGAGTGCTCTGAATCAACACCTTTCTCATTTAATGATTTGAGATGTATCTTTGCCCTGACAGTGGCTATTACAATCCAGCAATATTAAAGGGTGCATTAAATGTGTATAATTTTTGGTGGGATACTAACAATTGTATATAAAATGTTCTATGTTAAGCGCTTTTGTGAAATTGCTATACAAAAGACAGATTATTATTTAGCGAGCAACATACCTTTTAATTAACTTCTCTTTGGACCTGAACAAGCAGCAGTGGCAACTGGTCTACAGACAATTCTAGAGGTCGTCTATTTTCCAGTAGACATATCCTTCAGAGCCTGTTTAATTTCTTCTTCAGCTATTTATTTTAGGGATTTTAGGGATTTTAGGGATGTGAGTGGTGAAAAGGAGATCTATTGTCTTCTCAACCTCGCAAGGCTTTGATGCTGTAAGCGGTTGGATGGAAGTCAGCAAAGGAGTTAATATTTGTACTGGATACTATACGAGCCTGTTATTTCCTGATGTTAGAAAGGATATTTCTCATGATGCATGTCATTTTTATTAAGTAACAGCGCCAGTAACTTTCCTGGTTTCTTGGCATGCTAATAGTGCTTATACTTTAAGCGACATAGACAGTATTCCAAGTACAAAAAAAAGCTGTGCTTTAAACTTGCCTGCAAAAATGTAAAAGGTGGTTGGGCAAGGAGCAGGGCGTGCCTTTTTGTTTTCGTAGGCTCACATAGAAATACAATTTACATATACCCGTTTGCTTAGCATTTGGGTGGGGGGGTCAGGGTGGTTGGTAAGAGGCTACCAGTGTAGAGGACATCCCTTTGCTTGCTAGCAGGTGAAGCTTAAGCCTGGGTTTAAATCGTTTTGCTGATGGAATTGCAGTGATGGAAAGAATTCCAGCGTTGAGGGGCCAGTGCAGAGAAGAAGCCAAAGGGGGAGGCAAGAACACGTGGATAGGGGCAACGGGGAATGCTGGGCGTTGAAGACCAGAGAGACTGAGTGGAAGAGTAGAGAGAGATGCTACCTGGTAGGTAGTGTGGGTAGGTCATGGATAGATTTGAAGAGCGGAATTAGAAACTTGTTGAGGAAGTGATTTTGCAGGCATTGAGAGTAACCTTGCATGGTAGTGATTGACAAAGGTGGGAGAGGAACTAGATTTGTTGTAGAGGGTTTGTTTGCAAAGTTAAGTACTTTGTTCTGGGCAGTAAAAGAGTCAAAGGCGGCAAAGGGGCAGACTGGAGCAGTAATCAAGTTTGAGGCCCACAGTGGAGATTAGAATTTGGGCAGACTTCTGGGTGAAACGTACATGGATTTTCCTGATATTGAGATTGTGGATTGTGGATGCAGTGGCAGTAATTGAATGAGAGTTTGAACTTATTTTGAAAGAGGACTAAAGACTGTATGCCCTTGGTGATGGACTTGGGAGGTACGGAGAAAATGAGATAGTTCTTTGGAGAGTGTTTTTGCCATTGGAGTCCACTGACAAAAGGCAGAGAAGAAGCTGGTAATGCCCTTCAATATGTCTGGGGAAAAGTAGGGTAAAGAAAAGAAGATCCTGATTTCTTCAGCAAAAAGGTGGCAGGAGAAGCCAAAGCATGAAATCAGTTTGCCCATGGAGGCATATATGGAGTTAGGAGCAATTGGCCCTAACCCTATTTGTGGGACACCTATGGGATGTGGTGTGGGAATGAATGGGTAGTAGTTCCTGGAGATGGAGAAGGTGTGGTTTAAGCGATAAGGGACCTCTTAGTCAAGTACAATGTCATTGAATCCTATGGAGAAGAGAGTTTGAAGGAGGTAAGATTGATCCACAGTGAGAATGGAGAAGAGCTGGGAGCGGTGAGCAGTTATTAGAACATTGGAAACATGGCTGAAGGTTTACCTTTTGGCATGTATGTTGCCTAATGGGCCTCTCAATACCTTCAGGGCTTTCCTACTCGCACCTTATTGAAAAGCAAATGCTTTCAGCCTGTTCATTACTTTCATTTTTGCTGCTTGGGCCCATGTATGGGGGTAAAGGCTGACAAGAGGAAGCTAAAAAGGGTTGCAATTGGGAGTTATGAAACATGCACAGATATTGACGACACCCTCGGATCAAGGAAATCTAACTGCAATATGACCTCTACAAATATAAAATTAAATACATTTTTAATATTTACATCCCAGACCTGCCCACATGAATAATCCCATTTTGTGCATTTTTCATTAAATTAAAACAGGCAAAATACAGTTAAACTCTAGCCTTACTAGGTTAGGAACAGCAACTGGGGCATGCGCAGACCTGGATGCCTTCCGCAGCCCGGGTAGTATGAAACTACAACCCATTTTTGAAATTCTTAACATAATCACTCTTCCCACCCACCACTGTGAATGCATATGTACTCAGAAGTACTGCAACAGTAAAATGGATTCCACACCAATTGCAAAAAAGGCCATCGCCCTGTAATGGGTTAATGTTCTCTGTAACTTTACTCTCATTTTGCTCTGAATCAACATGTTAAAGCACTATGCCTAGACCATCGTAAAAGTAAATGGAAGTGATACAACTTTCAATATAGGGCTTGTTACCCTACTTCACAGTACTGGAGTCAATAAAAACATTTAAAAAGGGCACAATGTATTAACCTCGGAAGAATGATAAACTCATCAGACCCGTCTGGGACTTGAGCATATGACTGCAGAGTGAAAACAGACCTCAGCGGCAAGTACTTAACCCTTTAGCTGAGTTAAGTAGATGAACCTTGCTAGTGATCATCCATGTGATTTCAATAATGTTTGCAGGAGGGAGGTGCAGTATACAGTTCTTTAGATATGCCATTTCTGGGGTAGCCCTGGCTTGATGGGGAGATAAGGGGTGCAGTGGCCATATGAAGCAAGGCAGTGCTGAATCAACAAGAGCCAGGTCTAGAAGCTTTGATGTTACACATCAGCCTGCCTCCTTCTCCCCAGAGTTGAGGCTGAACATGTCTGTGGGAGTCTCCACTGTAGAGAGGAAAGAGGCTCATCAGATCAGCATAGAAAAGAGACTCTTTTGAGGAGAATAGGAAATAGTGCTAGGCTTTCGGAGACAATTATAAATGGTTGGTATGACAGACCAATGAATAACATCACTCTGTGATCTTTGATTATACAGGGTACTTTTATATTATGAAAAGGTATTCAATTTGTATTTTGGCCTAATTAGCTTATAAAGTATGGATTCTTGGGGTGAATTAAAATATTGCGCCGTAAGGTCCATGACTTTTGTTTCCCTGCGGAGCAGATCTGCTGCTTTACACATTGTTGGCTACAGCAGATTCTCTTAGCATTCCACCCACGATTTTTGTCCTGGCAGAAGTTCATAAGATTTAAGAAGATAACGCAACATCTTGACTGAACTTTAGGAAGCTCTGTAGGTACGCTCTGAGTTTCATCCTCCCGTTCATACATTTTTCATTCTACCATGGATGACTGTTTGATTTCCTGTGGTAGACCCATTAAAACTGGTGAGTGTTCAAAGGATCCCTTGCAGAATTTGACAATCGGTAATATTATGTAGACATTGTGGAGTGATTTATGAAAGCCAATTACACAGCATGTTTCGTAGGTGCAGGACATGCGAGTAAACTCCCTAGCTTCATGGTGTACAATGATCCAAAGGGAAGGCAAGTGATCATCCTCTCTGTGAGATCTTTCAGGAACTCTCTCACTAAAATGACCAGAGAAGGTCTACAGGAAGAGATGAGTGTGAGATCACTCACCACATTTCCATTACCACCAAGGACCAGGGGGCATGGCCCTTGTCAGCCAATGGTCTGCCTAAACATTTGAAGGAGCCCAGTTTAGAAGTGTTTGAGGTGTGCACTGAGCTGGAAATTACCATATGCATGATATATGATTATGATATGATTGGTTGGTTCTTTATAACGTGCTTAATACCCAGATGTTTCTAAGCGCGGACCCGGGGATCGAACCTGTGTTGCTTTGTGTCGTCTTGCTTCCAATGCGAGCACGTTGCCCCTGAGCTATCCCCCCTTATGCAGAAGTTTTTCCATTGTGATTCTGCCTTCTCCATCTGTCCAACAATCTTACAGCTAAATTATCTGTGGAAAGGATCACCTCCACACAGCTCTTGGCTCCTTCCTCTCTTATAGAGCTATATGCTATAACAACCTCCCAATCCTTTCTCGGTTTCCTCAACTGCTGAAGAGACCTTTACCACTTAATGACATTGCTGAGGCCATTATCTTGCCTGCAAATAATCCTAAAATGACGCATGATGTAATAATCAGGTATTCAAACTTTTCGGTAACATGATGTAGTGGGAGGGCAATACAATAAGTTCCATCTTCCTCCTGTACCAATTCCATGAAGCTAATGCATACGAGGGAAACATATCTTCATTCATGAAATGTTCTTAGCCTGGATTTCACTTGTAAAACACACCCATATAACACATAAAAGAAAATTGAGAGAAAAAATATGGCACAGCAAAATTATGAGGGTTGTGTAGGGAGTAAACCAGCAATCTATGATCTGTGGGTGGGCTCCCGAAAGCTCCAACTCAAACTTCCCTGGTGATACCACATGAACCTGTGTACATACTAACACCCTCGACCCCAGGGCACAGCACCCATAAGAACAAGAAACAGAAAATGTGCCCACAGTCAATGCTTCACCAAGGGATGTGCTGGAGGTATTGTATGGATCACAAGCTCTAAAAAAGAAAGTATAGGGTCATTGTCACACCTTTGCCTTTTGTGCCGTAAAGTAGGAGATATGGGGCTGGACCACAACTATCACAACTGCAGTTCCAAAGCCCACAAAGGCGATTTCAATCTGACCAAATATTGGAGTGTAAAAAAAGGGATTCTACCCCTCAGCCCTGTATTTCTTCATTCTGCTGCTGTGCTTCTGAGACTTTAGTGGACCCATCCTTTGAAGATCATTTGAGAGAGGCTCAGATTGCTGCAAAAGGGTGTGCACTGCTTTCCCCCTCTTTGTAGCAGTATCACTCCCATCTGCTCTCCTTTTCAGTATTTGTCTTAGTGTTCAGTTCTTGAGTTAGTCCTTTATCTCATAGTGACACCTACAATGCATCTATTTATGAGCATGTAGCAGGTTTTTGAGTTATATTTAGTACATTTCATCCAGTCTGTCTCCAATAAAACATATTTTTAGATCCCACTTCTGGATGTCTGGGTGCAAGGCAAAGACTTCTCTGTTCTTATCCATCATTGTTCTTGAGAAATCAGCAGATAAGTGTATTTATTTCCCCTCATTATGAACAGATTAATTTTCTTAAGTTTTATACTTGTGTAATTGTGTCTGATTATGCAAATGGATGGCCTGGGAGAGTGCTTCGTACAGTTGCGCATTCTAATATAGTGAGAAGTCTGGCTCTTAAGCAGTGGGTCAAAGTATAATTGTAGTAAAAATGGCAGTCTTCTCCGTGGAATGCACCAGACCATTGCCATCCAGGTCCTCAGGAACCCCAATAAATGTTCTCTCTGCAACTAAATGATTCCAGACTATATTGATCAATGCTAACTCCAAAACCTTTTATTGCAGTTGCTCAAGACCTACTTCCTTTTTTTCCATACTGGAGAGTTGCTCCTCTGCATCAGTAAGTTGTCATGTCTGTGATTCAGAATGTTCTTAATTCATTGTAAATATCTGTTGCTCTTACTTGATCATGGCCATATTGTCTAGTGACCTGCCATTTGTATAAGCAGCAGATAAAGTACTATTCTCTTCACTGGCTCTAAAAGTAGATCCTCGTGATCATTCACATTACAGATATGTGTAGGCCATCCCCCACTGACAAGGAGGGGCCTCCATGCTTTGGAAGCCAATTACCCCATGATAGGCAGACAGTAGGGACTTAGTGGGACACCTGAGGCACACTAGCACACATTCCACAGTGAAAGCGACTTCTGTGAGTGGGGGGGGGATCACCTCATGAAAACAATAGATGGATTATCAGACAGTGATTTAGATGTACATTAGAATGTAACATGTTGCTATGGGGTACCCAGGAAAAAAGAACGGTTTGCTAACAAGGGCCCCTTTTTCTATGGAGATGAGTTTTGATATGCCATTATGCCCAGAAGACAAATATACGACTGACAGTGTAAAAGCCTGTCTTGTCTAACAAGCTTATGTTTCAATGGATATGTTTTTCTCTTCTCATATGGATGCTATTCTGGACCGGTGACTGCTAATATTCATAAGTAGTAGAGGTGATGTCAGAGGAAGGTGGGGGCAGTGGTGATGGCCTTATTGATAAGGAACCCTACCCCACTGCCCATTCCAACGGACCAAAGAGAGTGAGAGAAGTTGTAGTAAGTGTGTAGAGCCACTAGTGTAGCAGAGCCATGCAAGGAATTCAAGGTGTCTGTTATAGAAAGATGTGAAAGACTGTGATAAGAGTCAAAGTGGCCAGTGGTGTAGGAAGAATTTATTCAGAGGGTTTTACCATCCCAGAGGCCAAGTGAAAGAGAGACAGGAGGTGGGGAGAGGAGCAAATGTTGTGGGGTAGGTGATTGGGCCAGATTAGATCGGAGATTGGGGAAAACAGGTGCGTCGGGTTTGAGGGGTGTGTGCAAGATGGGAATAGGTGTGAGTGAGGCAGAAGTTAGAAGAACAAGCTATGGCTGAAGGCTATGAGAGAAGGGAAGGAGAATAGTTAGTACAAGAAGGAAGATAGCGAAGTCAAGGTGCATAATGGATGCTAAAGGAAATGGGCGCGTAAATACACTGGAGGAAGGATGGAGCACAAGAGAAAGAGTGTAGGTTATTGAGCAAAAAGGGAAGAGGGTGGGCCTTATTGGGAAGGAGCAGGTCAAAGTTCTGAGTTGGGTTAGAGTGGGACTCTAGGTGAACAAAGGACAGTTAACAGGCGCAAGACAGCAAAGTCCCTTGGTTCTTCAAACTAACAGCAGTTCAGCTGTGAATGGAGATTCAGTGGGTCGATGGATCACTGTGTGTGGAAGCAGAAGTCAATTGAAGGATGACCAGAGAGAAGTACTGGTATGAGTAGTGGTTCTGGCTCTAGGCTCTGATGGGACCGAACAGGCCCAGACAGAGAGTTGCACTTTGCTGCTTTTCGCCATTGAATGCAGACACTCTGGCTGGATGTCTAGGGGAGACTTAGCAAGGGCTGCAGTGTGTCACTTGGAACTCTGGGATCGGGTCAGAGTGATTACAATGGCTTCCAGTCTTCCTAGTGTCCTAGCGGCATGCAGGCAAGGTCCTGGTGTTGTACGCCCAGGGACCTTTGTTTTTTAGAAGACAGGTCCCTCACATGGCACTCAGGATTTTCTAGAAAAGTATGCTGTGCCAGAAATATATCTATATATATTAAAACATACATTCTATGAAAGTATATTAACTCATACCTGGTGGTGCAAATTATTACGTTGTCATCGCTGGAGCCTTTTTCCACATCACATGGAACTGAGCGTGTAAACGACACCAGCTGCACACTGTTACCTGTCTTGTCATTATCACCTCCGAGGTTGAACTGATTTGAACCTAAAAAACCTGAAAGAATCATCCATATATTGGTTAAATGTGCATAATTGTTTTGTATCTCAGACTAATGGAATGTCAAAGAAAAATGATGGAGAAACTAAAGATTGATTAAGGTGTTGCTGTATGCATTTAGAAAATAGTGCATTACATACCCTAAAAATCCCCCAAATAAGACAGTTATGGTAGGTAGCTGGCCATATTTACTTATTTAGCCCATATTATATTTATTGTTTTAAACCTATCAAGCATAAATAGGGCATCAAAGTGCATCAGAGAGCCATACATCAGCATACATTTGTATACATTAACTCTCTCTCCCTAGATGCTCTCCTTCTAGAGCCCTCTGCTCGTCGTCCTCCAAATCTCTGCGGGTGAGACGTTTTTCCAAACAGAGATTCAGGGGTATATCTTTATCCTCTGAAGGTGCTTCCCTCTGGAACAACCTCCCTGCCCCTCTTGAGCCTGATCTCACTAAATTCCGGAAACTCCTCAAGACCTTCCTCTTCTCTTCCACTGTCTCTCTCCCTCTCCCCTGCTAACCCCCCATCTCTATTCCCTCCTCCTTCTCTACCCTAACTCCGTCTGTTTGCTGGCTGGTCTCTTGGTGCACCTACAAAACCTCTTAGGTCCCAGGCTCCCCCGCTAGTCCTTGCACTTGCCCCAGGGCCTCTGCACTCTACTCACCACTATTGCACTTCTGGATCTTGTTCCATGGGAAGGGGAACCTTGCTACACTTAACCTAGGGCGCTGCTTGACAATGCGCACTTGTTCCCCTCCCCCTCCCTTCCACTTCCTGGCTGCGCACTTACATTACCTAGAATGCACTAGGCCTAGTTCTCCTGGCGTAGTAGGGTAGTTTCTGTTTCTGTATGTTCCTCTCCTTCTGCCCCTCGTCCCTATCACCTCACTATTTGTTGTGCACTTGCACTATCTGAAAAACTGCTGGCCTAGTATGGTAGCCTATGGAATGTATGTCTTCTCCCTCTCCTCCCCCCTTTCTCCTTCCTTCCTGTCATGCACTTCACTAGTAGTAATGCCTTCAGGACAGTATGCTAGTCATTATTTGCTAGATCATTCAGAATCTTCAAGGCCCAAGAATGACTCTGTATTCCCTTGTTCCCTTCCCGCCGTGAAGCGCTTTGAAGCACTTCACTTGTGTATAAGCGCTTTACAAATAAACAATTACAATTACATTTATATTACAAACAATTCTTACATGCATTCAAATATCTACAAAGTGCAAGTGAAAATATTCGGTATCCCTACATATTATCCCCACCCAAAATATCGCCGTACATATGGTTGTTTGTCTCACCATCGGCGATATTTTTGGGGGGGATAATTTGTGGGACCAGGGGTTGCGGGAGTGTCCCACACACATTTAAAAATAATGCAGGGGCTGCAGGGGTGTCCCCCTCAGGGTCCATGGCTCAATATCGCCCAAAAATATGGCAATATTTTTGTTTTGTGATATGTTTGCGGGGTTATTAACACATGGAACCAAATATTCACCAGAAAAATTAGAACTGAAGGCCAATTAACAATTTAGTATCATGTCCCTTCACTGCATGCTATATACCATAGACTATGAGCCCAGAAGCACGACTTATGGATTCAAGGCAGTCGTGCGTAAGGAGGGATCAGTGGCACTAACCCCTGTATTGCCCTACAACAATGGGCTGTATCACTATAAGCAGTAAGTAAAAGGTCTTGTAGCTATATAATGATCCACAATTTTTACCTTCTGCATAATGAGAAGATTTGAGGTTCAAACTGGAAAAGCCTGCTAAGCAGCTTTGCGAGCATAGACTTTGTTTTGAATATATGCAGGAAATAAGGGCCTAAGGATGTGCAGTGGTATGTAGGCCCCACCATGGATACCAGCAGCAACAGAGCCAACACCTACACTGGAGAATTTAGTAGAGAGACCACACTTTGCACAGGCTAATCACAAGGCATCTAGAGTGGCAGTTTAAATCCCGACAGCCCTCAGCAAACCATATCAATACCAACAATTATTGCCTAGGAGCTTTGGGTTAACCTTGGCTTTTGGGATTTCAATACTGCTCTGGGTACTAATATACCCTTTTGAAAAGCAGCACACTTAAACAATAAATGTATTCATGTTAAGTAAATGTATCTTCACTTCAGGTATTGTTTGACTTTAAATAACATGGCCTGCTATGCAGTAAAATACATCAGTCCAAACTGTGATGAGTGCAGTCAGTGCAGTCAGCACAGTTTTGATCAAAGTGAGGTATGTCAGGTAGGCAATATTAGTTTGTCTTTTCTTACACAAACCCTAGTGCCTAAAACCAGGCACCACCTCTAATATCTTCTAACTCTGGTATCCCATGTTGATGTTAATCCAGCGACACTCTTCATGTCTTCCCATCCTTCCTTCATCTGCGCCCTGAAGCCTGTGGGTTCCGGTGCAATACAAACAAACCAACAAAAAAAAAATAATAAGATGTGCTAGGTACAGTATAGTTAGCATAAAACCCTGCTACCAATGCTATACAGATTGGTTATAGAAATCCTAGTAGGCACATTCAGTCCACTGACATATTACCATTAGCTCTAGGACAGCTTCCTTGATGCAGCAACCATCCAGACCCTTTCTATGTTCTCTATCATCCAATTGCAATGCTTACATGACTCTCCATCATCCTTTGAATAGGTTATAGTGACTTTTAAAAATGTGCATTCATTATTACCTTTCCATCCAGACAAGAATTGGGCATAGATACACATAAATGTATTTCTTGCATTTTTTGTTGTGTGTGTGTGTATATTCAGCGAAAAACTTTGTTGAAGGGACGTTATGGTTAAGTTGCACTCATAAAAACATGAAATTCAATAAAAAGACTTTGCTAAAGGCACGTTATGGTTACAAGTAAAACCGAGAACCCACAGAAATTCACCAGTTATGGTAAGCTAAGCAAACATAACTTGCACCACCACCGTGCACTGCTAAAATTAACACCCAGGGCATCACTTGTAACCATAGCGTCCCATTAACAAAGCTTTTCCACTGAATTTCATAGGTTTTTACCAGACCCCTCTTAATTTGCTACTAGTTCCTTATATTATACTCCCTGCAATTCAGCAGCTGTAGAGTCCGCGGACAGTATGAATGTCCATGGACATTGGGTAGCATTCACAAAACCCAGAAGCACAGGGGACAACAGAAAATGTTGTACCCTTCAACCAACAAACATACACCCATATTTAACGTTTTGTACACATCATTTGAAAGCATAAACATTAGTTTTTCATTTAGCATGCAACACAGTGGAATACACCAAGCAAAAACCATAACTGTACACCTCATATTATCATTTCAGTACAACTCTTCATACAGACTTACATAGACTAGGCGCTCATTCCAAAACACCCTCTACAAAATAGTAACTAGAAATGGCAAACGCACTTGGGAAAGAATGAGTGATGAAAACATCTCTAATGGTAAACAAATCTTTTACTATACCCAAGTAATGTAATTTATACAGCACTCAGTCAAATACTATTGTTTTCTCTTCTTATAGCACATACTTTACATGAAGAAACACCCCAATTTAATTATGGATAATCCTAAGAATCACACCTCAATTTAATTATGGATAATCACAAAGACAATCTCTGTCCCCAACTGCACACAATGAAATCATGATCTTGTCTGCAAAATTGGATGAACTCAGTCATGACTTTGTTATTAGAAATGTTTATTAGCACTATCCTTCTTGTACCTGTTCCCCATACCTCCAGCAATCACCCCCATCAAATTACCCTCAGCAATCACCCCCATCAAACTTCCAAAATATAAATGAAAGACCCTTTGATGAACCCTGCAGATCATTGTATAGAAATTCCAAATTCTCCCATTTATGTTTCCATTTCAATACCCCATTCCTTTCATAAACTTATTTTTTATGCTACAAATATTGTGTATATTGTTTTTACATTTAAAAAAAATGTAAACCCAATTTAATAGTCCGTGGACCATAAGACTGTCCGGGATGTCCCTTCACGATGCACTTTTAATTAGTCCGTGTGCAACGCACCCATTTGCGGAAACCCACGCACATGCACCCGACGTCTCCTGCATAAGGGGTGCCCACAGACAGCCACCCCCCCACGGACATCATCATGTGACCATACCTGTGCAGCGTGTTGTCCTGTCCGTGGACGGTGTCCGTCACAGCGGACAGTTTAAAACAGCCAATCTAGGATGTATCAAGTTGAGTTGACCCTTTGAGAGCACCTAGTTTCATTCTTAGTTGATCTGGCAACTTTCCAAGGCATATTTTCGACTCTGTAGTCTGCTGACAGTCACGTGGTCCACAGGCAGTTCCTCTGAAGGGACCCACCCATTACTGTTAGTCATTATTAATATGGCATACCAGGAGAGAGCATATGATTTCTAGATCACCTTGCAAATCTTGAAACCTGCATCAATGGCATCTGCTATGGCCATCCCTACTCCTTCCCAGGGGCCACCACCACAAACACCTGGAGGACCTGGAGAGGGGAGCAGGCATGGCTATGCAGAAGAGGAAGAGCAAGATGAGGTATAGGAAGTGCCTACTTCCAGCACCTGGAGTGAGTCATGGGTGTGGCAGCTTTCTTTTCACCACTGTTGGGGGGTGCACCGAAGGCTCGGGCAACCAAGGTGAGATGCACTGAGTGGGGGTCGTACTCCATCACGGAAAACCTGGGATGTACTCCTACAGGCCCACTTTAAGAACATTGAGAGGAGCAATCTCAAGGCCTAATGGTCCTTTTCAGCATCTACATATAGATTATGTAAATATGTTGCAAATATGCAACAGTTACAGGTACATGTTAGTGGTAGTATGTCCCTTTTCCAGGTGGATTGAGGCAGGTCCATGCACACACCCCGATGCCACATGTGCTGCCAAGATTCCTGTACGTAAGGTATTTCCTAGATGGGGTGTGTGCGAAGTCCTGCGGTTTGATAAATGGGCTGCCTTTTGTAAATGAGTTATTTGAACAGACAGTTCTTCTATTACGCATAAAACACACGTTTTCGTCTGCTTATCACTTACAAGCCAATGGTATCTGTGAGAGATTAAACAGACTTCTTAAGGAAAGGGTAGCAAAATAAAAATTACTTTGAAGAAGGGGTGGCTGCATTGTCTGCCGCTTGCTTTGTTTGCATTAAGAAACCAGCCTGGTTCAGATCACCACCTAAATCCTCATGAGTTGGTGACTGGACGCCACATGAGAATAACCCTTGCTCCTCCCACTTGAATAGAAATGGTTGCCCACCGCATAGCAAAGACATTAGGTGATGAGATGCACAACTACTTAACAAATATGACCACTAGTGTTTCTTTTATTTCTCAACATATCAAACATCAGAGGGAAGGGTCAAAGAAGATTGAAGAAGACAGCCAAACAGTTGATCTAAATTGTTAAACCAGCCTAATTGGTATCCAGGGGACCAAGTGCTGGTGGAAATATTTACACACACTTGGTATAAACCCTGCTTTGAAGGGGCTGTACCTAGTAGAGGAGGTGACACCTATTGCAGTTAAACTTAAAACAGAATAGCCTGGCTGCATCCGAATGATGTAAAGCTCTACAAAGGAGAAACCCATACCCCTCCGACAACCACTGACAGTGAAGCAAGAGAAGAGGTTCCACTGATGACGACAAGATTGGCTACCAAGAGCAAAAACAAAGACTCGTCAGAATGAAATAAATGTTGGGACTTTTCAGCCATTCCAGAGTTTGAAGGGAAATACACATTGCAGTAATTCCAGAGCAATTCTAGTTAGGAAAAAGGAACAACGTATTGGGGACAGAGCAACAAAGCATGCATATAACACTTCATGTTACCCATAACTGTAACGTTGCACACATTTATGTATGCTGTTTTTACCTACATACTCGCGTCTTATCCAGCTTCAAGAAGACGACACGTGGCTGCTGTTACCTTTTTTTGAAATCCTAGAAACAGCCCTATTATTTTCAGAATTATTATTATAATTATTTGGCAATTCTTGTTATAAAAAGGAGTGATTTATACAGGTGATAATAGTGCACATTGAGAAAAAGAGAATGTTTCAAGGTATAAGAAATACCATGCCAACAAGAAGATCAATATGTTTATTTGGAATAATCCTTGTAACATCATTTTGTACCATGATTTGTCTTTTCTTCCTTATTATTAATGACTCAGACAAATAATTATCAATAATACAGATGAAACATTAAGTAATGAGACTTCCATGATTATCCCTAACAAAGATAATGGTGACATTTTCCCTAATATTTCTAAACAAGTTGTTTGAGCAAAAAGAGATGCTGAGTAGAATAATGAGGACATAAACTCATATCTTGATAATTCATCTCATTTAAAGAATAATATGTGATATAAGCACATGAAGAAGCTGGGGAGGAGAATGTCAGATGAAAGCTGCTACGCGTGTTCTCTCATCCCTTATGCCAGGAACACAGCCAGGACATTCATTGCAAGAGAACTACCTATCCATGATGCAAGGTGTCTCCGTCATTTAGCAGCTTGCAAAACAAGAGGACAATTTGAAGGAAAATGGGCAACCCTAAGATGGAGCTCAAGAAATACATTCCCATGTGAAGATGAATATGTAAAAAAGTAGAAGGTGGAAAAAGATCCAGCTTGGATGAATCGAATGCTCTTGTACTCACTCACTGGCATGACTGGAGTTCAGATAAGGATTTTTGAACAAAAACGACTGAATTCTGTAGACAACTGGGAAACGCCAGGATGTTGGGAGAGAACTCACATGTTAGTGTATGGACAAGTGGCAACCAGCAAAGGATGGGAAGATGGAATGCTAGCCTGTAGCACACATTTATTGATGACTGCACCAGTGCAGATAGTGCAAATAGTGAAAGACGAATGTCTGAAATCATGGGCCAAGTATTCAACATGGGTCAAGAATGAAACAGAGGTCTGATTAAAGTTGGAGAAAATAAAGAATGCAAGCAGATCATTGATGTACCAGGAATGAATGGAGGAGCTGCTGTGCTGAAGGGCCACTATTGGGCCTGTGAATCGAGAGCATATATGCAACTGCCTAAAATTTGGAGAGAATATGTTCTATTAGTATAGAACATATTCTATTACTATACAAAATATTCTCCCCATGCTCTCCCTGTGTTACTGCAAGATTCACCAGAGTGATCTCCATATTGAAGACTTTACGAAAATGGATGTACACCAAAGAAATAAGAGGTTGCTTAACCTCCTTCGACTGAAGAGAGAGAACTATTTCTCAGCAAAATCAATAAAAGCTTATGAGAATATTCCAAATGAGTATAAACTATTTGTTAAAACGGCAATGATATTTACATCCATATTTATGCCAGGACTTCAGACTGCAGTGAACGCCAAGTGATTACAGATCACCAGATGGGAGCTGCTACAAACTATTAACATAACAATAAAAGGATTTAAAGTGATTCAAGAAGAATTGAAGGGCATTCGGTTGATGACCCTCCAGAACAGGTATGTCTTGGATTTGATTACAGCAATGGAAGATGGTGTTTGTGCAAAGATTGGGCCTTCTTGCTGTACCTACAAACCTGCACATGATGGAGATAATGGAACCCTGACAGAGGCAATAACTATGTTGTCAAATGGAGAAAGAAGCAGAGACTGGAAGAGATGACCGGACATTGGATATTCTGTCAACCATCTGGGGAGGGCTGCCATATGACTTGAACTGTGGATGGACACATAAAGAATACCAGTCATCTGAGGGGTGGGGGAGACAAATATATGGAACTCGAAGAAACCACAGTGTGAAGAGAAGGTGGAGAAGATTGAGGAGGTGGTTGAGGACTCGACTAGAGGGGGGAATGTAGAGAGGCATATGATGTCATCTCTAGTTCCTGCCCCCTCACCTCCATCATACTGGAGGAAAAGCAGAAAGACCTGTGCACGACACCAGGTATTGTATTATCCCAATACTGCATCAAAGGTATGAGAGACGTTATGCACTTAGACAGTCGTATTGGATATACCTTCGCACTGAGATGGCGGAAGGATGTCTGCATACACCATTGGACATAGAAGACATAGAAGAGCTGTGAACAAGGTTTGACAAGTGCAGAGGAATGTCATGAAGAAAGGATACAAAGATACATTGAAATAATATGCAAATACTCAAAGAATGAAGATGTAAATTGAAGTTAACAAAGTGATCGGATATAAAGATATGAAGAAATCATATATGCTGATGAAAGATGGGAGGCTAATTGACCAAAGTGGGCAGTGGTCTGACGACGTTCTCCGCACCTGGGTTTCTTTTTGCTTACATGCTGCTAACGAGCCAGATGTCCAAGGTTGGAAGAGAATGACAACCAATGATAAGGGGCTATGTAGCAGTGTTCTATAGAATGTTGCAGAAGCCAATGCACTGGTATTATTCTGCTATAATCTGTATTATACGTATTTAGCAGTAGTTCAAGGCATGCCTACCAGACAAGGGGCAGCCAATGATGTTATTAACACTTATGCATACTGTAGGTATACATGTTCCCCTAACCAATCCCTCCTCTAGCTAGGTTTTACTGTTTGCCGCCTAGGCTGACATCATAGCTGACATACATCGAAGTATAAAGATTTTGTGCAATCAAAATGTATCTGAGTGTGAGTGAGCTGCAATTTGTATGGTCACCAGATTTCCCTACTTCATTTGAGCTGACAATAAAGTAGTACTTTGCCATATTCTTTGAGTATGTCCAGTTATTTGGGCCTCAGATCATTTATTAGTAATTCGATCTGGTACTTGGAATGCTCCAGGTGCTATTGCAAAAGTTGGAGAAAAACAATCAGTTGCAAATACAACCCGAATAGAAAACAGCACTTTCTTTAAAAATTGCCAAAAAGTACATAAATACATTAGTGATATCCCAGTTCATTCTGTGGGCTCACTTCCTGAGTCAACCAAATCAGTTGGCCAGTGGGCGACAGCCTTTTACCTAAATTGGTGAAATATGGCCACTGGCCAAGGCCAAATGGCATGGCCAGTGGGCCATCATTATTTAATCCTATGGGTAGAGTAATAACAAGCATAACAAAACCCTTGACAGTTAGTGACAAAATTTGGTTAAACAGACAGATAAGGTGCAACAATTTATCACAACAATGCCTTTGCAATTTGATTGGTGTTGGAAGTGAAGCAAACACTAAATCCTCCCGTTTTCAGCCCCTGAGCACATAGATATTTACACAGATTGCATCAGCAACGACATCATAAATTACATCATGTATGACCTCAGCGGTAGATTCAGAGTTAATGTTGCTGTGTCTTCCAAAACCCACCGAATTTCATAGGTTTTGTTGTGATAAATTGTTGCACCTTAACTGCCCTTTAACCAAAGTGGTTTCACTGAAACACTACACTACAGATTGTTCTTGCATTTGGTGAGCTGGTGCAAGTGAATCTAGTTCTCTTGACTTAAGGCCCACCCACATGCCAATCACTTGTAATCTTTTGGTGCCTTCTTGTTTTGCCACCTTTGTCCCTACATAAACAGCACTCATTTTGCTTTGCATTTGGTGAGCTGGTGCAAGTATCTATAGGTCACGTGACCTTGGCCCCAATCACTTGATTAGACCCGTCTCTTCAATTCTTGCTTAACTCTTAGATCAAGGGCATCTCTCGCCTGGGTTCTAGGGGAGAAGAGCAGACAATGAAAAGGACAGCTCCTGTTTGGACATGTTCATACCGGAAGGATCCTAGACCAGAACCCCTGCTCCTCGAACATCGAATATGCGTTTCAACCCTCTCTCCCAACAGCCCATCCCCACTATCACCATTCATCGCCAACCATGCTGCTCACTAGCAACATCATTGGCACCGCAATGCAGCAACCTCACCCACATCATCACAGACCCCATCAGCACTCCGTCATCCACCACTACACAACTACTGATGGGCCCCCAATGTCCACCTCAATCAACCATGCCGCAGACATCGCTGGCCTTATCACCACACAAGACTTGGTCTCCATCTTCATTACCAAGACCTGGATGACATCTACCTCTACCCACATCTTAGATGTCCTCATTCCCAACCACTTCAGAATTCTAAATCGGGACCGTCTAAATAAGGTGGATGGATGCTTCGCCATCAATGACAATGCATCATGACCATGCACCCAAGTGGATGTCAGAACCATCAGCTCTTTCAAAAAAAAATTCTGCCATTCCCCACTCTCTCCAATAGAAAGTCTGTTTACATCTAGCCTCCACCCAAGCCCAACACCTCCTTCATCAAAGACTTCATGGACTTGATCAGCATCATGTCTCTCATGCGCACCAGCAACATCTTCCTGACTTTAACGTCCCTGGCAACTGTGGCGGGTCAGAAGAAAGACAGAGACTTATATCTTCCATTAAGGACTTTTATTGAACAAACCGAAATGAGATAAACTCCTGACTATCTCAAAACGACATGTTTTCCCTACTGAATACAAACTAACTAGGTTGGTCATAAGTCGTCGGTGAGTCCAAAAGGAAGAACTTTCCTCTGTCCAAAGCTAATCTATTCTGTCCCTACCATTATCAAAATAAACTAAGGCACAGAAGAATGACTCCCTTCTCCTGTGGTCTGCTTTTCAGCACAGTCACTTTAGTAACTTATTCAAAGGTAGTTCTTTTTAACTACTGTGATCGGTTTGTGATACAGGGTGGTTGATATATTGTGTTCAGCGGTAGCCACCAGACAAGCTAACTCTAAAAAGAGAATGGGCCTCATTACGGGTCCAGCGGTAACTCTGCCGGTGTGCTACCGGTGGGTTGCCGCTGGACCTGTAATAATTTACTGGTGTCTGACTTCCCGGTGTCACCGGGCCATTACAAGTCCGGCGGCCGGGAAGTCAGGTGGCGGTACATTTGTTAATCCCCATTCCCATAGAGTCCTATCGGACTATCCCCACTATCGGACTCTATGGGAGTGGGGATGAGGGAGCACCAGCACTGTTAGCAATGGTGCTCTCATGGCAAGTCTGCCTAACGGGGCCGTTGCACCCAGCAGGGTCAGCCCTGTTGGGCAGGTGGTTCCGGCAGGCCGACTTGTAGTTTGACCGTCCAGAAGCAAGAGTTCCAGTGAGCTTACAGGCACCCTTGTTTCCGGACCATCAAACATGTAATGAGGCCAAATGTATCATTTTGATTGTTTTAGAGTGCAGCTCAACTAAGGGAACCTAGGCCTTATAGTATGTCAGAACAGGTTCCCTTGTTATAAGCGCAACTCACATAAATAGGAAACATAGTGCATGATATTTACTATCTAGGTTTTTAAATATATTGGTTGGTAGAATATATGTTACTTGGTTACATAGTGACGAAAGGAGTGTTAGTAGATTAGTGACTTGTCAATCTGACATATTACTCTAATATGCCACCAACTCTTATGGCCACAAAGGTGTGCCCGCTGGGCTTTCTCATGGCGTATTGTTTTGTAGGTACAAACAATTAATCTTTGCTTTCTTCGAATTGGTCAGTTTTTATTCCATGTCTGTGTCAGAACGTTGCTGATCTATCTCTTGTCAGTGCGTTCTTATGCTTGGTGTGTTCAAAGTTTCCCATGGGTGGTTCTCACCTCCATATTGGTGGGAGGGGTTTCATTTGTGTGTCGTGATTCAGATCCCCATTCTAGTTTTCGTTGCTCCGTTCTGACACAGACTTGCAAAAATGACTTTGATCAGTTCAGAACTAGTGCTCTTCAGTTTCTCAATCGTGTTTTTGACACCTTGGTTCACCCCTCTGAAGGTATTCTATGCTCTTTGTTTGTTGCATTTGATCCTTTTTTCCTCTACACAATGTCCACTCTTTTCCCTGGGTAGGCTAGCTAGAAAGACTCTCCAAAATATTCTCACTTTCCTCTTTCACTTCACTGTTACTGGGACGAGTATGAAGGTTCCAATAATGATTCTCACTTGTCTTCCCTCCTTTGGTCTCACTTGGATGAGTATGAATGTTCCAGTAATGATTCTCACTTATTTCCACTTCTTTGAATTTACTGGGACGAGTATGAGGTATGAGTTTCTTAGTGTTCTCTGTTATTTTGTCTTTTCTGAGACAAGTATGATTGTTTCAGCAATGTGAATCACTCTTCTTCAATACTTGACTAATACTAGGACAAGTATGACTCTTACACTCATTGTAATCGATATCCCTCGCAAGTCGCCCGCCTTCACGGTTACCTCTTTCTCTTGGGGTTAGGGTCACCTGGTCCGCAATCAGGATGGGATCCATTCTTCGGTTAGTCAGGTTGGCTTTTTCACTTTTTGACTTGTCTCCACTCTACCCACTCTACGGGGATCACAGGTTAGTGGTCTCAGTATTGTCTACCAGGGTTCGGTCATGCCACCACCATCCTCTCACTCGCTTTTAGTCTCAACTTTACTCTGCTGCTCCATGGGGCTACCAGGTAAGGTGTATTGCCGTTGTTAATGGACTGCCTAGTCCACCTGTCTTTGATGACGCCACCTTTCTCTCATGGCCCGCTCTGTGGCCCTTCTGTCGCTCGCTCAACTTCTCCTCTTTCTCATATACATGAGGGTGTATTACCCGGTCCCAACCTCCAGCTTCTTCTACCTATCTGAAGCAGTGTGTTTCTGTCTCTTTCAGCTATGTCCTCACAGCAGGTTTGAATCTCCCGGGCTCCTCTCTCTCTTCCGCTATGTCTGCTTAGTGTTGTGAACAGGTTTGTGGTCTCAGCATCATTGGTGGACTCAGCAGTCCACTGACCCTTGGTCCCACCACCACCACCTAGGACTTGGTAACCTATCTGAGGTTTTCGATCCCTCAGCTCTTCTCACGTGTCGTCTTCACTCAGCAGCTTTCTTCTACTCTTGGAAGCTGTGCGTCCCGGTCTTGCTCAGCTCTCCTCGCACAGCTGATCCAAAACTCCCAGGGCTCTATTTCTGACAGGATTCCTCCTCCTCTATTCATGATGCTTTGCTTGATCTTTGCCGGTGGAGTGTCAAAGTCCCTTTTCTCTGTTGTCTGAGTAAACTGCATTACTCAGACAATCTTCTTCTTCTCAGAATTGCATTCATATTCTTTCTCATGTTGATTTAATGTTTCTACTCTACAGTAGAAAACATTAACTTGTTCTTCATGTCCCCTTTGGATAGTAGTTGTTGGTGATGGGTTTTGGGTGAATAATTTAGGGAGTTCCTCAAATGCTCTCCCCTGAGGAGAAGTGACAAAACCCCATGATCGTCATATAATAAAGGAACAAAGTATGTTAATGAAAATGTCCACTACCTACTCAACACTCTGACCCTCACACAGCACACAAAAGACCCAACTCACAGGAAAGGTATCCCTGGCCTCATTGTCACTCATCTGCCCATCCCCCATCACAGTGTTCCAATCCTGCTCAACTGGTTAGACCGTCTGGCAATCCCCTTTGTCATTAGTCGCACCAACCTAGTAAAGCACACCCATCGGAAACCCAGCAAACAAGGCTAAAAACATCCCATACCTTCTCAGTGGAGAGCCTCATGAAAGACTTCACGGAGCCCCACCTCGCATGGACCGATCTACCTCTGGCGGACCAGGACTGTGACTTGCTTATCCAAGAACTCAACTGCACTCTAAAAACCATCATAAACCTCCATGCCCCAGTGAAGCAACGCACCCTCATGCCTAAACCTTCTGCTCCCTGGTACATGCAAGAGCTCAACTTAAAAAAAAGAAACTTCAAAAAAGAAGAAAAGACCTGGTGAAAATCTTTCAGTTTATACATCCTCGCCCTGCTCAAGGAACACCATGCTACACATAGACATCTGATAACCACTGCCAAAGCCAAGTACTGTGCAAAAACCATGTAAGGTCAGCAATGAAAGCACAGCCTTCTTCAAAGCCATCAAGCACTGCACTGCTCAAGGAACACCATGTTACACATAGACATCTGATAACCACTGCCAAAGCCAATTACTGTGTAAATACCATTTATAAGGTCAAAAATGAAAGCACAGTCCTCTTCAAAGCCATCAAGCACTGCATTAACACTTTGCCTGACCCATGCGCACTGCGCTCCATCTAAAAATCCACCACCATCAAGATTTTTTTCATCAAACAGATCAGCAAGATCTGCCAACACATAGACATCAATGCCACAACTGACAGCACTATACACATTCCACAACACTACCTGGACAACTTTCAAGACATTCACTATGGAATACCACACTGCCACCTTAGCATCCCTCAAGACCACAACATATGCAGACGACATCCTACCTGCCTCCATACTCCAGATCCCTTCTGACTGAAGCACTCCTCATTTACCTGACAATCATCAACAGCTCCCTTACTCAAGGCACCGTTCCCTTGACCCTCAAACTTGGACAAATCATGCCGCTTTTCAAGGAACCAACACTGGACCCTTACATTCTTAGCAATTATTGTCAGATCACCCATCTTCCATTCGTAGGTAAGATCGTTGAGAAATCAGTAGCCACGCAACTCCGCCAACGCACCGAAAACTATGACATCCTTTAGTCCTACCAATTCGGCTTCCGACCCAGATGCAGCCCCATCAACAATGCCCTTAAAATCCTTGTGATGCCCATCCTTTCTTCCTGGTTCATCCTGACCTCTCAGGAGCATCCATCACAGTAGCCCACCAGACATTCACCAACAGTCTACATCACCGCATGGGGATCAGCAAGATCATCCTCAGCTGGTTCAAATCCAACTTTGCTAACCGCCAGCAGTTCATCCAAATCGATTCCTCCTGATCACCAACTCTACTGATCCCCTGTAGAGTACCGCAAAGATCCATCCTCTGCTCCGTGATCTTCCGTCTTTACTTGGAACTGCTATGATCCGGTTCTTGTCCTGGCTACATACATCATCCACTTTCGCCAATATGCAGATGACCTTCAGTTCTACCTCATGATATCCTGCATTGAAGACATGAACAAGCTCAAGGACTGCCTCACATTGATCCAGACCTGTATGTCCAGTGCTTAACTGAAGTTCAACCCCCGGAAGACAGAATTTCTACTGATGACCAAAAATATTGAACACTCTGACATCCAGACCTGGTTCTCTGCTATGAACCTCAAGGGCTTCATACCTCATCTTGCCACCTGAACCAAGTCTCTTGGGTTAGACATTGACAGGCACCTCTACTTCAATCAGCACATAGTAAGGAAGCCACAAACGGCTTGGTACTGACTTTCTCTCCTGTGGAAAATGAAATCATTAATCCCAGAAAAAAATCAGATCTGCTGTTCAAGCCTTGGTCCTCTCCAACCTAGAAGGTGGCAATGCCCTTTTGGAAGGACTGCCATGCCATCCCTGAGTTGTGTCCTGCATGCTGCAGCATGACCCATAAAAATATTCTGCCAATTCGACCACATCAACCCGACCATCATCGAACTGAACTTGCTTCTGCTACAAGCATGTATCATCTTTAAATCCTGCTGCATCATCTACAAGGCTGTCGTACTGAAGTCCCCCAAGATACTTCACTCAGCATCGCCAGAGGCCTATGAACAATCAGATGTAAGGGCATGTGCAAACTTCAACTCCTCTGGTGCAGGAAGGAAAGAGCTAGAAGACCGCTCTTCCCTGTATATGCCCGGGTCTCTGGAACCCCTGCCCCATCAACACCAGACAAGCTGACTTGCTTTGACATTTCAAGAAAGAGCTCCCGACCCTCCTCTTCTAGGAATGGCTCGCCCCTATCACCCAGTTCACACACTCTCCACCTAACCTGAGACTGTGATCTGGTCCCCCGGTTTCCTATGCTGGTTGCTTGTAGATCCCTTGCTGGCAAATTGCCCACCCTTCACCTTCCATGTTGTTAGCTCCTTGCTTCCTTGCGTCTCTGTTTCCCCTCAACCTGTCTTTCCCCCTATAATTTTTAAAGTGCTCTGTTGCTTCACGAAGCTAGGTCTGCGCACAAAAGTACCCTAATAATGATAAGAATAATAATCATAATATACATATATACACACAAACACATTAATATATAAAAGTGTTAATAAAAAAGAAAACAAAAAGCTGAATTTAGGCTAACAAAGTAATGTATGTGCAACCAAAATACTCCATGAAGAATAGCTCAAGAGTGTCCCCAGTGTTAAGAGAAACGATAACACTCACATTAATATTAGCTAAAATCCTAATAAATGCATGGTGAATTAATTCCAAACACAGTCCCATCACACGTGACCCATAATTGAAGAACACTGCCTATTCATTATCAACAAATACAACTATGACACCTGCCCTACTCCTTATACATATCCCCACAAACGAGGCGCCACGCAAGGCCAAATACAAAGAGATCACTATGGCTCGTGGCCTTGAAATGAGGGATGGTATCTTCTTTAATTGAAAGGAAAACAGTCTGCGGACCTCTCTACCCCAACTCCTGTCAGGCTCATGTCTTGACGGTCTGTCAATTATCCAAGGTTGGTCAATAAGAAGCCAACCAATCAGAACCCTTAATGCTAGGCTGCCCATTACGTATAATGCCAACCAATTACATATTGTAGAGATGATGGGCCTCATTACGAGTCCGGCGGTAACCGCGGCGGTAAAACCGCCTGGTTACCGCCGGACTCGTATTACCATTCCGCCTCCATGACTCCCGGAATTACCAGGGCATTACAGCCCTGGTGTCCCGGGAATTCCGGAGGTGGAATTCGGTAAATCCCCATTCCCATTGAGTCCGATAGGACTCAATGGGAATGGGGAAGTGGAAACACCGGCACCATCTCGTGTTGGTGCTGGTGTTTCCACGTCCGCCTGCAGGCGGGAGGTGTTCAACCCGCCAGGTCAGACCTGGCGGGAAGATCACCTCCCGCCTGCAGGACTCGGGATCGGGTGGTCCGGAATTAACAGTGGCGGCGGGTTTACCGCCACTGTTAATTCCGGACCGCCCGACCTGTAATGAGGCCGATGTCTTTTAAATGTTATCTATTACTTAGAGGTGGTCTTAGGAGGTGCCATCAGATTGTCATAACCCAATGAAATATGTTACACTTATAGAGTCTATGGGCCTGATTACGACTTTAGCGGTAACGCCGGCGGTATTACCGCCGGTGGTATTAGCCCTACTGCCGAATTCTCCGGCGCTAACAGCGCCGGATCACGAGTTTGGCGGTAATGTAATTCCTCATTCCCCATTGAGCCCATTCGGGAATAACCCATTCCCCATTGGGCTCAATGGGGAAAATTTGCGCACTTACGCGAATTTTCGGTGGGTTTCCCCCCAGCCAAGAGCTGGGGCGAAATCCGCCGAAGTCCTGATTTGGCGGACCCTTAAATCCGGTGGTAATAGCACGATTTAAGGGTTACCGCCAAAGTCGTGATGAGGCCCTATATGTAGCCAATCCCCTTAACAAATCCCTAGTCCCCGTAGGTTTTGTACTGAGAGATTAGGTTGTGATGTCAGCAATGATGAGTTTTGAGTTTTTCATCCGTTATTTGTATTTAATTCATGAATAGCTCCAATACTTTTATGCTTGTATGCTGTCCCTGCTTTATTTTGATGATGATAAAGCTGGGTTTTGCATTGTACTTTGTCTATTCTCGTTACTGAGTCCAGTTTGATCTGGCTCCAGAACCTCTGTGTAATTTGGCACTTTCCTGGCCGTCTCAAAAGATGGCAGCGAAGGTGATGGTTCGCTAGGCGTAGTCGGATTGTTGAGGGGTCCCTACCATGGCCCAAAGACTACGGAGGTGGCCTGTGGTGGGCGGGCTTGTGCATGACAAAGAAAGGTTGACAGGAACCCCCTTGGCAAAAGTCCTGTCCGGTCCCAGCAGGACGCTCTGTACAGCAACTGACTTGTAGGGGAGACTCACCACCGAACACCCTCAGGGGATTCACGGATGTAAGTATGATATTGGCTTGGCAAAGTGGGGAGAGGGGATTGCTTGTATATTGGGGGATTGTGATGAAATTAAGAGGTAGCTTCTGACAATGGTCAGAAAAGATCACACAGTACACCTCGTTGTAGGGTAATAATAAGAGATGGATACCTCTCCAGGAGTTGAGAAGACGCCCCTAGTGTATTTATTTGTGTAGTAATTACTGGTGTTAGCCTCATGTTGTAAAATAGCTTTGACCTTGTCAAAAGTGTATTTTATTGTGCATATTGGTATCTATTGTGAAGGACGTGATGTTGTGGTGTGGACCAAGGACTGTGGTTCAGTTGGGGGAGCAGAGAGGTAGGGCTGCTCTGAGCGTAAGTGGTGGGTGTGGTGTCAGAAGGTTTGGAGGGAACAGTGAGGTGGGGCTGTTCGGAGTGTGAATGGCGTTTGTGGTGCTGCTCTGAAGCATTGGGTGACACAGGTGGTGTGGTCTCGGAGAGAGACACAGAATTATTAAGTGCAAGAGAAGTATTGTTGGGGAAGGGTGTGAACGGGAGATAAGAGGGTGAGAAAGAATTGAAATAAAATTTGGTAAGTATCGGTAAGTTAAACTGTGACGTGTTGCTATGGGAGACACGGCTATTATTCACCTATGCAAAGTATTACCCTGGTAGAAGGACACAATCCTTAAGTACCACACGCAGTGAGTGCGGGACACTGCGGGCAAAATGTTTATGTCCTGGCCACAGGAAGATACTTATTCGAAGTCAGTACTGCAACACATATGTACATATTTACATGCAGTGTATAAGGGAAAATAGTTGCAGATTCGACTAGCCATTCTGCAACTGTTGAAAATGTATGTGGAAATGACAGAGGAGCCACCCGTGAAAGAATGGATGCTTATTCAGCATGGTGAAGGTGGCATAGCACCCACGGCTCCTCCTTTTCCTCCCCAGAACAGTGATCCATCTTTGGAAGCATAGGGATTATATCCATTACAAGCATTAAAAGCACTTTTGAGGTATGATACGATATGATATGATATACAGCATTTATAACGTGCCTATACACAAGTGTTTCAAAGCGCGACGAGGCAAGGGAGGGGAAACAAAGGGAGGACAGACAACGATCCTACTAGTCCAGGTGTCATTCAGATTGCGCAAGTGCATGGTACACTAATTCCACATATGCGCCCCTCGCATACAGTAGTGAAACATTATAAGTGGAGAACAAATAAGAAAGCAAAGACCAGTGTCCACAAATGTAGAATAGGAAGAGCACCTCAATATACAGTCAAGACTAGTAGTCGAAGTGTGTGGGAGCCGCTAGGCCGGCGGGGAACATAGTTCCACTATTTATTTTCGTACGCTTCGACCACTGGGCATTACTAACCATGACAGAGTGTCTTTTAATAATTGGTGAGCCGACGTATGGAGAGCACTTAGGAACAGTACCCAGACTCATCAGACATAAGTGCAATTATGGCTCGTAAAATGAGGGCAGACAGATCCAACGACCAATATTCGGATATCCCGGAAAAATGGCTGTTAGGAACGAGAACCATGGGACAAAACATATCTATTTATTATCACATTTTATGTCAGAGACTTCCTGAGCAAGTGCAAAGACAATTGAGGAAGATAGTGGGAATGAAAGCAAAGCCATGGGCTGAGATACAGCTGATGATTTTTCTCCATTGTCGGTTAAAACAAGAGAAAAACAAGAAGATTGATGAACCAAAGTTACTTCAGAAGAAATTGTTGAAATTCTCAGTGGAAGGAACAGTATTGACATGTGGAGGGGAAAGTTTTAACGCACACGGGAAACAGCAGGTACAGCCAGCAGTGAACGGGAACTTTGAAGGAAGGGGAGAGGATAATTATTTTCCATGAGGGAGAGGGTTTGCACCCAGAGGCAGAGGGTTTAGATTGCAAGCTCCCAAAGGAGGAGGCTTTAATGGGGGGCAACCTAGATTTGGGGGACAGACACAGCAATGTTGGACATGTGGGAAGATAGGACACATTTCACACGTATGCAGAAACAGGGGAGGGATGCAACAGAACTGGCAAGTAACTGATCCAAGAGGGGGTACTGCATACTCCCACCATATAGCGCAGAGCCACCTAAATATTATGCCCAGGATCACACGCAGTATCAGGCACAAGAGCTATCAATACAACAGATGCAACAAGGGATCTCATCCTAAACACAGCAGGCACAGATGAAAACATGACAAACTCAAATGCAGATACAGCAAGCACCAATGCAGACACAGGCACTAGCCCAACAGAACACAGTGACATCATGGAACGAGAACAGATTGCCACAGGCACCTACACCTAGGATAGGGGGTGTTACAGTAGTGGGAGGAAACACTTTAACTGGCACAGGACTGGATATTTATCCACAATAGGACAGCCCACAGAGAGACTTGATGTTTTCCATCCTATTGATTACACCAGACCGAGGGTCAGAGATATGGGTGCGACTCAATCTTGTGTTAAAGAGGGAAGGTTCCCAATGTCAGGCATTGCCATGAACAAACAAGGATTTTCTGGGGCAAAAACTACAGTTCCTTTTACAGACGCTTTACCTATTACCATAGGAGAACACGACATGTCCATGCCATTATTACATTCCCGCAATACACCAGTTGACATATTGGGGAGAGATTTGATGACCAAATTAAACATGACAGGCTCATTTACTGATAATATGTTCTACCGCAGGGATTCACTATGTGAATGCACAATAATTCATAAAAGCATTTTATGGTCAGGATGCACAAAGAGAAGTGCCATTGGACCCAGAAGTATTACTTAACGGGGTACACATATTGTTAGCGTAGCTTCCAAGAATAGAGGGCAGAATATTGCGATTACCCACCGAATATCTTTTCGACCAGAGGTACCTACAGATGTGAAAGAAGAGCAGATAATTACAAATGATTCTGAAATAGTAAATAGTGAGGGAAGACGAAACAATTTTACACATGGCTCATGAGGAAGATGAAAACTGGAGGACAGTCACAGGTCTTGACAAAGGGCACAGATTGACTGACCTAGCAGATGAAAGATTGTTTACAGACAACGACTCAGATGACTAAGTGCTGTTTGATATAAGTCTTACATATCAGTTAAAAATTGAAAAAGGGGAGATACCCCAGTGAATGTCACTAATAAAAAAGGTACCGTCCTTTCTCTAGGGAGATTTGGCGTTCGTATCAAGCACGTTGTGGACTAGCAGTCCATATGACATTGATCTATTGAAAGGAGTGGTGGAAGTCAAAATTAAATTGAATAACGGAGCTATTTTACCTCGAGTAAGACAATATCCCATGTCAAAAGAAGCTGACGAGGGTATCTATGACACTATTGCCACCTTAGTGCGACAAAGGATATTAGTGCCTTCAGAATCCCCATGTAACACGGCTGTGTACCCAGTGAAAAAAGTGAGAGGCGTGTCCTGGAGATTTATTCAGGACTTGCGCCCCCTGAACAATATTGTTGAGTTAGAGTTTCCATTAGTTCCAAACCCAGGCACAATATTATGTAACATCCCATCCAAAGCTAAATATTTCGTAGTGATTGATTTAAAGAATGCTTTCTTTCCCATTCCCTTGCATGGAGAATCTCAGTATTTGACTGCATTCACTTACTGCAGGATTAAACTAAAACATACTTGGTTACTCTAGGGGTGTTATGAATCCCCCTCAGTCTTTAACCCCTTAAGTGCCAAGGGCGAGGTATCTCGTCCTTGAAATTGCATACGCAGTGCCAAGGACGAGATAGCTTGTCCTTTTTGGCACCTTGTTTTGAGCGATCCCTCACTGCCAGGGGGCTGGATTACCTTCAGTTTCACGTCGGCGTGTGTAGGGCTCGCCGACGTGAAAGTGAAAGTCATTTTCACCGCAGCAGCCATTTCGGGCTGCTGCGGTGAACATCGAAGGTGGGTTCACCTTTCTCCCCCTCGATCTCCGGCTGTATTTCAAGCCGGAGATTGAGGGAGGTGTCGTTGGAAAGGGGAGAATGTCCCCTTTCCAATGACACCCTTTGTAACAGCATTGTTGCCTGCGGATCGGGCGCAGGGCGCTTGATACGCGGGCAGGAATGCCCACTAGTCACCAGGGATATGTTTGTGATGTGGGGGGGAGGGTGGCTGCTTACAGTAAGCAGCCCTCTCCCCCCTGGCCCCCAAAGCATGGGGGCACATATATAATGACCCCTGGGGGCAGAGAGGTGACCATCAAAAAAATGAAAAAAAACGTGATGGGAAGGGGGAGGGGTCTTGGGGGCCCAAGCCACCAGGTATTTTTTCGGAAATGGTGTTGTTGGAAAGGGGAGATTCTCCCCTTTCCAACGACACCCTTTGTGACAGCATTGTTGCGTGAGGATCGGGCGCATGGCGCTCGATGCGCCGGCAGCAATGGCCACTATACACCAGGGATGTCTTTGAATGCGGGGGGGAGGTGGGGGCTGCTTACAGTAAGCAGCCCTCGCCCCCCCTGCCCCCCAAAGCATGGGGGCACATGTGTACAAACCTGGGGGCAGATGGCTGATCATCAGCCCCCAGGGAAGGGGAAAATAAAAATTGACACAAAAATGGAAATGAACATGGGGGGTGGGGGGCCTGAGATTTTTATGTCCCTGAAATGGTAGTGGCCCTCCCCCTCCCACACCAAGTGGAAAGGGGGGCCACCCCTTGTAGCAATCCCTGGGGGCAGATTTATGCCCCCAGGCAGGAGTACATGAGGTGGCTCCCCCATCCAAATGGGGGACGGGGGACCCCAGGAATAAGTGTGCAGGCCCCCCATAGGATGGGGCCTGCAGGTTAGGGCCCCCCCTGAGGGCAGGTGGCTGATCATCTGCCCCCAGGGAAGGGGGTAAAATAAAAAAAATTAAAAACGAAAAGCACAAAAACAAAAGGGAATTTTGGGTGGGAGTGGGGGGGCCACTAGCCACCAGGGATATATTTTAAAGAAAAGGGGGGTGGCCCTCTCCCCCTCACCCCAGGGGGAAATGGGGGCACCACTTGTAGCCCTCCCTGTGGGCAGATATCTGTTCCTAGGAAGGGGCATCTGCCCCCAGGAAGGGCTGCATGAGATGCCCCCCCTGCATTGGGTGTGGGGGGGGGGGTAGAGGGTCACCCCCATTACATAAGAAAATTACCTGGCAGTTTAGGGTGCCCCTAAAGTGTAGTGTACCATTTTCCATTTTTTTATTTGTTTACGAAACTTGCCTTGGTGCAGAGGGGCACATTGGTGTGCCAATCTGGCCCCAGGGTGCCCACACCTTACTGCTCCACCCACGGGGGGGGCTGTCCCACAATGTTTGGGGGCCCTCTCCCCTCCACCCCAAATGGAGGGGGGGTGTACCTCACGCAGCCATTTGTAGGTGGCCCAGGGAGGCCTGCATGAGGTGCCCCCGCCGCCCATGCAGGCCAACGTGTTGTTGGCGGTGTGTTTCGGTGGGTGGCCAGAGCGAAATCTCTGAGAATTGTCTTCATTTCCAGCCAATTTCAGAGACATTTCCCTGTGTCCCTGTGACCCCATGCATTTCCCATAAGAGGACACCCGTGGTAATCCAAAGAGGTCTGACTTGCACGAAGCGGCCCAGAATTTATTACCCAGAACCCCAGACAAAAAAGTGAATATTGTGTTTTTTCACTACCAAATATCACACTTTGTCGGGGATTGTGGCTAATAAAAACTGGAGCAATTTGCGCAAGGCAGACCTGTGTGGATTGCCACATGTGTCCTCTTTTGGGAAATGCATGGGGTTCCCTGTTTTCCTTGCTGGCTTTGACACCCTAGGCCCAAATCTGTAGGTTGCCCACATGAACAAAATGTGCTGTGGCGAAAGGCTTGGGGTTACCAGAGGGTTACCCTTTCCTTTTGCGCCCCCAGTAGGTGCACCCACACATGTGAGGTACCGTTTTTGTCGGGACACATGTAGGAACGCGGGACGGTAGGTCATGTGGTGTTGGTGGCGTGTTTCGATGGGTGAACCGAGTGAAATGTGCAGAAAATGCGTTTTTTTATCCCCACATTTCAGACTTTGCAGGGGTGTCTGGATAATACATTCTGGGCCGATTTGCACAAATCATACCTCTGCGGATTCCCACGGGTGTTCTCTTTTCGGAAATGCATGGGGTTCCCTGTTTTCCTTGGTGGCTTGGACACCCAAGGCCCATATCTGTATGGTGTGCCCGTCTGCAGAAAGTGTGTATTTCAAGTGTCAAAACAGACTTGGGGGGTACCTGTGTTTTAGGCTTTCCCCTTGGCGCCCAGGTAGGTGCACCCACACATGTGAGGTACCGTTTTCATCGGGACACCTGTGGGAACGCGGCACGGTAGACCATGTGTTGTTGGCGGCGTGTTTCGATGGGTGAGCCGAGTGAAATGTGCAGAAAATGCATTTTTACCCCACATTTCGGACTTTTTGGGGGTGTCTGGGTAATGCATTCTGGGCCGATTTACGCAAATCATACCTCTGCGGATTCCCACGGGTGTCCCCTTTTTGGAAATGCATGGGGTTCCCTGTTTTCCTTGGTGGTTTGGACACCTGAGGCCCATATCTGTATGGTGTGCCCGTCGGCCGAAAATGTGAAATTCACGTGTCAAAATAGACTTGGGGTTACCTGTGGTTTAGGCTTTCCCCTTGGCGCCCAGGTAGGTGCACCCACACATGTGAGGTACCGTTTTCATCGGGACACCTGTGGGAACACGGGACGGTAGGCCATGTGTTGTTGGTGGTGTGTTTCGATGGGTGAGCTGAGGGAAATATGCGTAAAATGCTTTTTTTCCCCCACATTTCGGAATTTGCGGGGGTGACTGGGTAATACATTCTGGGCCGATTTGCGTAAATCATACCTCTGCGGATTCCCACACGTGTCCTCTTTTCGGAAATGCATGGGGTTCCCTGTTTTCCTTGGTGGCTTGGACACCCGAGGCCCATATCTGTATGGTGTGTCCGTCTGCAGAAAGATTTGGGGTTACCTGTGTTTTAGGCTTTCCCCTTGGTGCTCAGGTAGGTGCACCCCCACATGTGAATACTGTTTTCATCGGGACACCTGTGGGAATGCGGGAAGGTATAACATTTGTTGTGTTTGTGTGGTTTTCATAACGTTTTGACCCATTTGCTGGTGCCCTTTGTCACACAACCCTTTAATTTCCCAAATGTGCCCTACATTTAGTCGCTGCTTTAGGCACCATACACTTTTGTAACCTGCACAAGTCACCTACCCTTGAAAGGGTCTTCCTGTGCTCTTTCAAAAAAGTATGCTTGCTGTTCCTCACCACATCGGTTTTCCAGATTTACACATGCTAAGTGCGTCTGTTCAGGACGTAAGCATAAAACTCCTGTGTACCATGGCTCTGTGTTTGGCTTGTGGTATTGCTTGTTTTGTAAAACACTACAAACAATGTGCGCTTTCCTAACTGCAAGAGTCGGGGGAATGTATCGGAGCATTACTTTTCTCAAAATTCATAGAAGCCATTGCCGTACCAAGCCAACCATGTCCACCACATACCTTTTTTTGGTAATTTTCCCCAATCTATGGCATTTTTCCCTACCTAGTTGTTGCCTGACCTACGCAAATCACCCCTTCCTAAACTTGAAATGTTGTCTACTTTTCAGAAATATGCCTTTCTCTCCTCCAATTCGGCTTTCCTACCCTTTTCTTCCATTCCGTCCATGCATGTCCAATTGGCAAAAATGGCCAAAATCGCCTACCTCTCACAAAACAGTTGATAACCACATCAAAATATTTTTATTTTCATTTCCACTCAACCTATTCTTGAAAGACAGGAAATTGGGGAATTCAGCACAGCAAACCATTTGTCCCTAGCTCTTACAAGGAAAAAATCACAGGCTTCTTTGTACATCGTTTTATTGGCATTTTTTTGAAAAAACCCAAAATGTTTGCCCTTTTTGCTTATTTCATCTCACCCCCTACAGCAACCTAGGATGCCTACATGTGGGAAAGAAAGGAGCCAAATATGGCTGAGATATCTCATGTAACAAAAAAGTGACAAGCCATTGAATGGCCACATACCGAAATCACCAAAAAAGGCATTGGCAATGGGGGGAAATACCCATGGCACTTAAAGGGTTAACCAAGTGTTGTAGATGGACTTGGGAAACATACAACTTGACGACACAGTAATGCAATAGGTAGATGACATTTTAGTGTGCAGCAACACAGAGAAAGAGTGCAGGCGAGATTCAGTAAAGCTGATGGCAGTACTGGTTGAGAAAGGATACAAAGTTGACAAAGAGATGATGCAATATTGCCAGGAAGAAGTACTACAATATAGGCCAGCTAATATCAAAAGAAGGAAGGACGATGACACCCGAAAGAGCAGAAGCAATAATAAAGACACCCAGACTAGAGACACCAGCTGACACCATTTTCCACATTCTTGCTTCTTTTAAACCTCCTGCTAGGTTGATTGGTCCAAAAAAGACTAGACCGATCACCACCGGCTTGGGGGTTTTGCATTGCTCTTGCTTGCCTCCTCCTCGTTCCAGTACCTTACTGGTGTCTATTGGGGTATGATTTATGGGAAAAACAGGCAAGGCCTGAGGGATTGTGTACTCATTATGAAAGGGAAATGGGGGATACTGTGTCTCACCCACGGGCACCTCACCTCTTGTTCCAAAGTCTCCTCCACCCAGGTAGCCTTCCCTTGCATATCCATTCCCAGGTTCAGGATCCGTTAGCAACAGCCTTTTCCTGGCCACTTGGGAGGAGGATATCTCAGGGAAAGACACCCTCCGATTCCTCACATAATGCCCTTTATAGTTGCTATCTCTAAAGATTGATGGCATTTGACATCACCTGTTAGACTGCAAATATTAAACCTATTTACAAGATTGGACCGTTAAACAGTTTAGCCATCATTATCTCACACATGATAGGTCTCTTTTATTATTACCAGCTCTACTGGGTAGAGGTAGAGCACACACATTAGATGAGTGGTATTTCTTAATTTTGAACTTGTTTAATACATTCATTTGACATTGAATCTGCAATTCACTATCAACTTTGGTAAAGTAAGGGGAACATTTTTGGAATAGAAATGCTATGGAATATGGAATTTTCAACAACCTTTCTGTCTCTATTGTGAAATTTCTAACAAAAGCATTGGCAATAAAAGAATTGCATGAAATTTAAAGGAGCCAGGAGTGGGAGATGATATTGTAAGAAAATAATCTTTGGTATTGAGCTTACATATATAAATATGCAGAATTCTGAATTTGCTTAAAACTTTCAGATCCATATATTGGTCACCCCAGATATAAATCAAAATAATGTAATTGTCTACATATCCTATAGGTGGTAAGGGAACAGCCTTTTCAGAGATCCAAATGGAAATAGTTAACACTCTGAATGCAACTAATCTAAGGCAGAAGGGACAGATCTGGATCGGTAGCTCTTTATTGCCTTAGCATGCAGGGTTCAAGCTTCAAAATCCAAGGACCAATCACACTCGAATGTGAAGTTTTCTTGTTTATGTTCTAGGAAGATATCTATCTCAGGCGATTTCAATTTGAATAAATCCTGGTCCATTCAATGTTGCGTTGCCACGATACAACTAAAACACATTATGAACATTAGTTGCTGGATGTCAATTTAGATATATAAGGGATAAAGTACAACCTACCTTACGTTATAAGCATTTTTCAAGTCACCAGAGAGCTCTGTCTCCAAATGGAGGAAATAGGCAGAAGGTTGAGTTCCTTTATAAGGTCACAGGACTCTGAGATGACTGGCAATGCCCTGTGTACGCATGGTTGGGGATATTTTATGTCTTTTTATGTTATGTTATGTTAAGCAATTTGTAACACGCACCTGGTACCCGTAGGCTGATGGGCGCAAACTCACTAACAGAAACAAAACAGACGATAGATAAAAAGAGGTCACATAAGAACCCGAATTTTAAACAAAGAGCAACGTCTTCAACAGTTTCTTGAAATGTTCTGTTGATGCCATTGTTCGAAGGGTGGGCGACAAGGCATTCCATGCGATGAGAGCCGCTACTTGAAACGAGCCCATTCTTGCTTTATTAGATTTACTCCGAGGGACTCTAAGAATATTGGTGTGATCAGATCTTAAAGTCCTCACGTTGTCTTTTAGCACAATTTCCTCCTTCAAATATAAAGGCATTTGACCCATAATGCATTTATGAGTAATAAGAAGGAGCCTAAACAGGACTCCTGCTGCAATCGGTAGCCAATGCAGGCTCCTACGAGCCTCAGAGACATGGTCCCTTTTACCTAAGCCCTTTACCACTCTTACTGCCCCATTCTGAATCACTTGGGGCCGCTGAATCTCTCCTTTCGGGATACCTACTAGGAGACTGCATCCATAGTCCAATTTTGAGCCAATAATGGATCTAGCCAGGGTTTCTGCATTTTTCTCCGAGATCAGCGGTCGCAGGTGGCGAAAGAGTTTGATAAAATAAGATGAAGATGAGACCAGATTGTTCACTTGGGCCTTCATATTCATGTGTTTATCTAGATATACACCCAGGATCTTTACCTTGGGGAGAATCTGGATAGCACAATTATCCACGGTGAAGCACTTAAAATGAACATCCAGTTTTTCTAGTTTACCGGGGGAGCCTACCAACATAAGCTCTGTTTTAGCACTGTTCAGCGCAAGGCCATTGGATACCATCCAATCCTGAATATTGTTGATGAGGGCTTCATCTTCTTGATATGAACCCGAAATGGGTATGGCGCATTGCGTTTCATCTGCGTAATTCGCAAATATGATCCCCTCTTCTTCCAGCATCTGGAAGAAGGGGATCATAAAGATGTTATAAAAACAAGGTGACACACAAGCTCCTTGAGGAACTCCATACAATAGGAGCATAGGATCGGCTTCTGCCGATTCACTAGCCACCCTGATCTGTTTGTGCTTCAAGAATGATGAGATCCAATGGATAGCTGCCTCAGAGAAAAAAAGCGTTTACTCTTAACCTGGTGGACAAGATGGAATGGTCCACCAGGTCAAAAGCCGCAGAAAGATCTAAAATCATCAAAAGGGTGATCTTGCCCTTATCCATTTCCTGAGTCAAATGAGACTTAACGGCTAGAAGGGCCGTCTCGGTACCATGATTGGCCCGGAAACCGGATTGGTATTTATGCAGGATATCATTTTGTTCCAGGAATACAGAAATTTGATTGGAGGCAACACGATCTAATATCTTCAAGAGAAACGCAGTGTTCGTGATTGGTCTATAGTTGGAGGCTGTAAGGGGGCACAGGTTCGGCTTTTTCAAGAGCAGCGTTATCCATGCCTTTTTTAGATTGTCAGGCACCAAATTAGTCTGAAAGGAGGTGTTCACAAATGTAGTGAGTGCCGGATTAAGCGTAGGTAAGCATTCCTTAATTATGATTGCAGAGCAAGGGTCCGCTTTGCAACTTGTACTTTTAAGTTGACTGATGGTCTTTGCAAGTTCCTCCTCAGACAGGACTAAAATTGAATTTAGCTATATCTTTCTCTTTAACCGCCACACCATGAATTTTTTCTGTCTGATCCAATGGATTCAAGGCCAGTTTTTTAATCTCAATAGATTCTTTAATTTTTTCTAGTTTCAAGGACATAGCTGATTGAATTTCAGTGCACCATTCTTTGTTTTTATCAATCAGGACTTGAGAGGGGCCTGTCATATGTGATTTTTCTTTCAACACTTTAAAAAGCTCCTTACAACTAGATTTCGCATTGGTAATTCTTATATTAAGTGTCTCTTTTTTTGCTCTTAACACCGCTTTTTTAAACGCGGCGGCAGAGATTTGATATGCTTCTAGATGGGTGGATGATTTATCCCGGTTTTACAATACATGACCATGCACTGTCATCCCGTTTAATAATTGGCCTCTTGCTCATTGTAATGTAAGTGATCTTCTGGTTGTTGATACATAGAATCATTTTAGAATCTGTTTGGAATTTTTTTTTAAACCAATTGCAGAAACCTATTTTAAGCAGTTAAAAAAAATGCATTTTAAAACGCTTTCTTATTGTGCTTTAAAATAAGTTATAGCGTGCAGATTCCTGCTCTCCTGTGCTAAATTGCAGCATAAACATTAACATGCTTCCATAAACAGTTCTTTAACAGTTAGCTGCTGTAAAGTGTCCCTGAAAACTATTCTACAATAAAGAAATTTGAAAAGTTTGTCACGGCTGGAATGAAGTGCTGCAGTGAGAGCTGGTCTGTACTGGCTGAAGCAGCGGGCATTGTGACATTACAACAAAGTGCAATAACTGATCACAAGGCAGTAGTGATGCAATTGTCCTATTACAGGTTAGTTGTGATATCACAATCAGCCAATAACAGGAACATTGTTTAGAGGCTTTTATATGAGTATTGAAGGCTGTCATGTATTGTAGTAAGATTTGTGTAATGTTTGTGGTTGTGATAGACCAGGTCACACGATCATGAAGGGCTATTTAAAGGATGGAGATATACATTAAAAAGAAATGCAGAATGGTCAGAGGACTGTGGCACCCACTTGACAAACGCTTAACGGCTGATTATAACTATTGCAGGGTGTGGGTGTGATCTAATAAGAAAGATCATATCACCCTCTACACCCACATCTTTTTGCTTTTGGATGATAAATGGCTGGAGAGTTGAATGAATGCTGCAGAAAGATCTACGAAGACTAAAAGGGATTATTCATCTTCAGATAATTTTCAAGCTGTTATATCCCACCCCAACTCTCTTCTTATAGGGAATTTCTGAGATGAGGTATTAGTTACTTACATCTTCAGAAATGGCAGATGGCTTTTTCAAGAGTTGAATAATGTGAACGTGTATCAGAGAGTGAAGGACAGCTTCTTATTCAATGGATTACATCATACTGTGATATTCGCGCATCAAATATCCCTATTTCCATTTCAAGAGCATGAAGTACTTATGACCATAGTAATGTATTCTTAATATAGTGTCCGCCATGTTTCTCTTTGGGGAATCTAAATGTGCTACTGACTTCTGACATCTGAAAATGAATCAGCGACAGCCTAGAGATAATGCTCTTTCTGTGACAATATACAATCATTAAGAATCCTGCTTACTGCTCTGCAAAGGCTGTAATGCACTCAAAATGATGACACTCACCCTGGCCCTTTATTGTTATCCGCGTTCCTCCATTCAGGCTCCCATATACCGGGTTTGTAGTGAAGATTTGCTGACCAGCTGTAAAGAGATAAGTCAGAAGCAAACAGTCATTTTAAGCTATCAGGAAATGTGCATATCGATAGAATTGGCCAAACCAAAGTTGTCACATACTTAAATAAACAAAAAATGAAAAACATGATCTAGATGTTACTCACATGGAACAGTCACCCACTAGGCAATTAACTCCAATCACAACTGCAGCCATTTATTAGCTCAGCCACTCATGTAGTAACATTGTCAGTACAGTTGCATTAAAACAAAAGGTTAAAAAAAGAATGTTCCAATTGTGTAGTTTTGTCATTGTTTATAACTCTATGCAAGGAGAATTTAAACAACTTAATAAATGTGACTAAAGATGTATTTTGATGTTCTTTTTCACATTAAACAAAAACCTTAAAATTGTGAGAGAATTAACTTCCCCCCTTCCAAACACGAGGGCAAAATCACAAGATTGTCCACTTATTTTTGGCCTCTGGGCATGCAAATGAGCAAAGCGCCCACTCAGAATGCCGGTCTACCCCAGGGTAGAGCGCAACCAGATTCACAGCGAGATGCGTTTTGGTTCCTGGCAGAACCGCATCTCTTTCCCTAGCGTTTAGGTGCCTTTATTGCAGTCCAGGCATAAGGGAAACAGCAAGGCTGTCACAGATCTAGTGAGACTCCTGGCATCACTGATGTATCCAAAATAGATATGATCATGTTTTACATTAGCGGTTCTATTTTTCTTAAATATTGCAAAATGTAAATATGAAACATGCATTTTTTGGGAAAGGCCGAGATCTGCAAATGTGCTCACTAAATCCACATGAGTTGGTGGCTAATCGCAGCCTCCCACTCAGGCCAGAAAACAATGCATATTCAAGTCCTGGGCTGCACGTACCTTTGTATCTGCAGTCAGCCCCTCTTTCACTTTTCAATTCCCCACTTTAATTGGCGACTTCAAACCTTACATCTATAGCCATAGAGGTGCGAGGTCAAAGTGCCTTGCACCTGTGCACCCACAGATTTTTGGCAACATGAAGTTTCCAGATAAGCACTGCACGCATCTAGATAAATGCTCCACAGTTTCGCTCAGTGGGACAAGTAACATACTTTATGGATTTCAGCAAAACGTGCCATCATCAATTAGAAAAAATAAACGTTATATTAAGGATAATTGTGAAATGGAATAGAATTATTCAATGGCAAGATCTTCAAGGTTTTCTTGTGGAATTCGACATATTGATGGAAGCAGAAGCTCTGTTCGGTTTTGGCGCATTTTGGTGGCACACCCACCAGACTATCACCAACAATATTGCTACCGAGATGAGAGTTAAGGGGTGTCAGAAAGCTGACTTTGTAGTTGGCATGAAAATTGGAAATGCTGTGGCATATTATGTCGACAAACTAAATGTTATTTCTTGTTCTATTGTAAAGAAAGATCTTTGTTAACAAAATCCACTGTTACTGATGTCAAAAAGTTGCTGAAATCGTGACTCTTTGGACCACTTTAAAGATTCAACCCTTTTGTGGGGTTCCACATAACCATCTTACTGTAAGGAGCCCCATCAAAACAATGTTAAGCAAGGATTATTTACTACCAGGTAAGAACCATTCCTGTTTGGAATGCATTAATCCAAGAAAGATCCCAAAATTGCATGCAGTACCAACAAAATCCACAAGGCGGCGCTAGCGGTCTAAACTCAGGAGAACTGAGTGCAGTTGCTGACAAAGGGATTTGACTCAGCTGATTTCAAAGGCTGCATTTTAATTAAAAATTAGCCACCTGCTGTTCCCAGAGGCCTGAAGCCTGGGAAACCCTCTCACCTCCAGAGATTCACACCAGGAGTTAGAATCTCACATGACCTCTTGATTGATAGAAGGCAGACTGGCTGGGAGCCTCCTGGAGACCACACAATAGGCTCTTGCAATTGAATAGGATATGTTGATTTTGACTGTTTCCTGTCAACAAAGGCCTGCCTGCCAGAAGACACATGTGACTGACCCACCCAAGTCTTGGAGGCGGACTCCAACACTCTGAGAACTGAATTGAAAGCAAAATATATATTTTACAGAAACACTGATAACTCTTTGTAATCAAATGACAGAAATGTATAACTTTGAGAGCCTTAATTTAAAAAATGTACCTTCAATTCAAGCCCAAACTCCAATTTGTGTGATGTTCTGGGGCAAAACCCTGCTATTTATGTATACTACAGACTCTGTGTTTAAGCTAGGGACATGGTAATTTACTGGAGTATGTATGGACAGGCCGTGTACATGTGTACAAATCTGGAGAAAAATCTGATGTTGCACAACCACTAAAAAGCACAAAATATTGCCATTTTTGAACGCAAGCCCCCAGGAAGAGCAGAGTTGGAACAGGGGATACCTCATGTGATATGTGATGGGTGCATGTAATTTTAAACAACTGTGTACCTGTGCAAATATGTCTTTAGGTCAAATACAGATTGTGTGTAAAGTTGACAGAGGTGGGTTCTCTGTATCATAAACAGACCTCATCATGATGACACTTATTTCATTCCCCCAATCAAGGGGAAGAGGAGGAAGTGGCCAATGGGCAGTTGAGAGAGGGGCTGGCTAGTGATGCTGCACACACACCCACTTTCAAAACACATAAAAGCAGACAGTCAGGACAGATAGGGACATTCAATTCCATTTGCTGCAACGCGCTCTGCCGGACCACACAACATCCAGAAGATACTAGATTCCACACTTAGACTTTAAAACTCCAAAGAACTTGATTCAGAACTCAAAGCAAGGGCCTAAACCCACAAACTGAGAACTCTTCTCAGTGGGCCTCAGCGTCCAGCAAACCTAACAGCGATAGCAGCATCCAGGAGCCGTGCAGATCAGCGCTGGGTCCAGAGAAAGCTGTGCAGAAAGATCCAGAAGCAGAGCTGACCCAGACCGCTGTTCGCAGAACCAGAGAGCTGACCCAGACCGCTGTGCGCAGAGACCGTCCGTGGCGAGTGAAGAAAACCTGACCAGATCCGTGGCGAGGCCCATTCTATTTCTAAATATATTGTGAGTACCTAGCAGAACTGTGCAGAACCAATCTCTTAGTTAAAAATAATATAATTCAATCTATTTTAATCTAACCAGAACTGTCTCCTAACTGTCGCATGTCATTTGCTAAGCTGTCACTTGTCATTTTTAGCTGCAAGCTGTAACTTGTCCCTTTGAATTTTTAAAATTTGAAATCTGAAAAACGACCTTTACCATATTGCTCATATCTCCGTGACCGTTTGTCTTAGAGACTTGCAGTAACTTTCCTCTGAAAGCTGGGAATCTTGGCTTTTCAACGAACCTAGAACCGCATTCCTATTCCATACACTTTTGCCGCAATCGCGAAAAACGCACTCGCGAATTTTACCGCGATTTGCAAATTTCTCCACGTGTGAAAACAGCAGCTTCATTGCTTTCCTTGCTAAAAATTCGTTTGCCTCTTAAGAACCATCCCTGAATCATTGCTAGAGTGAGCCTGGACTAATATTAACTAGATACCACTCACCCTGAACCTCTAGAGGGAATTAAAAGCATTTTAGCATATTTTTCACTTCATTGCCAGCACATATAAAAGCATTTTCAGCATATTTCTCACTGCATTGTCACCATATTCAAAGCATTTTGCCTGTGTTTCAAACTTCTGTAGTCTAAGCTTGCTGGGGTGAACTGAATTACATTTGATTGCATTTCTGAGAACTGTGTGCTTTCCTTCCATTTCCTTGCATTGCATAAAGGGGGGAGGGGATTGCCAGAGAAAAGTGATTAAATTGTTTTGTTGAAATCATATTGAGTATTTTCTGTATTGCATTTTCATTCAACATTACATCCATCTAAACTTATATAAAGCATTCTCTACCACCTTATTCTTCTGTTCCTATTCACAAGTGTGCTAGTGCCAGACTATCCATTATTGATTACTGCTCAGATTAAGTGTGATATTCAATTATTAATTTATTATAAAGTGTGATATATATATATATATTGTTTAAATTCTCAAATAAACCTTTTAACTTGCAAAACAGAACTACTTCTTGGCTCAGTGGGGTCAGGGGGATTCCAAGAGAGGGGTGTTATATAGGGGTAGTCATCCAGAACGCATGAACTGGACATAAAGATATATTAATAAGAGTTTCCATTCAGTATCCCAGACTAGGCATTGACTTAGCTGTAGCGTTGAATTGAATCCTCTTACAAATTGGGGGCTCGTGCCGGACGTTTGGATTAGATCTATCACTTGTGCAGATTAATACAGCGTGCCAGCTGACCAGATACACATATCCGGTCGGATCACACGCTGTGTTACGCTGTAAAGCACTCCTCAAAGGAACGCTCTAAGGAAAAGGTCTGTTTTGCAAAAATAAAATACAAACTTCTGTAAGTCAGGACAGAGACCAATCTCTAGAATGACGACCTTGGTAGATATGAAAATAGCCAGAGAGCACTTCTTACAAAAGTTATTTGTGAGAGGTGAGTGGACTCATCAGGACCAAACGGTTTGGTTGCAGGCAATCGCGAAACAGGTCACTGAAACAGGGTCAGATATATGGGGAGATCAGGGTCCCCTACATGTGGCCCTGAGTGAACTATATTTGGTCCCGAAGGCCATGGATGAGCACCACAAGATTGCCAGGGTAGCGGCATATTTATATTTACATATGGGAGCCATGCAGGACAAATGTGCTGAAGGCCAAGATCTGGTGAGTAGGCAACTGCTGGCATTACAGAAGGCCCAATCTGATCTGGACTCTTCTGAGCAGAGGCTGCTCAGGAGCCAGGAGTCAGAAAATGACAGCAGACAGTACATCACTAAAATAAAGGAGGATATGGATGTGCTGCAACAGGAAAAGGCGGACCAGGATACCAGATTTCTGGCCTTGCAGAAGGAGTACCAAGAAGGTTTGGACTCCCTACTGCAGAGCCAGAAAAAGCTGGAGCAACAGTTAGACTTCAATAGGGCATGTGCTGAGCAGGTAGTCACCCTGCAAAGCCACCTAGATAGGGAGAAGGCAGAGAGCAATAAACTGATTTTGAAAGACCTGGATACCCAGGCAGAGTTTGACCAGGAGCGCCAGAACACTGGTGCCTTCCAAAGGCAAAGGGACGACCTGGCGGCACAGATGCAGGCTCTTAGTCAGGAAAGGGATACCTTAGGCCAGGAAGTCTGCCACTTAAAAAGGAAAATGGAAGAAAATCACCTGGCCCTCCAGGGACTGGGCGAGCTCCAAAAAGAACACCAGAACTTGTTAGAGCACGCAAGGAAGGTGGAGGATGCTCTGGCAAGAAAGGAGCAGGCCAATAGGGACACAGCTCAGGAGGTAACCCTCCTGCAGCAAAGATTGGCCCAGTGCTCCAGGACCAATCAGGAGGCACAGAGAGAGAATGAGGCTCTCTGCCAGCACAATGATAGACTCCAACAACAGGTAGCGATGCAGGAGAGACTGATAGAGTCTAGAAAGGCCTTAACTGAGGAACTGAAGGCGCAGGCTCTTGCATTGCAACAGGGAGCAGGGGCGAATAGAGATGAGGTTCGCTGGGAAAGAGAAACTCCTGAGCATAACCCCAGGAGCCCTAGTACCAGAGGCCTTTATCTCTCTCAGTCCCTGGACTCTGCCACCCCCATGTCCCCTGGCGCACATGAGCACAGGGCCACAGGGATGGCAGATTACTATCCAGCTAGAAGCATGGGGCTCATAGGCCAGTACCACCCAGGAATGGAGGGGCGGGCATCCGGGTATGGGCACCCAAGCACAGTGCAATTTAATGGGGAACCCCAGGAGAGTAGGCCCATTAAGGGCATCCTGAAAACCTCTGCCCAGTTAGGTCAGTGGGGGGGGTACCCATCAAATCCTGGCAGCAAGGAGGAATCTGAAGACTCCTCTGAACGGCGCAGGACACAGGAGACCAGGTCCCCACATTCTGCCAGCCACTCCCAGGCTCGCAGAATTCGGGAAAACCTGGAAGAGCAGACAGGAACCTCTGGGAGCAGTGCCTCTGAGTCAGAGGATGAATGGACCAGGGTTACCCGAACCAAAAAGGCCAATAAGGCAAAAAGGGCCTTGCTTAAGGACCCATCGAAGCAAATAAAGGCAATAAGGAGTGTCATAATGCCTTATCACAAGAACGCCAAGTATTCTGTTTGGGAACACTTGGAGCTTTACGAGCAAATGATGGAGACTTTCCATTTGAAGGACAGCCAAAGGTGTATTCAATATGTAAAGTGGACCTTCTCACCAGAATACTCCAGTTTCTTTGCGGGGCTGGAGGACCAAAATCATTTAAGATGGTCCACCTATAAGGCGGCCATCTTAAAACATTTTTCTGTTCACAGAAATCCTCAAGAGGCTCGCAAGGCAGCCTACAATTTACAATGTGGGGAGGATCAGGATTTGTGCAGGAGTTAAAGCGTGCTTTTGCACAGACCACAAGAAGGGTGCGCACGGATAGCAGAGAATTTATTAATACGTTTTTCCATGCCTTGCCCAAATACATAATGACCCAGCTCGTGAGGGATTTTCACGAGAAAAGATCTTTAGTCTGGGTCATTGAACAGGCGACCCGGATCTATGAGGTGCAGAAGCCAATGGAAAATAAAAATAATGCGCCCAAAAACCCCAAAGCCAACAACACCCCTGCTGCTGCCAAGGTGGCAGAGGTAAAGGTCACCCCCGTTTTAGATTTGGAGATGGGGGGGCCTAAAAACCTACCTGCACCTAATAATGCTAGGCCCAGAAGGTCCTCGGGCCAGTCACCGACAGGGAGCCAGGGAGGCAGCCCCACAAATGGGGTCCCTCGCTCTCCTGATTATGTAAGCCCCCGTTACAAGGGAAACAGACCCATCCTGGGTTATGTGTGGACTCCTCCAGCCCAAGGGGGGGATCCAGCCAAGCACCTAACCCAGAGAACTTCCCTCCCAACATCTCACAGGAGGGCAGAAACTCGCCAAACCCTGGGCAGAACTTCTTCCCCAGGTATCCACCCAACTTCCAGCCCCAAAATCCTCCACCCTTCTTTCCCCAATTCCCTGAGCCCAGACAACCGAATCCGGGAGAGGGGAGGCCAAGGGTGGAGGGGTATCCAAATCTTCCCAACCAGGGGTACTACCAAAGAAGGGATAGCTACCCTTCCCGGGATCAGCCCAGGGGAGAAAACAGGGCCCCGTATCAGCCTGAGCGGGTTTCCCAGTTAGAGCGCCAGGTTCAAAACATGGCGCGGGATCTGGGTCACATACTGAGGGCTCAGCAGAACCCTCAGATCGGCATGCCAGCGCAGAACGCACCCAACTCTGGACCTGGTGCTCCAGAACAATGACGGGGGCAGCACCCCGATAACTCACCGGTTCCCAGGGAGGAGGCACAAAGGGAAGGGGGGTGTAAAGCCTGGGAGGAAGCTTCCTTCCTCACTTGTAAACAGCCCCTGGAAACCCAGGAACCGGAAACAAAATCTCTTGCCCCTGAAAGTCTGCCTCCTAAGGAGCAGAGGGGGGGTAGGAGAAACAAAAGACCCAAACAGACTCAGTTTGAGGAGGAGGTACAGATCTTCCAATTTGAGGGAGAGGGATCCTCAGAGGATCCTGGGAAAAGGATCTTCTCCTTCAGAGAGGGGGGGAACTCCTCCCAAAGAAAAATGGGTCCCTAGGGATGCAAATCCAGACTGGGGAGATGTGGAGACTGAGCTACCGCCGCCCACCATCTCATCCCAGAACCAACAGCAAGAAAATCCCCTGGTTCAAACCCATCCTGATGACTGCCTCCAAAAAGGGGGGGCGGCCCGGAACCGGAGCCAGGGGAACCCACAATGGCTCTGATCTCCAGTTGCATAATTTTTCTTTCAGATTCCCAAGGCTCTCCACAGAATTCTGCCCAAATCTCTTCGCTAGCGATGTCCAAAACCAGAAAGTTAGCCCACCAGTTGTCCAAAAATGTGCTGTAACGCTCACCTGATTCCCGTAGAGGCGCCGGTCTTGACTGGGCGTATACCGTATCTTCAAAGGTGATGTGTAACACACGGCTGGCTCTTTGGGCTGGACCTCTGTGCACTGTATGTCTGACTCGAAGGGTAAGATGTCTGCAGATAGAAAATATGGGATTAAGGAACTGGGTTATTGAATGTCTCTCTCTTCTTCCCTTTCTCTTCTCCTGTAGAACCCCAAAGGTTAACGCTCTCACCTTAGGTAAGTGAACGCTGTGCTCTCCATCTGCCTCGGGGCAGGGTGCTGTAACCAGTTTCTTCACTGGATAAGGGGAGCAGGCCTCTTGACTTCAGTGGACTGCTGTCCGTCGTTTACTGCACGAACGGTAAGTTTCGAGTAATTCTAATGTCTTTAAAGTCTTAGTAATGATGTCTCTTGTTTTGCAGGGTTCCGGCGATGGCGGATGACGGGCTGAAGTGAGTTGAAGATGGAGCCCGTGTGATGAATAGAAGCGCCTGGAAGCACGTAAGTAAGCGCTTGTTGCCTGCTTCACGATGCGCTCTAACTGTCTTTTTATTTTGCAGGTACAAGTTCGGAGCGGCTGCAGGGTGCCGGAATACCCACTGGGTTAGATGTGGAAAGGAGTAATGGCACGTGAGTATTAAAGTTCCCCAATGTCTTTAAACGCACCTTGTTTTGTCATTCAGATGCGGGATGCAGCGCCGAAGGCCTCCGGAGCGTGCGAAGAGTTGGTAAGCTTTTGTCTTTCAGATGCCGGAATGCAGTGTGAAGACCTCCGGAGCGCACGAAGAGTAGGTAAGCCTTTGTCTTTCAGATGCCGGAATGCAGCGCGAGGCGTTGGTGACAGCCGATGGACCAGGTAAGTGAAGAGCTGTCACTGAAGACCGTAATGCTAACCTGTTCTTTCTTGTCTTTATAGGTGTTGCTGAAGACTGGATTCAGGATGGTAAGCCTTTTTCCTTAGGCCCAGGATCAGATGCAGAAGACACGATGAGCGTTCTGCTGCAGAGGATGCAGAATAACGCAAAGCAAGATTCATCCATCGGGTGTGGTTTAAATAGCCTCCTGTAGTGCTTAGGTGTCTCCTTCCACAGCCACGCCTAGGTAAGAAAAGAGTTCCTGCTTTCCAGAAGAGTTCCAGTGTTCTGAATCTAGGGAGTGGCTCCTGCCCCACCCAACAGGAAAAGTAGTTCCAAACAGAAGAGGATCAGAGGCTCAACTGGCAGGCAAGTAAGCAGCATGGTCTGCTGCAGGTAAGTCCACCCAAGCATTATGAGCCCGGCGCTTCCAGCGCTGGGACTGGGCATATTTATGAGCCTGGTGCCACTGGCGCCAGGACTGGGTCCAAAAGGTCCCAATTGGGACTGGTTGGCACTCGGAACCTGGGTTATGGATCTGCTTCCAAGGGAGTTGGGAAAACCCTGACCTTTTGGAAGCAGAGATCATGACAGTACCCCCCCTCAAGGCCCCTCCCAAACCGGGCTTCTCCGGGGGTTTTGGCTTGTCAGGAAATGTTCGGTGAAATCTTTTGATTAGGCGAGGAGCGTGGACATATTCAGCAGGTTCCCAGGATCTCTCTTGGGGGCCGTAGCCTTTCCAGTCAATTAGGTAAAATAGTTTAGATTTGGAGATCTTGGAGTCCAGAATGCTTTTGACTTCAAACTCGAGTTCTCCATCAACTAGGATAGGTTTTGGAGATTTAGTTAGTCGGGTTTGAGGTTGCACGGGTTTTAATAGAGAGACGTGGAAGACCGGATGTATCTTCATGTGCGGGGGCAAGTCCAACTTGACCGCTACTGGGTTTACTATGGTAGTGATGGAATAGGGACCAAGGTATCTTGGGTTGAATGTGCGTGGCCCTTTTAGAGGTAGATATTTGGTGGATAACCAGACTTGATCCCCTACTTGATATTGAGGGGCTTCCTTCCGATGTTGATCTGCTCCTTTCTTGTATTGCTCTTTAGCCCTTTGAAGGTGAGAAACAGCTTCCTTAAAGGCTTGGGTGATTGTAGAATGCAGGTAGTCTACTGCTGGTGTTTCAAGATCTTGGAGGGGATCCAACTCCGAGGTTCGAGGGTGACTGCCGTACTAAAGAAAAAACGGGGTTTTCCCAGTTCCCGAATGGACAGAGTTATTGTAGGCATATTCGGCTATCCAAAGGATGTCTTTCCAAGTTTTTTCAGTTTGTTGCAGCATGCAGCGTAAATACTGTTCCAGAGTTTGATTGGTCCTCTCAGTTTGTCCGTCGGTCTGAGGGTGGTGACTGGTCGATAGTCTCACATCAATTTGAGCCGACCGACAGCAACTTCGCCAAAAATGAGAAATAAATTGACTACCTCGATCCGAAATTAGAACCGAAGGAAAACCGTGCAGTCGGACGATGTTTTTGAGAAATTCTCAGGCCAGAGTTGCTGCTGTTGGCAAGCCTTTGAGCGGAAGGAAATGCGCCATCTTGGAGAATAAGTCCACGATTACTAGAATCGTATTGTATCCGGAGCATGGAGGTAGATCGGTGATGAAGTCCATAGAAAGCGTATCCCAAGGGCGAGGTGGGATGTCAATAGGGCGTAAGAGGCCTGCTGGTCTTTCCTTTTGACTCTTGTTTTGGGCGCATACTCCACAGGACATTATAAAGTCTCTGATATCTTTTTTCCAAGACGGCCACCAGAAGTAGCGCTTGATCTTTTCTGAGGTCTTGGCCATACCGGGATGTCCTTCCATTAAAGAATCGTGATAACAAGAGATTACTTTTTTCTGTAAATCTGTGCTGGGTAGGTATAATCGTTCTTGGAAATACAATAAGTTGTCCTTTACTGCAAAGTCCTTTCTCTGCAGATGCCAATTCTGTATGTCTGCTGGAGTTACAAGTTGCCTGGCTTTATCCTTAACTTCCTCTATGGATTCTGTGGCTATTACACCCAGAATTCTTTGTTCGGGAATGATTGGTACAGGTTTAGGGTTGATCAAGTGTTCTTCCACTCCCATCTGAGAAAGGGCATCAGCTTTACCGTTCTTGGTACCAGGTCGATAGGTAATTATGAAGTCAAACTCGGCAAAGAATAATGCCCAACGGAGTTGTCTAGAGGATTGGGCTTTTGCGGTTTTCAAATATTGCAGGTTTCGGTGATCCGTAATCACAGTAACGGTGTGTCGGGCCCCCAGCAGATAATGCCGCCAAGCCTTAAAGGCAGACTTGATAGCCAGAAGTTCCTTGTCAGTAATCGTGTAATTGATTTCAGGAGGCGAGAATTTGCGGGACCAAAATGCCACGGGATGCAACTGATTGGTTACCGGGTCCTTTTGTGATAGAACTGCCCCCATGGCAAGGCTTGAAGCATCAGTTTCCACGATGTAGGGGAGTTCGGGGCAAGGGTGTTTTAAGATTGGTGCAGAGATAAATTTAGTCTTCAAATCCTGGAAAGCTTGTTCCGCCTCGGTAGACCATTCAAAACGTTTGTTTTTCTTTAACAAGGCAGTGATGGGCTGGACTATTCGAGAGAATTCGGGGATAAACCTGCGGTAAAAGTTAGCGAAGCCTAACATGCTTTGCACACCTTTTACGGAGGATGGTGATGGCCATTTGAGAACTGCATCGACCTTCTTTGAATCCATACGCACTCCGCCAGGTGATAATATGAATCCCAAGAATTCAACTTCAGTCACGTTGAAAACACATTTTTCCAATTTAGCGAAAAGTTTGTGTTGACGCAATCTTTCGAGGACCATTTTCACGTGTTTCCGATGTTCAGATTCCGATGAAGAATAAACGAGGTTGTCGTCAATGTAAACAACAACACACACATCTATGAGCTCTCTGAGGACATCGTTCATAAAATATTGAAAGGCGGCCGGGGCATTGCAAACTCCGAAGGGCATGACCTGATATTCAAATAGCCCATACTTGGTGCGGAAGGCCGTCTTCCATTCATCGCCCTCTTTTACTCGTACCAAGTGGTAAGCTCCTCTAAGATCCAGCTTTGTATATATGCATGCTTTTCTGACTTGGGTCCAGGAGTTCAGGGATCAAAGGTAACGGATATCTATTCTTAACGGTGATCTGGTTCAGGGAGCGATAATCTATACAAGTTCTAAGGTCTCCTTCCTTTTTTGGAACGAAGAACAAAGCTGAAGAAGCAGGGGACTTGGAAGGACGAATAAACCCATTTGCCAGGTATTGATCCAGGTATTGTCGAAGGTGAAGGTTCTCAGGCTCGGTGAGGGCATAAATTCTACTACAAGGAGGAGTAGATCCAGGTATCAGGTCTATCTGGCAGTCATAAGACCTATGAGGAGGTAGAGAGTTAGCCTGATCCTTCCGGAAAACATCTTGGTATTCTAGGTATTCGGGAGGTAACTGGGGAGTCTCTGAAGAAATTGCTGCCAGTGCAACACCAGGTGGAGGGTGACAAGTAGAGACACATTCTGGAAACTGGACCGTTCTTGCTCGCCAATCGATCAGAGGATTGTGTTTCTCTAACCAAGGTATTCCTAGAATAATCTGAAACTGAGGGGCCTTGATCACATCGAACACGATCTTCTCATGGTGTCCATCTTGACTTACTAGCGTCACCTCTTGAGTGGTATGCGTTACTGGCCCGGAGGCTATCTCCGTACCATCCACCGTAGTAATGACGTCCTTTACAGCCTTGGGACAAAGAGTTAGATTCATCCTCAAAACCATTTCATGATCCACATAATTGCCGATGGCACCGCTGTCGACGTAAGCTTCAATTGCATGTAATCGATCCGGATTATCAGGGCTAATGAGGACCATAGGTATCACGAAATGCGAGGTCACGGAACTGGTTTTCACGCTCGGCAAGAGGAGCTCTATTCTTGTCGGGCAAGGTTGTTTCCCTGCTCAGAGTTTGTAACTTTGGTAACTGCAGCTCCTACTGCCTTCTTGGCAGGTTTCACCGGACAGTCTCGAAGAAAGTGCCCTGAGTTTCCGCAATAGAGGCATAATTGCAACTGTTTTCTCCTTTCCCGCTCCTTTTGTGTTAGAGGACCTTTCAGATCCCCTATTTGCATGGGTTCCCCGGAGTCTACTCCTTTGGAAGGAGTTGGCGGTTTGGAAAATACTTGAGCATCAAACTTGGAACGATCGGCCTTCCTGTTCTGCAGTCTGTGATCTATTTGAACGACTAAGTCTATATAGTCCGAACAATCTTGTGGGGGATTCACTACTTGGGCTAACACATCTTTGAGCTCTCCACGTAAACCTCTATAAAACAGCGTAATCCTTTTGTCCTCAGGCCATTGAGTTTCCACTATCAGTCTGTTGAAAGACGCAATATAAGCCAAAAGGTCATGATTACCTTGTCGCAACGAAAGAAGCTCATTGTCCAAGGCCTGCCCCTGTGAATGTATTGCGAACAGTTTTTCCATACTGAGCTGAAAAGCTTGAAAATCATGGAGGACCGGATCATCTTGATTTACTAGAGGGATCGACCAGTCTGCCGCATTGCCACTAAGGTACGAAAGCACGAAAGCTACTTTAGCTTGATCAGTTGGAAAGGCTGCTGGCCGGCATAAGAAATGCAACCGGCACTGATTGATAAATACTGCAAACCTCTTTGGGTCACCAGAAAATCGTTCGGGCGGAGCCAGAGGTACATTCCCAGGTAGGTTGATCTGCACTGGATTCATAGAGGATGTAGAAGGAAGATTTCCCCCAGATGCGGGTAACGGGGTCTGTCCGGCTTGTGACTGTAGCAATTGTCTAGCGAGATCATCTGTTCGCTCCTTGGAAATAATCAGTTCCCTTCTTAGAGCGTTCGTTTCCTGACGGGCTGCATGCACTTCTGCCCTTAGTTCCCCAAGTAACTGGGCTAGCTGGTCGGTATCCGAGGTTTCCATAGCGCCTGGACGGGAGTTTTGTGGTAGGCTTTGCGTTCTGTAACGCTCACCTGATTCCCGTAGAGGCGCCGGTCTTGACTGGGCGTATACCGTATCTTCAAAGGTGATGTGTAACACACGGCTGGCTCTTTGGGCTGGACCTCTGTGCACTTTATGTCTGACTCGAAGGGTGTTGCTGAAGACTGGATTCAGGATGGTAAGCCTTTTTCCTTAGGCCCAGGATCAGATGCAGAAGACACGATGAGCGTTCTGCTGCAGAGGATGCAGAATAAGGCAAAGCAAGATTCATCCATCGGGTGTGGTTTAAATAGCCTCATGTAGTGCTTAGGTGTCTCCTTCCACAGCCACGCCTAGGTAAGAAAAGAGTTCCTGCTTTCCAGAAGAGTTCCAGTGTTCTGAGTCTAGGGAGTGGCTCCTGCCCCACCCAACAGGAAAAGTAGTTCCAAACAGAAGAGGATCAGAGGCTCAACTGGCAGGCAAGTAAGCAGCATGGTCTGCTGCAGGTAAGTCCACCCAAGCATTATGAGCCCGGCGCTTCCAGCGCTGGGACTGGGCATATTTATGAGCCTGGTGCCACTGGCGCCAGGACTGGGTCCAAAAGGTCCCAATTGGGACTGGTTGGCACTCGGAACCTGGGTTATGGATCTGCTTCCAAGGGAGTTGGGAAAACCCTGACCTTTTGGAAGCAGAGATCATGACATGTGCATTATCTGTGTCCCCTTGAGGAGAAGGAGGGAAGATACTATGCCCCGGTACAAGTACAGGGGCAGGGTACAATTTTGGCACTGGTGGACACTGGATCTCAAGCTACCCTTCTGTCCAGAAGGGCCTTTGACGAACTGAATGCAGGAAGGGGAGAGAATTACCAAATTCCTCTCACCTCTCTTCCTGGACAACTGCAGAACTTTGACGGGAAGGAAATTCCCGTTGAGGGGACTGCAGACTTGGACATTAAGATCGGGCGACACAAGGTGAAACACCCGGTCATAGTAGTGACTCCAGAGGGCACCCCTTGTTTACTGGGGAATGACCTCCTGAGGAGGTTGTCACCCTTAATAGATTGCGTAAACAATGTCCTCTGGACCCAGACTAGCCGACCAATAAAATTAAAACAGAGTGTCAACCATGTTAGTTTAAACGGCACCTGCCACATGGTTGAACAAAAATCTGACCAAGTAGAATTTCACTTCCAGAACAACCAAATTCCAGACGTAACAGTAATAGCAGTAGGACAACAGGCTGGTGATGGGGGGTCCTCTCTATTTCTGAAAATCAACCTTCCTTCCAGTTTAAGGTGGTATTCCACACTGGAAGGAAACACCCTGAAATTCTTTACTAATCCACAATCAGAAACTCCCACTCCTATAGTCCAGAAAGATATGAAATCAGCTCAGAGCCTGGCTGATATTCAGCAAATTGGAGAGCAGTTGTTCATCCCTGTTCAGTTAAATGATGGGAAGGACTCTGTTCTCGCTCGAGTGTGCGTGAACAATGGTAAGAGCTTCATCAGCGAAGCCATGTTTCGCCAACTCCCAAAAGATCCAGCCATTCCCACCTTCAAACTGATAGACAAATGGGAAATAGACCTGGAAGCACCCAATTCCAAACATCTCCTGCCAAGCAGGTGTATGCTCAAAATCTCCATTGGCAACAAGAGCATAGTCCACAATTGTTGGGTCGTGCGAGACGTCACTGCCGCTTTTTACTTAGGCAGTGACATTCTCAATCGCTTTGCCATTAGTTTGGACCTAATAAACTTCAAAGCTTGTTCCCGATTAGCGGATAATCCCATGGGCTTTGATGATCCAGAAAAAGCATTTAGGTCATCTCAATTGCTACCTTATGCAGTTGAAATTCAGATCAAAGAGGAAGTCACCATCCCAGAAAGGACCCGACAATTCTCCCTGGAAGTGAAAGCTAAAAGAGGACAACATTTGAAAAACCCTGATGCTTACATACATCTAAACGCTTCTCTCCAACAGCAAGGGTTGGGGGTAAACCCAACTCCATTAGTCAACATAGAACATGACACCATTCTAATAGAGGTGGATAACAGCGACTTGAAGAGTATTACTCTAGCCGCAGGCACCATTATTGGAATGGCGGTTGATGACCGTCATTTTTCCATCGATTTAGGTAATGAACTGTTAGGGCCAATCCCCAAGGACTGCTTTGACAGTGACAGTGATGACAATACGACACCAGACAGGATTTTTACCCGGCATGGGGGGAACTTCCTGGTGTACACTTCTTGCCCTTATGGTAAGGAAGATGTGACTTGTGACTTCAGGAGGGATGAGGTGATTTTCCAAGTCCATGAGGGCTGCCTTTCCCACCTGAAGCCCCCAGTCCAAATCAGCACTCTGACCAGGGACTTCTCCACCCAGCTGGAGGAGGCCGCTGAAATAGCCAAACCAGAAGTCTTTCCAGGCTTCAGGCAGATGGTGGAAGAGAGAGTCAACCTAGCTGATGCCTGTGTGACTCTGGAACAAAAGCAAAAGTTGAAACAAGTTTTCTTGGATTTCCAAGATCTCTTTGCGGTAGACTCATATGACTGTGGTCGCACTGACATCCACACAACAACAATCCCCATGGACCCTGGCATGACTCCTGTGTTTGTGAAGCAATATCGCTTGCCTCTCGCATCAATGGAGTCCGTTACTGAAATAATTAAGAACCTTGAGTCCCGGGGAATAATCCGTCCAGTCCACAGCACCTTCAATAATCCGGTGCTGGGAATATTGAAGCTAAACGGCCAGTGGAGACTCTGCGCCGACCTCAGGGAGCTCAACAAACGGGTCCATACTTCCCGATGGCCTCTGCCCTACATTGACCAAGGGCTGGCCCAGATCCAGGGGTCACAGGTATTCACTGCAATAGACCTGACCAATGGATACTGGACTGTGCCTGTCAGTAGGGAGGACCAATACAAGCTGGCTTTTACCTTTGGGGGCCAGCAATACACATGGACCCGGACTCCCTTCGGATACCTCAACTCCGGCAATGAATTCAACATTTTCCTACATAAGGCCATGCCCGACCTGGGTGCGAGGGGTAACCTGGCTTATGTAGATGATGTCCTCATCAAAAGTTCATCTGTGGAGGAACACATAGCGGAGATCCGTTATGTTCTGACCCAGTTGAGGGCCGCCGGAGCAAAACTTTCCTTTCAGAAAGCACAGTGGTGTAGAACCCGTGTTAATTTCTTGGGGCATGAGATTACTCCTCAGGGTCTCTGTCCCCAGGAAAAGAAAGAGGAAGCACTTCAGAAACTGAAAGACCCCACAACTCTGCGGGAACTAAGGAGCCTCCTTGGACTGACTAATTACAGCAGAAAGTTCATTGAGGGCTACGCAGAGATCACCAGACCCCTGATTCATCTCCTGAAGGGGGGGGTCAAGTGGGAATGGGGTCCAGAACAAGCCGAGGCAGTAAAACAACTCAAAAAAGCCTCTCACAAGCGCCTTGCCTAGCTTACCCTGTCAGAAACAAGGAGTTCTTCCTGGAGACGGGGTTCTCTAATACGTGCTTGACAGCAGTATTATACCAAAAGCATGACAAGGTCAATAAAGTAATCTCCTATGCGAGCAAAACTTTATCCTCTGTGGAGGAAAAATTCAACGATTGTGAGAAGGCACTCCTGGCAACGGTGTGGGCATTGAAGAATTACCGCCCGTTTATCCAGGGGGAACACATCATAGTGGAGACTCCACACCAGCCTCTGCAATATCTCCAAAGTGATAGAATCCGGGCCGGAAATGTGAGTAATTCCCAAATTACTTCCTGGATTCTGTCAATGCAAGGCTTTCCTGTGGATGTCAGATATGGCCAAAACAAGAAGAGTCCCCTTGCGCAAGGTCTGGCTGACTTGCATGATTGTGCCAGAGAAAACTGTCTCGAGGACGAAAGTCTAAAAATAAAGGACAACATGGAGGCATACCTTAATTCCCCCCACAAAGTCTTTGAAGAATACAAGTGTGAGGGAATGCCCACTGTATATGTGGATGGATGCTCTTACCATGTTGACAACGACGGGGAGAAAGAACTGGTGGCCGGCGTAGGGAATGCATGGGTGAATGAGTCCCCAGAACCCTCCGCTGGATACAAAATTGGTCCCCGAAGTAGTCGGGTGGCAGAATTGATGGCTGTGCATCAGGCCATCCTCACTGCTGTCCAGCATCAACTCCACGAACTGGTCATAATCACAGATTCGGATTATGTACGGAACGGGTTCGTGGAGCACCTGGTTAATTGGAAAACCAGAGGCATGTTATGTGCTAACAACAAACCCTTGAAACATGGGAAGTTGATCCAAAACATTGATGATCTGGTCACCTTGAATAAGATGACCATCTATTGGAAAAAGATCAAGGGTCATTCCAAAGTAGAGGGACCAGACAAAACTGGAAATGACTTAGCTGATCAGCTGGCCAAAACCGGGGCCATCCAAGGGGATCTAATTGAGATTGAGTCCCTGTTGGGGGAAATCCAGGTCACTGCTATCACTAGGTCCCAGACAAATGCTCACAACGACCTTTCAATTGCACAATGGAGTAAGTAGACCCCTGATGCTGATTTGATTACCGCTCAGAAGGGGGATCTAACTATTGGTAAGTTTTACCAACACCTTGAGGACCCTGAGAACTTTCCCCTGACGGATACCGATTATATTGGGAAAGAGGACCTAAGAGTGTTGATGAAATGTCCAAAAATGTTCCGAATCCAAGACGGTTTGCTGGTAAGGAAATCCAAAGCTGGCCACGATCAGTGGGTGGTTCCTACAACATTCTGAAACCTGATGTTAAGTCACGCCCATGATGCGGCCACCGCCGGTCATAGGGGGTTTCACACAACACTGGAAATCTTAAGAGAGGTTGCATACTGGCCACACATGGGGCAGGACCTTGACCAATACTTGAAGGGGTGTCTTGTGTGCGCGCAATTTCAGCCGACGTCCCTCACACACTGCGCGCCTCTCCAAAAGAGGGGGATGACACTGCCATGGTCAGATTTACAAATCGACTTTGTAGGCCCCGTGATTCGCTCTGCTAGGGGGAATAAGTACATGTTGACTGTGACATGCTTGTTTACCAAGTGGGTGGAATGTCTCCCAGCCTCAAATTGCAAGGCAGAAACTGCAGCTGCCCTGATGATTAACCACATCTTTTCCCGTTTCGGTCTACCTCAAAGGATTGAGTCAGACAGGGGTAGCCACTTCACCAGTGAAGTGATGACAAAGATGTGGGAGATACTGGGGGTCAAAAGGAAGTTGCATATTGCTCACCGGCCGGCTTCTTCTGGGGCAGTAGAGAGATATAACCAAACCATTGTGAGCATATTAAAGAAGTTTGTGGCAGATTCTGGGCCAAGTTGGGATATCCGATTACCTCTGGTCCTAATGGCCATCAGATCTACCCCTTCATCTGCAACCAAAATGTCACCATTTGAGTTGATGACTGGGCGCAAGATGGTGCTTCCTCAGCATTTGCTCTACAGGACCCAAGAGCAGACACTGATAAATGCCTCCACAACTCATGAGTATGTGGAAAATTTAAGGAAACACCTTCAACATGCTTTTGCTTATGCTCAGCGGAATCTAGAAAGATCAGCTGAGAGTATGAAGACGCACTATGACCTGAAAACTTCCAGGAAGGAATATCAGGTGGGGGACCGGGTCTATCTATACAATTTCCAAAGGAACCAGGCCAAACAGCGAAAATGTTTGCCTACATGGAAGGGACCCTTTGAGATTATAGACAAAATCTCCCCTGTGGCCTACAAGATCCGCATCCCCAAAGGCGGTTTGGCAGAGGGGGAAGACAAGTGGGTCCACATAAACCAGTTGAAGTGTTGCCATCCCAGGCACACTCTGCAACAACTGGAGGAATCCTCTGGAATCCTAGAGGGTGCTGTCTCAGATTAATTCAGTTCTAACTTAAAAGATCCTACATATCGCCTATCAAATTCTGAGTTTCTCAATGTGGGTGTTTTCGTTTTTGAATGCAAAAAAAAATGTGCATGTCCATATGTTTTGACTATAAATTTATAAGCCACCCCACTATATCAATGGTGGGGGAAAAATGTCTATGAATAGGTATTGCCGCTCTTCCTTTGTCGTCCTAGGAGAAAGAAAACCTCGAGACTGGCCAAGGAGGACGATCCGGAGACCGGGAGCAGAGACGCGGGGGGCCCAGGGGACCGCCCAATGTTCCCATCAGGACCGGCGAGGAGAACCGATCGATCAGTACTGGATGGAGGAAAAGATGCTGAACTGTGCCATTTGCAGAATTGGAAGAAGATTATGTGTACAGACCAGTGCGTGGGTCAAAACCCTGGTGCACCCGACTCCCCATCGACTCAAATTCAAAGGGCAGTCACGTGGGGGGATCTGTTGGGTGTCCTGACCCACGTTTGAGCTATCATGCTGCAACATTTGGTGCTGTGGGCTTAGAAAATCCAAGATGGCCAAAAAGCCCACAAGTGCGCCAGAATCCAGGAGAACCACGCAGTTTGTGCGCACACCAAAATGGTTACCTAACTTGCCACCCACCAGTGTAAAGAAAGATCTTTGTTAACAAAATCCACTGTTACTGATGTCAAAAAGTTGCTGAAATCGTGACTCATTGGACCACTTTAAAGATTCAACCCTTTTGTGGGGTTCCACATAACCATCTTACTGTAAGGAGCCCCATCAAAACAATGTTAAGCAAAGATTATTTACTACCAGGTAAGAACCATTCCTGTTTGGAATGCATTAATCCAAGAAAGATCCCAAAATTGCATGCACTACCAACAAAATCCTCAAGGCAGCGCTAGCAGTCTAAACTCTGACAGGAGAACTGAGTGCAGTTGCTGACAAAGGGATTTGACTCAGCTGATTTCAAAGGCTGCATTTTAATTAAAAATTAGCCACCTGCTGTTCCCAGAGGCCTGAAGCCTGGGAAACCCTCTCACCTCCAGAGATTCACACCAGGAGTTAGAATCTCACATGACCTCTTGATTGATAGAAGGCAGACTGGCTGGGAGCCTCCTGGAGACCACACAATAGGCTCTTGCAATTGAATAGGATATGTTGATTTTGACTGTTTCCTGTCAACAAAGGCCTGCCTGCCAGAAGACACATGTGACTGACCCACCCAAGTCTTGGAGGCGGACTCCAACACTCTGAGAACTGAATTGAAAGCAAAATATATATTTTACAGAAACACTGATAACTCTTTGTAATCAAATGACAGAAATGTATAACTTTGAGAGCCTTAATTTAAAAAATGTACCTTCAATTCAAGCCCAAACTCCAATTTGTGTGATGTTCTGGGGCAAAACCCTGCTATTTATGGATACTACAGACTCTGTGTTTAAGCTAGGGACATGGTAATTTACTGGAGTATGTATGGACAGGCCGTGTACATGTGTACAAATCTGGAGAAAAATCTGATGTTGCACAACCACTAAAAAGCACAAAATATTGCCATTTTTGAACGCAAGCCCCCAGGAAGAGCAGAGTTGGAACATGGGATACCTCATGTGATATGTGATGGGTGCATGTAATTTTAAACAACTGTGTACCTGTGCAAATATGTGTTTAGGTCAAATACAGATTGTGTGTAAAGTTGACAGGGGTGGGTTCTCTGTATCATAAACAGACCTCATCATGATGACACTTCATTTCATTCCCCCAATCAAGGGGAAGAGGAGGAAGTGGCCAATGGGCAGTTGAGAGAGGGGCTGGCTAGTGATGCTGCACACACACCCACTTTCAAAACACATAAAAGCAGACAGTCAGGACAGATAGGGACATTCAATTCCATTTGCTGCAACGCGCTCTGCCGGACCACACATCATCCAGAAGATACTAGATTCCACACTTAGACTTTAAAACTCCAAAGAACTTGATTCAGAACTCAAAGCAAGGGCCTAAACCCACAAACTGAGAACTCTTCTCAGTGGGCCTCAGCGTCCAGCAAACCTAACAGCGATAGCAGCATCCAGGAGCCGTGCAGATCAGCGCTGGGTCCAGAGAAAGCTGTGCAGAAAGATCCAGAAGCAGAGCTGACCCAGACCGCTGTTCGCAGAACCAGAGAGCTGACCCAGACCGCTGTGCGCAGAGACCGTCCGTGGCGAGTGAAGAAAACCTGACCAGATCCGTGGCGAGGCCCATTCTATTTCTAAATATATTGTGAGTACCTAGCAGAACTGTGCAGAACCAATCTCTTAGTTAAAATAATATAATTCAATCTATTTTAATCTAACCAGAACTGTCTCCTAACTGTCGCCTGTCATTTGCAAAGCTGTCACTTGTCATTTTTAGCTGCAAGCTGTAACTTGTCCCTTTGAACTTTTAAAATTTCAAATCTGAAAAACGACCTTTTTCCCGCGATTTGCAAATTTCTCCACGTGTGAAAACAGCAGCTTCATTGCTTTCCTTGCTAAAAATGTGTTTGCCTCTTAAGAACCATCCCTGAATCATTGCTAGAGTGAGCCTGGACTAATATTAACTAGATACCACTCACCCTGAACCTCTAGAGGGAATTAAAAGCATTTTAGCATATTTTTCACTTCATTGCCAGCACATATAAAAGCATTTTCAGCATATTTCTCACTGCATTGTCACCATATTCAAAGCATTTTGCCTGTGTTTCAAACTTCTGTAGTCTAAGCTTGCTGGGGTGAACTGAATTACATTTGATTGCATTTCTGAGAACTGTGTGCTTTCCTTCCATTTCCTTGCATTGCATAAAGGGGGGAGGGGATTGCCAGAGAAAAGTGATTACATTGTTTTGTTGAAATCATATTGAGTATTTTCTGTATTGCATTTTCATTCAACATTACATCCATCTGAACTTATATAAAGCATTCTCTACCACCTTATTCTTCTGTTCCTATTCACAAGTGTGCTAGTGCCAGACTATCCATTATTGATTACTGCTCAGATTAAGTGTGATATTCAATTATTAATTTATTATAAAGTGTGATATATATATATTGTTTAAATTCTCAAATAAACCTTTTAACTTGCAAAACAGAACTACTTCTTGGCTCAGTGGGGTCAGGGGGATTCCAAGAGAGGGGTGTTATATAGGGGTAGTCATCCAGAACGCATGAACTGGACATAAAGATATATTAATAAGGGTTTCCATTCAGTATCCCAGACTAGGCATTGACTTAGCTGTAGCGTTGAATTGAATCCTCTTACAATAGCCACCTGGGTGGAGGACACCTTCTTACATCGGGGGAAGACAGGTCATCGAAGCAGTGGTACAGCTATCAGGGTCTCAGAGTAAACAGCTCACACGCTCAGAGCAAAGATAGTTCAAATGCTCAAAGGAGGGAAAACTCACAGACTTAGATTGGGGCGCCCCCAGGCTCCAATCGGTGATCATTCAAAGGTTCAGATAATAAGCACTCACTAGCAAAGGTGGTGTACCTCTCGCCGTGTCAGGCGGTAGTCATCTCAATTGGGGCCACTCACAGGATAAGATGGATCCAGTTTGCAGGTTCAGAAGGAGAGGAGCTCATAGGCTCAGAAAGGAGGAGAGCTCAGAGGTGTAGAAAGCTCTCAGGCTTACAAACCTGGATGAAGGATCGCTTATAGGTTCGTAGGGAGAGCAGCCCATGAGCTCTGAATGGAAACCACCCAAAGGCCAAAGGTTGGACACACCTCAAGTGTCTCTACTCTGAGAACCTGATAGCTGTACCACTGCTTCGATTACCTGTCTTCCCCTGATGTGAGAAGGTGCCCTTCACCCACAAGGGGAGCTACTCACGTGTTTGGGAGAGATAATGTCACAGGCTTGAGTGTGGGCAGGTCTCAGATTCAAAGGAGGACCTTTCATAGGGTGATCAGTATTTGGCATGTGCGTCTCAGCAGGGAATTACAGAAAAGCACTGAAGGAAACAGTCCCCAAATGGGCTGCATCAGTGATCTTCATTGGTGATCACAGCTCTTGCACATAATAATCATCACATGATTGTGTGAAGTTCATCTTCCACACAACACTGACATAAAGGTACTAGTCTTACCCACTGCAAGGCATTCACTTCTTTGGCATTGTACCAGGTTTCCAGTGGCCAATGCAAGTTCCGACAGTGCCACCTAATAGCAATGTTCTGAAGGATCATTGCCCTTACACAAACAGTGGTCAGTGCAAATTTGATTTAATCTGGATTTTTACAGATAAGAACTTTGTGCAACTGGTCACAGAAATGGCTCCAGAGAGTCTGTCTTGGTCAGGCAAATGGTCATGCACCTCTTGTCCAAAGGAGCGGGGGCATCACACTTTCCGGGCATTGCTTTTCTGGCTTTGCAGGCATATGGCATTCAGCACATCAGTCCAACAGCTCCAAATATTGCTACATGGATAGCTCCTTTCTTCTGAATGGTAAGGAGAAAAACAGGCCTACTGTGCCTGGTTAATCTTTGGCCCTTGGCACAGAGATTTGGTAAGAAAGAGATTTTTTAGTAGACAAGATATTCTGAACACAAAGAGTGTTTTAAATTTGATATTATAAAGGAGTATACACACCTCTAACCTGTGGGATGCCAAGCCCCCCCAAACATCAGCAGGAATCTCGCTAAAACGAGCCGCTCACTCATAACAGGATGAGGGTAAAAGACATCTCTAATGAAGAGTAAACATATTCCTTTTATCCAATATCTCGTGTTCCATTTGCTGTCTACAAAACACGGGTTACCTACAATCATGCAGGGAAATGTTTTGGGTAAGAAGACACCAACATGACTCCTTAGAAATAATCCTATTCCAGTCCTGTGGTGAAAAGATTACAAGAAAATGCTACTGTAATTTCAATTAGGGTTTAGGACACAGCCTCGTGAGGCAGCTTTGTGGTGTACTGTGCCTGATGGAAAAGGCATCTCTGACAGAATAATTCAATTTCCCTTTTAAAAAGGGCTCTCCAATGAGAAAAAAAGTTCCTTGGCAACCTCTATGATTATAAGCTGGTGGCTAAATGTACAATATGAAACATTTTTGACAAGTCATTTTTTTTATTAAGTATAATTAAAATCGGATAGCCCAAGAAATTTGCCACTTATGGAAAGTTATTCAACTATAAATCAAAGATGACATCACAAATGGCATCATTGATGGCATAACTGATGACATCACATACCCGGGTTGGTTGTTTTTGTTCAGTGACAGTGAGCATTTTAAAATTCTAAAGGTGCTGTATATCTAGTTGTTAACCTTGTCATTTGTTCTTAAGGTACTTTCCTTAGGGTTTGGCCTGTGCATATGGTGCACATACATGAGACAATAAGCAGGCCCCAAACAGACAATTGCTTTTTATATATGATGATGAACTCTTATTGTAACTTTCTGGCCATGGTGTTTCTTTCCACCTAACTAGAGTTTCCCTGAATGTGCCTCAGATATGTATGCATTGATGTTCTTCAATGGATTTTTTGTACTAACACATGTTTAGTAATTCTTGTATTGTTGGCTGCTAATTCCAAGTTTAACATTAGTCAAGATTCTGATAGGCTTGGAATAATGATACTACTGGCCAATATTACCAGATAAAAAATACTGCAGTTCAATGGTCCATGCTGCAGCATTGCCTATGTGTATGTATTATTACATTGCTGTAGTAACAACACTTCAATATAATGTTTTGGTTCAAATAAATACATCTTTTGATACATGGAGTAGTTCATGAGAGGTCTCCCGATCACCCTTGATATGCTGCTCGCAACATTGTAAACAGAACCCCTGGAAGGGACTTTTCATCAGAATAGATATGTGATGTCATCAGTGATGTCATCAAGGATGCCATTTGTGATGTCATCTTTGAATCCTGGGTGTTAGTCTTAGTAGTACATGGTGGTGGCGCGAGCTATGTTTCTTTTTGATTTTACTTGCAACCATAACGCCCCTTTAACAACGTTTTATTCTCTGAATTTGATACGTTTTTATTAGTGCAACCCTTTAACAAATTTATTAGTGAAAATGTTTCATGATGTTACATCAATGTACATAAGTTATTAATTCCTCTTTTAACGTATATGAAAGAACTATGAACCTTGTTTAGCAAACATATGTTTTGCAGCGCATACTAATATGTGTCATTATCAGCAGCGCATGCTGGGGATGCAAGTCATGGTTGAATTGCCTGAGGCATAAGGCTCGACCTTGACCCCAGCCCCACCAAGCCACAGCCGTTATCCACTGCATCTACCCTGCATCCTAGTTCAGTGTCCACTATACCCTCATAAAACCAATGGCCATTCCTCATGGCTTGCAGCCATGGCCAGTCTCCACAATCCATGGGGCATGGGCTTCGGCCATGCTGCATGCCCCAATGAGCAAATCAGAGAAGGCGTTTGCCCTTGCTGAGGGGCAGGCCCACTGCCCAGGCACCAAAGCTATATCACTATTTAGTGTTCTTACATTTTGGCACGTTGGAAAAAGTAAAACACAGGACAGATTTGCCAAGGCATGCTTTCAGTTGCTTGCTGACGCTCCTCGCACAAGTTTGCTGCAATCCCGTCCAGCACTTCGAGCTGTAGCCGTGAGCAAAATTTCATTTTCCATTCAAACCTATGGCTTCAGCCATGCCAAATCAGAGTAGACATTTGTCCTTGCCGAGAACCAGGCCAACTGGCCAGGCACCAAAGTTATACCACTACTTCTTCTACTTACATTTTGACACTTTGGAAAAAATAAAACACAGGACACATTTGCAAAACCATGCTTTCAGGCCCTTGCTGAAGCTCCTCATGCAGATTTGCTGCAATCCCGTTTTAAACACTTCGGGCTGTAACCTCGAGCAGATTTTCTTTTCCCATTCAAAACTATCCCGACTTTGAAAAACCTTACCACGTAGCCGGTCCCTGGTGGCCAGGCCCACTTTATACCCATTGCCGGTCCCTGGTGGCCATGACCAGTGGCCTGAGTGTCCAGGTCATGGCCTTCGCCCATGACCCAGACAATCTGGCCACTGGCCATGGCCACAGGGTATACCTCAGTCACCAAAGCGATATCACTATTTTTTGTACCTACATTTTCAACAAATAAAACACGGATACATTTGTGAAACTATGCTTTCGGGTCCCTGCCAATGCTCCTCACACAAGTTTGTTGCAAAGCTGTCCATGTTTTATTTTTGGAAAAGTGTCAACATGTAGGTACAAAAAATAGTGACATAACCTAGCCCCCATTTGACAAAATGCCTTCATCCTTTACACAAACCTTCAAGGTTGGGTCTACAATCTGTTTGCAAACCTTTGTGCAGATTTGTCATATGGCACCAAATGTATAAGTCGTTCAAACATTGTGAGACCCCCACTCTAATTCTGCCCCCTCTTTGCGAAACGGCAGCAAACTTTGCAAAAGCATTTGATGCTGGGTCTTAAATGATATTGCAAATTTCCTAGCAGTTTCATTGAAGTTTGCGGTTTCAACATGGCGTCCATTTCAAAGGTTTGACGCACCTCACATTTTTAATTGACCAATCAGCAGGTGCGTACGATGTCCTTGAAAGTTATGCGGCTCCTTGATTGGTCCAGTGGTGTCTGAATCATGAAGTGAGTCCACGGACCGGATGCAGATATCACTAAGTGCCTCAGTACACGATATGCGGTAAGGGTTTACCGGTACCAGTATTTTACCGGTACCGGTAAATCCTTACCGCCTTACTACGAGGTCCCTTTGCGGGTTGGGGTATTTAACACCTGCTTTTTGCAGATGTTAAAAACCAACCTGCAAAGGGACCCAGGGAACTAATTAGCGCCTTCCCCATTCCCATTATGCCCTATGGGGCAAAAATGGGAATGGGGAAGGGCAATGGTGGAAGGGGGAATTACCGCCGCGCCAACCTTGGAATGGGGCGGTAATTCCCCTTTCCACCAAGGCGGTGCCGGTATTTTACCGGCATGAACCATGGCGCTAATAGCGCCATGGTTCTCCGCCTACCGCGTAATGAGGCCCTAAATCTTTTAGAACTACTTTTTGCCCATTTAAAAAAAAAACAACTGGACGGATTTACACAAAATTCTAAAGCACGTTTTTGGGATCAGGCCTCCGCTCCTCATGCAAATTTAGTGCAAATCAGTCCAGTGGTTTAGGCGAGAGGCGTGTGCAAAACATTTTTTCAATGTATGTCTATGCAGATTTCAAAGGTTTTGGGATCCCCTATAGCTTGGCCCGCCCCCACCCCCTTGACAAAACCTCACCAAACTTTGCAAAATCATTCGGAGGTGGCCATATACTTTGTTTGCAAAGTCTGGTGAGGATTCATCGAGTAGAACCATAGTTATAAGCTGCCCAAAAACTGCTCTTCTTATGGGTTCAGCAACTTAACCATAACTCCAGGGCCGCTACCACAGGCCTGTGTTGTTATCACCATTCTGGCATAGAAATCAATTACATTGATTACTGCTATTTAACTAATCAGGTCAACACAACACATTAGGTCAACACAAATCACATAAATGTATAACAATACGTTGACTGACCCTTCAATTCTTTATGCCTACAACATTTAGTTTACATTTTTGTATCTATTGCCAAAAGTGTACATTAGAGAGCATTGTGCTCATCTCTTAAAAATCGAATCCACAATGATTCTGAATTTAAATTCTATTTCTACAATCATATAGCTGTTGAAAAACATGTGTTTTTGATAAGGTTTTTCACAAGTTCATGTTCTTCAGAAAATAGTTGTAATTAATTTGACTACATCTGAGGACCTATTGGAATATTGTATAGAATTATTAGATTGTCAGTAGAAGCCAAACGCTGGCTATTTTGTCTCGTGTTGAGGAGTGGCATGGGCTTGCTTGAAATAGCCAAATGCATCCAACACATACAGGAGAAAATCAATTTTCCCGAAAAAAGGAATTTCCCCCAAAAACTTGCCTTTAATATCCAATATGGTCATGAAGGGTTATTGTCATACTTAGGATCCCTGGTTCAATTCCACATTTCTGCATATTTTTCCAGAGTTTAGCTCTATTAGCCTGGTCAAGGGCACTGCTTGTTTGTTTGTTTATTTATTTATAGTGTGCACCGAACACAAAGGTATCTGGGCATATTACAAGAATATGCAATTTCTTAGTTACTCACAGTAAGTTTATAGAAGGCAGTACAGGAATGCAATGAGTATCTGGAAATACAGTTTTACATTATTTACACACTGGGCAATAAACAGTTTATATTATTTACACATTGCGTAATCAATAAGGCATTCATTCAACTGGCAGGCAGTGGTGTTGTGTCAGAGCAATCTCAGCCATAGAAACTAGCATCATTGTTTTTACATGTTTTTGAACTTTCTGTTTGAAATCCATCTGTGGCACTGATAGGATATGATACTTATTTGACCAAACCATTACTTTATCCAATAACACCTGCAGTGGTGGGCCTAAAGTGCAGATACAGAAGTGTGCATGCGTTGTGCACACTCTGAGTAACTCTGTTTGACTGCATATTGGTATGCTGAAGCCACAATGGTAAATACATAATTAAATCAGTATGTGTGGGGCTGTGAGCATAGAGTGAAGCATGACATGCAGGAGGCAGTCTCTTGCCACACAAGTTTTCTCGTTGTGAGCCCTGCAACTACAGTAAAGTATTCCTCCTTTAGATGGCTGGCAGGGCCTCCAGAGGTGTTGCTCTGAAGGTCTTCTTTCATGTAAAAACAGTGCGGCTTGTTAGTATGGCAACAGTCATAGTCTCATTTCATTGGCTGTTTGGCAGCCAATTAAATTTGATGTGAAATGTGGGTGGGCGCGGTCTAGAAAGCATTCATAGAGCTGCGCCACATGCACTGCAAACGTAAAGCAGCCAAAAATAGGTCCCTGATGAGCCATGGTGTAGTTGGATCACAGAGTGCTGACTTGTGACCAGAAGGAAATGCTGAGCAGGAGGAGCAGAGGCTGTCACCAGCATGTCACAACAAGAGGTAAGTCCTTCAATCAGGACGACTGTGAAGAGAGTTTCAATCTCACTCCCTCTCTCTGGCCCTCTTATTCCTGGCTGTTTCTCACTCAGTTCAAGTCACCCTGTCCCTACCTCATTTCAGCACCTCTCCCCCTCACCTCCACCCTGGCCTGGGCATACATCTTTCACAAGCCTTCCCATCCAGTGCTACTCTGGCGCCTCAAGATGCATGTGCAACAGTGTGTATCTTGGGCTGCTCTGCACAGTAAGTGAAATCCTCTCTTCTGACCCCCATCAGAGTCTGCTCCGCTCCTGTTTCCCCCTCACCTCCCTCCACCCCAGCCCAGGCCCACACCATTCATAAACCTGCAAACAGTGAAAGCTCAAAATGCATGGACCACGCTGCTTTCCTTCAGAAGATCAGCACCGCTGGTGAAATCCCATATGTTACTGTACACTGTCACTACCCCTTGATTCAAGACGTTGCATTGCATCTCAGATAAAAGCACATTTTCCATTTGCGAATTGCATTCATCCATTGTCAGGACTCGGGAGACAGTCTCTCGCTTTGTGAGATTTAATTCTGATCCAGACAGTCCAAAACTTGTCATTTGTGCAGTTCTCTGGAAGTTAGAGTGAACCTGGCTGCCTCTCTGCCCCTCATCCGAATCAGCTTGCTGTAAACCCTCCCGCCTCTCTAGTCAAGTGACCCTTGCACATGACCTCAGGTGGAACCGTGCGCTACCACCCATACTATATTCAAATCCTCGGACAGAGGTTTTAAAAGGAAAGAAGACTTGTTTGCAGACTGTTTCCTATGTGTACATGTTAATCATACTAGTGAGTCGGGATGTATGTTCCTTCTTTGGCCACATAGTGGAGGTGGCCATATATTAAATAGATTTTATTTTAGAGTTAACACAATCAGCTTAAGCATGTATGAACCACGGCCCAGTGTCTTGCTTGCTTAACCATTACAGGTGTTGACTTTAAAGGAAAATGCACAGCAAGGCATACATTAATATTTAAAAATTGCTTAGCAGAGTTTGCTAATTAACATTTTCTTGATTAACAAACAAACCCATTTGATTAGCAATGTTGTACTAATATGTTTAATGTCACCAGAGGTTATTTGTACCCAAGACATAAAATTAGCAACAATACAGCATTTTTATGTGCTGCTGACGTAGGATGAGTCAGGCCTTGCAAATTCTTCAATATTCCGCTAGCACTGCCGATCAAGTAACTTAGTTTACCTACTTGACCTAAGAGAAATGTACTCAACCCATGGCAACGGATGCCAAAAAATGCAAATGTGCTTTCTGTAAAATGGTACATGTCACCACAAACCCACTTTATTTGTGGCACACTGTGGTCACCCAGTGGTCAGCCATGCACACTGAAGCTTATTTGACATTTACTAAAGTAAATGTTAAATAAATATTTCAAACACCCCCTGCAAATAGTACTCACCCTTCATAAAATTAACTCAACTATGCAAGTAGGTGAAAGGACTTTGCCAGTCCTGGATGAGTGTCTGTAAAATGTAAAAGGTTATCTGCAGGAATGGACACAAATAAATAAATACGATTTAAAAAAAAAGGCTCTGAAAACAGTTCGGCCAGCTCTCTCCCACGGGTGCTAATATATAATGCAATCAAATCAGAGCAAAGGAGTGATGGAGGCTAAATCCAGCCTATCGTATTGCAGTGGATCTGTAGATATACAGACTGGACGGAACTATTGATCACTACTCTGCGTAAACTAGTTAGCTTGTGTATTCGATATGTAAGAGGAAAGAAAGTAAGACTATGCAGAGTGGATAGAGTAGCAGGCAGAGAACTGGGCAAACTATGTGGAATATTGCAGTTAAAGCCGTTTTAAGATAGAATGTCACTGAATAAGGGATCAGCTCATGGATTAAGCACCAATTCATGGTTAGAAAATGTTGGGAGCTATTTAGCTCCTGCTTCTACTCCAGGGGAGCCTAGTTAGTGTAAAACCAATGGTTAGCAGGAGCTACCTTTAGCTCCCCAGGCCAACTGGTGCCTTACTAACATGCATGTGACATTAACTGAGTGTCTTGGAATGTAAATAAAGATGCATTAGAACACATCTAGGTCACATTTAAATATAATGGATCCTACATAAAGAGCAAACATTTAAAATGTGCATCTCATGTGATTAATTAGATTTGCAGTGCACAATGCATTCGCTCCTGGTTCCCCAGAGGCAGCTCCTGCATTCCGGGTGATTCAGGATACCCAGGAGCTGCTTTTATTTCCTGCTCACAGAGTCTTCATTTTTAACTCTGCAGTTGCACAGATGTATTCAACCAGCAGGTCACAGAAACAGGTTTGCCACCAAGAGCATTTGTCTGTGTGATCATGTACATTTTCAAAAGTGTTAGCTCGGCAATATGATGCATCTTTCCCAACAAAATGAAATATAGTTGACAATATGGGATTTAGATACACTAACCTAAACTTAACTGTAAAGCATGGAGACAATGCAGTGCTTTACAGTAGCAATACTACTTAAAGGAATGGAATTGCTGTCTTTTAAAAGAAATACACTGGTCTTTGCCAAACAGGATATAGTTAGGTTATTACAAGTATCCCCCTCATTACTTCTGGTTTGCAATTATTTGAAAAAGAAAAAGAAAATCTTGCCTAGCACTTCCACAGAGGCCTTTGGCACTTAAGAGTGGACTCGATTACTGTTCAACTCTCTCTCCATTAGCCCCCTTGAACTTGCAGTGAACAGAGAAAAGAAGGTGGAGAGAGCCATGCAGATAAGAGAGGAATGCAGGGCGAGCAGTGCTTTCATTGAACAGGGTGATATAAATAGCTAGATTTGCTACACAAGTGTCCATTTAATTAGCAAACCTACAGAATTGTATAGCAAATGTCTATGCAACACTGTTTATTTTATGCCTTGCATAGCATTCTGAATCAATTTCCACAGGGCAAGAATCCTGGATTAGCTTCAAGTAATTCTGGCACAAAGTTCAGTTTTAAAAATGTTATTCCTTGCAGATACCATATATGTTGTAGAAAAGGTGGCATGCCAAGTGATGGGTTAATCAGATGAGCATGGCTTCAGTGTCTTGAATTACATATTCAAACTTCCAGTACCCCCAGAGCTTCAATCTATGTTACAATTACCTTTTAGGCAGGTGTACTTACCCTATAGCAAATACACATTACATTCTACCATCCCTCATCACCTTCCTCACTTAATGAGGCCTCCTTACCTCACGATTGAAACATCTGCAAAGATGACTCCTTCTGCCTTACACCATTTAGCCCTCCCTGGACATGGCTCCTTGCCTTGCTGGAACAATTACAGAGTATGGGCACCTACCTACATCCTACAGTAACCCACACACTCAGCCCTGTCAATACCAAAACCACCAGGATCGGAGGGTGGAACATGATTAAGGTGCCGAGGGATGGTAGCTGATGTAATGTGGATTACCATCAGTAATTTAGGCATTACCCTCAGCTACTCTCCCTCATCTCCATCCTCACTACATGGCAATATATGCCAGACCCATTGGAAACAGGAATGAGACAAAAAAAACATGAAATCACCCCATGTCAAATGTACATGTATTAAAAGGCATGAAGGAAACAAAACTAATTCGGAATCAACACCATCAGGTCCTCTGAGTCTGGTAGCTGCACCTTAGAACACCTTAAATATATCAAGGGACAGGCCCACATCATTGCACTAAAGATATCTCTAAAGGGGACCCTTATAACGTCTGCTCTGGAATCAGGAACTCCACTGGTTAACCTGCCTTGGACCATAGGCTGAAGCGGAATTGCTGTTACCTCATAAGCTTTAGTGATAACCAACCTGACTCAGTGGCTAAGAGTTGAGCAGCCAGGATGCATCCCTTTTTGTTACCACTAAATAAAAAAAAAGAGATTGTCACAGGACCAAAAGGGCTTTGTGTGAATCAGATATAGCAGGACTGCTTACCTGACATCCAACAGGGCCAACATATTTTTACCCTCAGACCCACCATACATCCCAGGCTGGAAGAACCATATATTGATCTAAATAAAAGAAAAACCCTATTTTGGGAAGAAGTTCTGGCCCAGTTTTCTAAATTAATGCTTCAGGAAGATTTCTCAAGTAAAGGGGTCTACGCCATAAAGCAATTAAATCTCCAAATCACCTCGCGGAAGATATTGCCATGAGGAAAAATGCCTTGTACAGCAGCCCATCCAAACCCACTCTAAGTCTAATGGTTCGAAAGGAAGAAGAATTAAAGAATTCAGGACTAGAAAGAGGCCCAAAGGTGGCTCCAACATCCAGTCGGTGGGATTCAATAGAATAATCTCTGTAAACAACCTAGGGTTCAAAGATTTCAGAAACTGCACACCTCCCCACTGAAAGCCATGCTAGCCACCCATAGGACCGTAAGGGTCGCTTCCACTGGGCCCTTCTGGAACCCCTCCAACAAAAAATGTAGTAGTCTCTAAGAAGGATAGAGTGGCATTTAGTGGTTTTGGTGTACTCTAGGACTGGAATGAACACCAATGATGACAGTAAGCATGGCCAGTATCCAGGATTCTAGTTTTAAGCGCTGCCAGCACTGCTGCATTTGACAGGACCACAAGTATCAAACCTTTTTTCTCTACTACTATTTTCCAGAGAACCATCAGAAACAAGGCTAACGGCGGAAGGTATACAGCAAACTCTTTGGCCATTTCAAGTTCAGAGGGTCATGCTCTCAGACCCAAGGATCCGGGTTCCTGTTGCAGAGCAGGGACAAGAAATAATTATTTTGAGTAGCAGACAAGTCCATCTTTCAACTACCAACTTTCTGACCAGTCTTCTCGAATACTCTCTTTTACTGGCTCATTTCTGAAGAAGACAACACTCTGCTTAGTCACTCTGCATCTGTTTTCAGCACCCCGTTATGTGAAAATATAACCGAGACACCAAATGATGTTGCACCTGATGATCGCCTCTGCCACAGAATTTGAGGATGGAGGCATTGTACCCCTTGTCTGCTCATATAGGCCTTTGTGGCCATATTACCATTTTGAAAAAATACCACTTATCTTTCCAGGAATGGGGTAAACACCAGTAGAGCCTTAAAGATAGCTGACAACTCTATCCAATTGGACAACTGCAAACAGTTCTATCTGGACCACTTGGGCCAAATGATGAGCCATAGTGCCCCCCGCATACCATAAGTCTTAGGTCCATAGTCCAAATCTTGGGTTCTCCTTGGTCCATTGAGAAACGCCTTTACAGGTTCTCCTGAAACAACCGCCAGCTTGTATCTTCACCTCTGCTGACAGCAGGATCAGCTTGTTGTACTCTCTTGCAAGAGGAGGCAGAACTGCAGAACATGATTGACCAATACCATCAGAGGGAATCAAGCGTAAAAGAACTCCAAAGATGCATGCGGTAATCAGACCATGGACCCTTAACTAATTCCGTGCAGCGTCCTAGTGGCAAGCGAGCAGTTTGAGCACCAAAGGCTCTGCTCTTTCCACCAGAAGGAACACCATTCGCACATTACAAGAAAAGGTGGCCACAATAAAGTTCAGTGTCTGTAACAGGTCTAACTGTGACTTTTTGTAATTGATTAAGAATTTGAGATGGGATGTCAACTCACAAACTCTGTTGGTGTGAGTTTGAGACATTGCCAATGCAGACCCTATAATAACCAGTTGTTGAGATTTGGTTGAATACATGTCTGCTCTTGGTGCAGAACTTCTAAAACCACAGGTACAAACTTGGCTAAAGTCGTGGAGCAGTTTTTAGGCAGAAACGGAGCACCACCTACCGAAATTTCAAACCCCACACAACGTACCTGAGATGAGGCACTCTTGATGCACAGTGCTTTGCATCCTGCCAATCACAAGCCCAGGGAAGCAAGCCCTTGTGCAGTAGTGAAAGTATCTTCTGAAATGTCTCCATAGTGAAGTAGTGATCCGGAATCCAGGAACCTAAGGATTTCAAATTCAGGACCAGGTAAACCCCCCCGACTACCCCACCCACCCGGGAATCCTTTGGGTACCTGATAAATCAGGGAATAGACCCCTTTTCCCTGCTCTCCCACTATCACTGTAACCACTGCATGTTTTAAATGGATTTAGAATCAGCAATTGTAGGACTGTCTGCTTCGCAATCCTTACAGCACAGGGGTCTGGTATCAATGCCTTCCAAGACTCCTGAAAGGCCCTCAAATGGCCACCCACTGGGTCAGCTACCTATCCTTCTGGCCATTAATAGTCAGTTGCTGCGTGGCTGATGCTCCTGACATGGACTGCTGAGTCTTACTCCTCAATCCTGGATGAGTCTGCACCATAGACAAGTTCATGGACATCCCAAAAGGCCCTGTGTGCTGTTTTGCTGGGCTTTCTCAGTCTTGCTCTGAGAATAATTACAGTATTCATGGCTTTAATTATCCAATTCATCAATCGTAGGTCAGAACAATACATTTCCTAGGAATGGCATGTGTAGCAATATATTATTTTATCTTTGGCTTTCATCTGCCTTTCAATCTTTAATGTAGATGTTAAGATGAGATGCCATTTAGCACAATCTACCAATGCTACTGCTGATATTGCATCCATAGCTGTAAGTGATAACAACTGAGATTTCTGCTTATTGTGAAGGAGCACCTCACTGTAATCTTCCACCTTTTCCATTATGCCATTAATTTTTTGGGGGGTCCTTAAGTACATCCAGGGCAATATAGACTTACTAATCGCTACCTGCAGCCAAGGTTGGATCCCCATAGGCCTTCTTAAATTGAGGCACCATATCCTTGGCTGCCCTGGACAAACAGCCCATCATATTAGGTCCCATTGACTCCACCACCACGTGTTCAGAAAGAACTGGCTCACTGGCTTATACCAGATATTGTTTGGACTTAAACTTAAGAAGAGTGTTCTTCCCCAGGTGTTCGCATTCCCTTGCTATTGCTTTATGGATCATATTGACAATAGGTATCTGGCATGTGCCATAATATCATTGTGACTGAGAAAGTTTGCTTCCTCATCCTGGTTCATCACTTTATCCAAAAAGATCAATGTGTCCCAAATGTGGGATAAGAGGGCTGGGCATGTTTCCTCAGAAATATATCAGCCATTTGCTTCCGGATTCTCCTCCTCTGGATAATTTCTCAAGGACCTATCTTCCATGTCCTTTATTTGGGCTCCTGCAATTGCTACATACATTAGAAAATTTAGCTTTGCCATAGGGAGCCTTGGAGAAGGAAAATTTGTTTATTTGATGGATAGGTTATTTATAATGCGCCTATACACAAGTGTTTCCCTCTGCTTCCCTCTTGGTACCCTGTGGACCAAGTGTCCAGACTGTATTCGCCTCTATTATGGTAGGACCAGTGTGGGCTACATGATCTGCCCAAATACTTCCTATTAGGTGTTGAGGAATCTATTCGCTTAATATACAGGCACATTTCCCCATAGCACATCAATCTTGGTACGATATAGCTGGATCACTGCAGCCAGTAAGCATTTGTAGTCTCTTCCTCATAATGTCCTCTACTTAACAAAATAATGCAGTACAGGAGCCAGATTGTCATCCAGTGTAGATTCTTTGCGCTGCCTATTCGCTGTATCACTAATGTGCCCTTTTGCTTTCCACACCACTGGACAGCACTTCACTCTGGGATCCAATGCCCTTCTACTGCTCCACTCAGCCTTACTGTGGTTGCAGCAGGCATCAGCACAGCCCCCACCCCAAAAGAGGTCCTCTACGACCTACGACCTATGCTGGCAGCCAGCCCTTCAGCACATCAGCATACGCCTCCTCCAGCATGCCCATTTGTTATTTCTGCATGCAGAAAAGAGATCATAGCAAAGGTAGGTGGCCATCGCCTGCTATTGTTCCTGGAGGGGGGAGGATTGGTAAGGCAGCGGAGGAGCACACAGGCATAAGTAGGCTTTCCTGTGTTCAGTGAAATCCGATAAACATCGGAAAAACACACCCGGAAGGAACAGTTCCTCCTAGGTTTAGTACGTTTGGTGATGAAGGGGTGGCTGGAGAAGGTGCTTGGAAGACAATAGGAAATGACCCTATCCCCCCGCGCCGCATGTCTGCTTGTTCGCTTTCCCCCATTGCTTCCCCTCCTGTACCCTGGCCTTTTTCAAAAACATTGCACATTCAATGTTACATCGTTTTCTTTGTAAAAAAATATATTTGTATTTGTATGTGGTCAGAGCTATTTTGAGGAATTGAAGACAAATTTGAGCCATTTTTGTGGTTGCCGATTCACGTCTTAAAATTGGCTAAAATTCCTCGAAATAGCCCTTGACCACTGACAAATATTTGTATTTACATAAAATTGTTTAACAAGGATTTTTCAGTGTCTCTGTTTGTGGTCACAGACCCTCTGTGTATGTGTATCTGTCTGTAGGAGAGCTGAAAAGTGTCAGCTGCCTGTCGGCTTTAAAAGGAAAGCCGTGTGAGGCTTCCATGTATGAGGTTTACATGAGGCCAAGGCGCCACGTTCATCTCCCTACCTCCTGTGGCTCTCTAGAGCATCTGCACCCAGAGGCACATCAGTAGCTGCAGGTCCCTTAATTGCTGCTTAGCACTTTCCTTCTTCAAGGAGAGTTTTTAAATTAGGAGCGATTTATAAATGATGGCTCGTTTAAGGGATCACTGTTTTGGACAAGAGGATCGTAACCTTTCTGTGTTAAGAAATGCAAATGGCATTTCATTCTGAAAGCACACAGAAAAGTTAGTTGCATAAATCTATGCCGTCCTCCAGGCCAATATCATACAGAACAGTTTTAAACTAACTAACTACATTATTTTTGGTAGAATGTAATATTTTCATCACATCGTGGATGAACCCAGCATTTGTCAAACGCAAAGAGGTAACCCTTCACACATTACGTTTTGTTATAAGCCTTTCAAAACCCAAAATATTTATTGTAACGTTTCCTCTCTCAGGTTTTCTGGTGTTCATTACATTTTTAAAAGTGCAAAGCTCTTTTTTCTTGTACTCTTTCTTCTAAGGGGAAGGTCAATTGAACTACATTTGTATATTTCACTTTAAGATATGGTCACTTACTGTGCGTGTATTCATGGGTGCCAGATTTTGATTTTCGCGATGGGGTCAAAAGTTCCCACACAGAGTGAAGCGAGAGAGCCCTGCTCCTCCCTAATCAAACCAACACATTTTGCAGCACATGTTGCAGAAGAAATAGGAAAAAAGCCACATGATTTACAGGAAGATATACACATATAACATCTCAGCAACAATTACCTAACCTCACCTCCTAAATTGCCTTTGCAACATTCTGCTATGGGATCCCCTGATATTCCCGCACCCGGCAGACAGTTTGGCCTGCTCACCCCCTCCAATAAAGCCTCAGGGGGTACATTAATGAGACTCCCTTCTCATTTTGTAGTGAGCAGTACTTGATACACAGTTGTTATCTGCTTTGAGTTTATTTCTTTTGACAGTCAAAATAATCCTCATCTCCACCAAAGTGAGTGCTCCCGGGCAAATCCTTTTATCACACTATGCGTTATCTGCTAAAAAAGTATCTACAATGTGGAAATGTCTTTTTCACAGATCAAAGTCTTCATGGGAAGAAAAGATGGGGCAAGGATGGACAAAGAGACCCTAAAAAAACACATTCATATTTATTCTCCAGAAAGTGTTCCTAACATCTTGCTCTGAGAGACATTGCATGCAATGAAACAATAAAAGAATATGTGAGCATTTACACTGGAAAAAATTGTTATCTGTGATTCTTTGAAGGGGGCAAATGGGAAAACACTGATAAACACAGATTCTGGACATTTTTGTAGTTTTATAGTTTTGGTGAATAGAACAAGGAATATGTTGGGCATATTAGCCACATCTGGCTACCTGTGCACGTAAGCAAATATGAAATGGTATTTGTTTACAATCTACAATAAGACAAGCATTTTCACTACAGTGGTCTGCTGTCATAGCAGTGTGACAATCATTTGAACTACTGCTGAGGTTAGTTGTATGTTCAACATATTTATGATTAATTTATCGGAAATGATTTAGAATAAAGAGGTTACATTTCCTGATAGCTGTGAAAATTCCACTGAATTCATCTTTCTTTGAATTTGTCCCAAGTGAGGATGCATTTGTCTCTTTAGAAAAGGGGATGGATGTAGATAACCTCACTCCATTGTCAATGGGTGGTGATCACAGGCACTGGGCATTAGTGGCAGGCTGAGTGGCTATGTAATGCAACACACCACCTGCTTGTACAGTAGGAGGGAGGAGGAATTTGTGCTGGGCCATCTTAATTGAATGTGTGCATTGTTTGTAGAAATGAACATTCAGGAGTGTTCAATACATACTTAAGGGTGGTGATCACAGGCGCTGGGCATTAGTGGCAGGTTGATTGGATGAATGGTGAAATGTGTGCTGGCCCATCTTGATCAAACTGGTACACTCACATATTTCTTTGAGAGAAACAGAAAAACAAAATTGAGGGTGCTGGAAATAATGCTGGAGATGGTCGTCAGATGCGGTGAGCATTAGTGGCAGTTGCTTTTTCTCTATATAGGCTTGTTTTCTGCCTAAGAACGTGCCCTAATGCACTGTAGAATACCTGAATATGTCATTCTCAGCCTTATCCTCACTAAGTGTTCTATTCCATGCAATGGGCTCCATGTTCTCCTCCGAACTCTCAAAAGAAATTTGGAGGTCACATTTTTCTCCAGGCTCACGCAGATTCACTTGAATCCATTGATAGATCCTGCTAGGTTTCGCTTGAAAAGGGGCGGGGTTTGGGGAGTTTTGCCCAGGATTGGAAATAGCTCTTGATAGACGGTGGCTTTGTCAGAAGTCGAGCAGTGTATGAGCTGTGTTTCACTAGTGGTTCAGGGCACATCTTTGGGTCAGACAATGTTGCAGCATTAATTTGGTAGGAATGAAGGATAGCGCTGAATTAGTACTTCGACTGGGCCATAATCCAGCCTGGAAGTCATCCAAAAGAGAGAAATCTTCGAAATATAATGTAAACTGGGATGTAGCAATAGATCCCATCATCTTTTCTGGATATGGCAGCTGAGAAATAAGGGGCAGGTTTTTGCGATTATTGGGGTCCAGTGAGGAGTTTTCCAACTGTGGGATAACGATGCGTGATTTAAGCTTGACAGGTACCATCCCAAGATAAATAAATATGAATAGATTAACAGGCATAAGACAGCCATTGATTAAAAAAAAAAAACTGCTTCTTTAAAAATACAGGGGGGACAAGGATCATGAGGGGAGTCTGTCGGATGGCACAATGTCATTGTTCCTAGGAGCTGGGATTCCGGACCCACACTAAATCATCTTATCAGTGGTCCAGAATCGTATGCGGGACTGTCCTGCAAAAGAGACAATATTAGTAATCCAAGAAATACTCAACCATCTGATTTCAGAGGAGCTGAGAGGGTACAACCAAGTAGGCCACTTAATTGTCCATCAAGAGCGTGAAAACGTGCTTTCCAAATATTGGGGCTTTTTCAAATACAAAAGATTATTTTTTTTAAATGTGCTTGAATAATCCCTGTTTTGTAGATACAAGGTTTCCTGATACTCATATTTGCCATCATTTGTTACCCAATTCTGTTCAGCTTGATGAGGCAACAGTTTCACTAGGTGTAAACCAGAACAGTGTCCACATTTCTTCAAGTGAGTCGGCATCTTTTTACCTAGAGTGTAAACTACAGCTAGGAATTACAAAAGTTAAGAATTCAGAGATTGGCTATGGTAATCCTGTAAACCTGGTACAGATGTGGGAAGAACTGGTTGTAATTGGTCCACCATTACCTTAGACAATTTTCGTGATTTAGATTGGAGGAATTTATTAGAGGAAGGAGCAATTGGATTGGTTCCAATGGCAAAGGGTATCTCAGCATGGTTGGACTAAAGGTAGAAATGCTGGCTCCTATCTGAAGTAGCCCAGACTGATCAATGACTAGCTGAATTTTGCCAAAATCTGATCAAAAGTTAATAAAAGCTAGGATTTAGGGATGCTTCGGTAACTCAAACCAAGGGTTTATATCCCTAAGAACTACCAGATTGGAGTGGGTGAGCAGAGTTTCTGCAATATGATCAAATAAAAGTGAAAAGTTTTCTGATGTATGAGGAGAGCGACAGAAGAGAACAAAGTCTACTGATAGAGAAGCAGAAAATAAGCTTTTGATATGTAGCAGATACAAATGCTCCAAAGCAGAGTATTGTTTAACTGTAAGATTAAGAACAGTTTAAAGATAATAGCTACACCACCACTTTTCTCTTGAAAGGCGGTTCTGATAGAACATGCGAAAGCCAGGAAATGCCAATTCATCTAGAGCCATGAGAGAACACTCAGTAAAATATGTTTCAGTTACACAAACTCATGCCAAGATTATGTTTCAAACATAACACTGTACCTCCCACCTTAGCAATCAAGGTGGGAGGTAAGTGCTAGTCACTGCAGGGGTTAGGGCTGATTTTGCTCTTAGAGGAACTGGCTTGCTGTTTGCCCGCCTGATACCTTTTGTGTGAGTGAGGCAACACATGACTGCTCTGTGGTAATTGCTTGGCTTGTAGCCAATTCCAGCTAGGCACCGCAGCTCCTGCTAATGGCTTTGCTGACACTTTGACCTGTTTGGAGAGGAAACCTTTTGTGAGAGCCTCTGAGTGCTGAGTTCAGTCCAAGCACTGTTGGCTAATGGACGCTCCCACACAGCTTGCCTGCGAGTCCCTGCTGGCGCGAGTCCTTTGGGAACTTCTGATGAAGCTCAGGCCAAGCGCCCTGCTGACTCTGGGGCTCCGAGTTCTATGGTTACTCAAGCAAACACCAGCCGCTTTGCGGCGTGTGTTAACCTGCTCTTTAATACAGCTCACGTGAATAGAAGGCTGTTATAGTCTCTGCCATTGGCCTAAAGACTTATTGGGACTCCAACTCCCAGAAGCACCAACATCCCTCTTAAAGGAATGTCAGGTGCTTCAGGGCCGGCGCTTCTGGGACAAGCCGGTCATGCGCCGGTCCCGCTGGACTAAATAAACACCCAGAAGACCTGGGCATTCACATGTTAGCAATCAAGGTGGGAGGTACAGTGCTAGTCACTGCAGGGGTTAAAACTGCTTTTACTCTTAGATGAACTAACTTGCGGTTTGCCCGCCTGATACCTTTTGTGTGAATGAAGCAAAGAATGACTGCTCTGTAATAATTGCTTAACTTGTAGCCACAGAAACTGCAATTCTAACAGGAACTGCGGTGCCTAGCTGATAACTTTGCTGACACTTTGACCTGTTTAGAAAAAAAACCTTCTGTGCAAGCCTCGAAATGCTAAATTTAGTCCAAGCACTGTTAGCTAATAGACGCTGCCACACAACTTACCTGCGAGTCCCTGCTAGCGCGAGTCCTTTGAGAGCTTCTGAAACTCAGGCCAAACGCCCTGCTCACTCTGGGGCTCCGAGTTGTATAGTTACTCAAGCAACCTGCGCTTTAATACAGCTCACGTGAATAGAAGGCTGTTACAGCCTCTGCCATTGGCTGAAAGACTTATTGGGACTTCAACTCCCAGAAGCACCAACATCCCTCTTAAAGGAACGTCAGGCGCTTCAGCGCCGGCGCTTATGGGCCAAGCCGGTCTTGCGCCGGTCCCACCGTCCCCGGCGTCCGGTGCACACCACGCTGCTCAGGAACCGCAGCTAATTAAAAACAACCATGGGGCAATTATCCTTCGACATAGCTGCCACCATCATGCGTAACTACCAAAACACAAAGCTCGCCAAAGCAGCTTGTGACTCAATCCTCGAAAGTATCAGCCCCGACACAAGAACTACTTGTACTTGTCACGAACCTCAGCCCTGATCCCCACTGGCAAGCCCATTGGCCAGGTGGAATCAGAGCTCGGATCGCTAATAAGGCCTGGCATCCACTCCTCAGGCCCTCTTGGGGCCAGTCCTGGTGCCTTTGGCGCCAGGCTCATAAGTAAGGAAAGACATCTGCTTGAGGAATTACTTTATTTAGGCTTTCAGCCAACATGGAGGCATCCACATAGCTTGATTCCTAGAACCAAGCTATGCGGTCTAGTGTTTTGGGTGTGGTGGCCTAGGGACTACTTTACCTGGACTACTTTACAGTGGCTATTTAAACCACCCCGAACAAGACAACACGATTCGCGTTACTTTGCTTCTAGCAACGTGACGCTCACCGTGTCCAGCTTTCTCACGAGCCGGGCGAATTCCGGACCTGCAGAAAAACCAAGAACATCGTTAGCAGCAGAATCTTACCTGCATTCATCATCCTTCACTGCTCGCAGCTCCTGGGCAGCTCTGTTGGAGGAGTTCAACGCCCGGATCAAAGGACCTGAGAAAAGGAGAAAGACATCATTAAAGGAGGTAGTGGAGACATTACAAGCACAAAGCGCTTCAAGACGTACCTGGTTGGTTGCTTTTCGGCCGGCATAGCTCCGGAACTCCATCTGCGCTGGGAACTCACCGCGACCTACGAAAAAGAGAAAAGCACAGGTCAGTGAGGACAAGACATTGCTGCGCTACGCAAAGCACCTCCTTACCGCATCATAGCGCTATAGCGCGCCATCATCTACCGGTGAGAACCAGCCTACCCAGTTCTCCAAGCGGACACTCCGCGCTCCTAGGGAGATAAAAAGGAGACATTTAGAACAGAGAAAAGGCATACAAGAATAACAACGCCATCAATCGCAATAAGACCTACCTGAAAGACACTACAAGGGCCGCAGTCAGTGAAGTAACTGGACTGCCTGCGCCCAGTAAAAGACAACGCGCCCCTGCCCAGAGAGCAGGATGGAGAGCCCACCGATTCCGACAACCAGGTGAGAAGAGAACCTGGAGGGGCTGGAAACACAAGGGAGGTGGGGGAAAACTTACCTTGGTCGCCCAGTCCTAATATAGTCTTCATTTCCAGGCGGAATTCCATCGACACTGAGAACCACACCAGGGAATCATTAAGAAGGGCACCAAAAACCAACTGGCTGGGGGGCGTCCCCATGGATACCAGATGAGCGTAACAGAACGCAAAGCCTCACATAAATAATCCATCTGGGCGCCATGGAAACATCAGAAATCGACCAATTGGCCCAATTGTTGGGGACCTTCGTGCTGAGGTTCATTCAGCCCTACATGAGACTAATGCACTCCGGAGAGACCTAATAGTGACCAATGAGCGCACCGATGAAATCGGCAGACAATTCTTGCAATCGCAGGCAGGTCAGACTCCTCTGCCTGGAGGAAATCCACTGATGCAAAATCCCATCTCACCATCTTGTACCCCCACACAAGTACAGATCACGCTGCCTGGAACAGTTCCCCTGGCACCACCAGAAAGGATTTCACGCGACCCACGGGAGTATGCAGCATTCATAAATCAGTGTCGCCTTCATTTCCTTTGTCGCCCTGGGGCATTTCCAAATGACCAAGCTTGGGTAGCTTTCATCCTATCATATTTGAGTGGAAGTGCAGCGGATTGGTCGGTGCCGTTGGTGACCCATAATGATCCATTGTTACAGGACTATGGGGGGTTGCAGAGAGAAATGGAAAAACTGTTTGCTCGCCATACCCAGGAAGAAGCAGTGGATAACAAACTCTTATCCCTCCGGCAGGGGAACCAAGACTTGTTAACATACATTGCAACTTTCAATAGACTGGTTGCTGAAGCCAGGTGGCCAGAAAACAAAAGAACCACGTTATTCCATCGAGGCTTACGAGGCGAATTAAAGGACGTCTTGGCCCAGGTAGTTGATCCCCCCAGAGACTGTATCGAATTCATAAATCTGGTCGTGCAGCTAGACCATCGTTTGCAGGACCGAAAAGCAGACCGGTCCAAAGCAGACTCTCGAGTAGTTTATGTTCGGCCTAGAGACAATGCACCACGGGTGCCAGACAGCGCCGTAGAACCCATTCAGATCAGAGGGATACGACCTCTATTAACAAAACAACAGCGGGATAAAAGAAGACAACAGCAACTTTGTTTGTATTGTGGAAAACCAGGACATTTCCTGAAAGACTGCCCAATAAACCCCCAAGGAGGACAGTCGGGGCCACAGAAAAGGATGAAGTTAAGGAATTGGAAAACTACCAAGCTCGGCAACCGTAGAGGTTAGTTTGTCGAGTGATGAGAAAGAGCCACTGACCTCACACTTTGCGATACCCGTGATCTTAATAAATCACCAACAATCGTCAAACATGCATGCCGTAGAAGCATACATCGACAGCGGAGCAGTTGGGAACTATATAGATCAAGAGTTGGCAGCAGAGATGGGGCTCCCTTTGTGTTCTAAGTCTACCAGGGACAGGGTGACTACCGTGGATGGGACAGAAATCGCCTCCGGACCAGTAAGCCAGTGCACAGCTGCAGTAACCTTGCTGTGCCAGGATGGACATCGGGAGTGTATTTCGTTCGATCTCATTAAGGAACCTCAGTTCCGGTTGATACTAGGGATGCCATGGTTGGTTGCTCACAACCCTTTGATAGACTGACGGGCACGGAAATTAATCTTCTCCAGCAACTGCACCCTGACTTGCTACTCTCCTGACCCGGAACCCGACTCCTGTGTCTCCAAAACTTCCAATACTAGAGCCTCTACCCTGGGGGTAACTAATACTTTGCCAGATGAATATCGTGACTTTCAGGACTTATTCCAAAAAGACCAGGCTAACACATTGCCGCCACATAGGCCTTATGATTGTCAAATTGACTTTATTCCTGGGGCACAAATCCCTTGCGGCAGGATCTACGCTCTCCCCGAACCAGAAAACCTTCACCTGAAATCCTATTTGGACCAGTACCTTGCAAAGAGATTTATCCGCCCATCTAAGTCCCCAGCAGCCAGTCCTTTGTTCTTTGCACCGAAAAAGGAAGGGGACTTTAGGACCTGTATTGATTACCGCGCAATAAACCAGATAACCGTGAAGAACCTCTACCCCTTGCCTCTTATCCCAGAAATGCTAGACCAAGTCAAAGATGCCCAGATCTATACCAAATTAGACCTTCGGGGAGCATACCACCTGGTCCGGGTCAGAAGCGGAGATGAGTGGAAAACCGCTTTCCGTACTAAATATGGCTTGTTTGAATATCAAGTCATGTCTTTTGGTTTATGTAACGCTCCCGCAGCGTTTCAATATTTCATGAATGATGTCTTGAGAGAACTGATTGACGTTTGCGTCTTAGTGTACATTGATGACATCTTGGTCTACTCAGCCTCAAAACAAGATCATATCAAGCATGTTCGTTCAGTCCTCACCAAGCTCCACCAACACCGTTTGTATGCAAAGCTGGAGAAATGTTTTTTTCACGTCACCGAAGTAGAATTCCTTGGTTTCATCCTTTCGCCGAAAGGCATCAGAATGGACTTACATACGGTTGATGCTATTCTAAAATGGCCATCACCAACATCTCTGAAGGGGATACAGAGCATGCTAGGCTTTGCAAACTTTTACCGCCGGTTTATCTCAGACTTCTCTCAGGTTGTGCACCCGATCACAGTACTGCTACGAAAAAGCAATAAAAAGTTTGCTTGGACCGAGGAAGCAGAAAGAGACTTTCAGGAACTGAAACAAAGGTTCACCTCCGCTCCAATCCTGCGGCACCCTCGTCCAGACCTCCCCTATGTCATAGAAACTGATGCTTCCAGTATGGCAATGGGAGCGGTCCTTTCACAGAGGGATCCAGAAACTGGCCAGCTGCATCCTGTGGCCTTCTGGTCAAAAAAATTCTCACCCCCGGAAATTAATTACGCTATCACGGACAAAGAACTCCTAGCCATCAAGTCCGCTTTCAAGGCGTGGCGACACTATTTTATGGGAGCTAGACACACCATTACAGTGATCACAGACCACTGGAACCTGCAATATCTCAAAACAGCCAAAGCCCAGTCTTCACGCCAGTAATGGCGGGTCCTCTTCTTCGCCGAATATGACTATGTGATCACCTTTCGACCAGGGGTCAAGAATGGGAAAGCTGACGCCTTATCTCGAATGGGCATCGATGAAAAGGTGTATACAACTCCAGACCCGGTACCCATCATACCTGAAGACAAACTCTTGGGTATTACAACAACTTTATCACAAGCCGAATTACGAAACAAAATTCGACAGTCAATGAACCCGGATGCTTTCCTCGCATGGCAAACTCAAGGAGAACAATAATGCATCAAGGATCAGTTAGCTTATTTTAGGGACTGGCTATATGTACCGGAGAAGGAGTTACAACAGCATATCATTTCAGGTTATCATGACTCTCTGAACGAAGGACACCCTGGGATCGCAAAAACCTTAGCCAAGGTGAAAAAGAACTTTTGGTGGCCTACCTGGCATAAGGACATTGTCCAGTATGTTCAGTCCTGCGGCGTCTCTGCACAAAATAAATAACAGAAACAGAAACCATCGGGTCTCCTACAACCACTGGACAACCCTCCCGCTCCATGGCACACTCTTTCCCTCTACTTTATCACTGATCTACCACCGAGTCAAGGCTTTAACACCATTCTTGTAGTCGTGGATTTGTTCTCAAAGATGGCACATTTTATTCCTCTCAAGGGCCTCCCAGACGCATCCACCCTAGCAGAAGTATTTCTGGAAAACATTGTCAAGCTGCATGGCTTTCCATCAGTTCTGGTCTCCGATCGAGGCAGCCAATTTGTATCCAACTTTTGGAGAAAATGTTGCGCAATGGCACAGATTGACCTCCGGCTATCCACTAGACACCACCCCCAGATGGCCAAACCGAGAGGACCAACCAGACCCTCGAGCAGTATTTACAGTGCATGCTGCACCATGAATTGAGAGATTGGAAGGACTTCCTGTGGATAGCCGAGTTTGCATATAACAACTCTGTACATTCTAGCACTGGCCAAACACCTTTTTACACCTTGTATGGCAGACATCCACGTACATCAGAACTTGACCTTCCTGCCAGCTTGGAAATGCCTGCAGTAAAGACTCTTCATACAACCATCACTCAGGCGTTCAGAAAGGTGAAGGAACATCTTATTCATGCTAAAGAAAAACAAAAGCACTTCGCCGACCAGCATCGGAAAAAGACCCCAGACTATCAAGTAGGAGACCAGGTTTGGTTAGCCGCCAAATACATCAAAGGGACCCGGACCTTCCGTCCTCGATATTTGGGACCCTATACCATCAAGGCAATTATCAACCCAGCAGCCGTCAAATTGGACTTACCATCTAATCTACAAATCCATCCGGTATTCCATGTGTCCCTCTTAAAACCAATGCAACCCGGTACACAAATCAAGACACCACCTCAACCTATACTAATAGATGGAGAACCAGAATTCAAAGTCAAGGGCATCCTGGACTCTAAGTACTCTAGAGCCAAGTTGTACTATCTCGTTGACTGGAAGGGATTTGGGCCTCAAGATAGATCCTGGGAACCCAGTGAGAACATCCATGCACCACGTCTGATCACGAAGTTTCATCAGAACTTCCCAACTAAACCTGGACCAGGCAGGAGACACACCTTGGGAGGGGCCTTGGGGGGGAGTGCTGTCACGACCCTCAGCCCTGATCCCCACTGGCAAGCCCATTTCCCAGGTGGAATCAGAGCTCGGATCGCTAATAAGGCCTGGCATCCACTCCTCAGGCCCTCTTGGGGCCAGTCCTGGCGCCTTTGGCCTTTGGCGCCAGGCTCATAAGTAAGGAAAGACATCTGCTTGAGGAACTACTTTATTTAGGCTTTCAGCCAACATGGAGGCATCCACATAGCTTGATTCCTAGAACCAAGCTATGCGGTCTAGTGTTTTGGGTGTGGTGGCCTAGGGACTACTTTACCTATACTACTTTCAAGTGGCTATTTAAACCACACCCGAACAAGACAACACGCTTCGCGTTACTTTGTTTCTAGCAACGTGACACTCACTGTGTCCAGCTTTCTCACGAGCATGGCGAATTCCGGACCTGCAGAAAAACCAAGAACATCGTTAGCAGCAGAATCTTACCTGCATTCATCATCCTTCACTGCTCGCAGCTCCTGGGCAGCTCTGTTGGTGGAGTTCACCGCTGGATTGAAGGACCTGAGAAAAGGAGAAAGACATCATTAAAGGAGGTAGTGGAGACATTACAACCACAAAGCGCTTAAAGACTTACCTGGTTGGTTGCTTTTTGGCCGGCATAGCTCCAGAACTCCATCTGCACTGGGAACTCACCGTGACCTATGAAAAAGAGAGGACAAGACATCGCTGGCCTACGCAACGCGCCTCCTTACCGCATCATAGCGCTATAGCGCGCCATCATCTACCGGTGAGAACCAGCCTACCCAGTTCTCCAAGCGGACACTCTGCGCTCCTAGGGAGATAAAAAAGCGACATTTAGAACAGAGAAAAGGCATGCAAGAATAACAACGCGATCAATCACAATAAGACCTACCTGAAAGACACTACAAGGGCCGCAGTCAGTGAAGTAACTGGACCGCCCGCGCCCAGTAAAAGACAACGCGCCCCTGCCCAGAGAGCAGGACGGAGAGCCCACCAATTCCGAAAACCAGGTGAGAAGAGCACCTGGAGGGGCTGGAAATACAAGGGAGGTGGGGGAAAACTTACCTTGGTCGCCCAATCCTAATATAGTCTTCATTTCCAGGCGGAATCCCATCAACACCGAGAACCACACCAGGGAATCATTGAGAAGGGCACCAACGACCAACTGGCTGGGTGGCGTCCCCATGGATACCAGGTGAGCGTAACACTACTACTACAGAAACACGTGCAATTGAGAGACATGAAAAAAGACCGTCACAGAACCTTAACAATAAGAAAGAGCCCTCCCAACCTCCTCCAGATCTAAAGATCTGTCTCCTTAATACCCGTTCACTCAACAAACACGCCATCAGTGTTCATGATAAGATATCTGCTGAAAATATCGATATCATGTGTATCTCCGAGACTTGGCTAAAAGAGCCCGTCGGTCCCACTTGCGACCTAGTGGTCCCTGAGAGCTATACTATATACTATACCAACAAAGAATCAGGACAAGGGGGTGGCATGGCCGTAATTGCCAAAGACACCATCCAACTGTTCCCGACTAAAATACAATGTAATGGTACAGAAATCCTCCACCTTAAACACCTCCAAACCAATAATAGAAGTCTAAACTTAATTATTGTCTACAGACCACCCACCACCATGCCCAATTTCAACGAAGAAATAACACACCAACTCAATATGATCAAAGGATCCAACACCGCCACTCTACTCCTAGGAGATCTCAATCATTGGCGGGGAGACCCTAAAGACAGAGAGGCAATTACACTGGAGAAACTCTTGAATAACATCGACTATCAAGTGATTAACACCGATCCTACCATGGACAATGGTCATCTACTGGACTGGGCCGTTACCAACAACCTCATATCCCAACACTTTAAAACTGACACATGCATCTGGTCGGACCACTATAGTGTGACCTTCCATATTTCCCCCCCTACCCAAAAACCCAAACTTCCCAATCTCCCTATTAAAAAGTAATTGCGGAATCATAAAAACATCAGCAAAGAGCATCTGAGGCAATGTCTAGATGCATGTGAAACAGCGAGAAATAACAAAGACTCATGTGAGGCCACCCTAGCCAACCTACTGAGCCATCTTCAGCCCCTAGTGGACCTAGAAGCTCCACTCCAAACTAAAACCTATAGACCTAAAGAAAAAAAACAAGAGTGGTTCACAGAGGAACTCCTTGAACAGAAAAAACACAAAAGAAAAACGGAAAACGAGTGGAGAAAAAAACCCACGCAGGACAATAACACACTCTGGAAAACCAGTGAGAAAACCTATAAAGAAATGATAATTGATGCAAAGAAAAACTACTATGACAAACGGATTTCAGCGGCAGCTAATTCCACCAGCAAACTCTTCAATATATTGAAATCTATTGATAAACCAAAAGGCATCACCCCCACCTTCTCGCCCACCCAAGAAGAATGCGACGCAACCCAGATAGCACTTTTTAACAAAATCGATAAGGCCAGGGATATTATAGCCAAATCCCAACAGCCACCAAGTCACCCACTCAAGACGTACCAGAGGAACGTACCCAGCAGATGACCCAATTTAGGTTCAAGCCCATTAATGCCAATGACATGATAAAACCTCTGGCATCCATGAAACCCACCACTTGCGCCGAAAACATACTCCCGGCCAACATCATCCTAGACCACCCTGACATCTTTGCACCAGCCTTAACCAAAGTGATAAATACATCTTTCCGCGATCAAATCGTGCCTAAAAGTATAAACAGTCACTCCCCTTGTTAAAAAACCTAACCTAGACCAAAGGGACCCAAACAATCTAAGGCCCATAACCAACTGCAACTTTATACTAAAAATCATGGACAAGATTGCCACCACACAGCTCCAAGAACACGCATAAAGCCAAGAACCCCTCCACCACCACCAGTCTGGTTTTCGACCAGCGCATAGCACAGAAACAGCTATGCTGGATCTACAGACTAAGATGCTCAACATCATTGATCAGGGTAAAGCCAGCTTGCTCGTACTCTTGGACCTGAGTGCTGCCTTCGACCTATTACATCACAACTTACTTAAGACAGCTCTAAAAAAAACAGCAAACTGCTCAGATGAAGCAATAAGCTGGATCATGTCTTTCCTACAAAACAGAACATCTAGAGTTCATTGGGGAAATCTATTCTCAATAGAAAAAGAAATCACATGTGGAGTTCCACAGGGCGCCAGCATGTCTCCACTCCTGTTTAACCTATACCTTAGGTTTCTCTGTATTGTCCTCGATAACATCAACACGTTCTTTACCAATTACGCTGATGACACTCAGCTGGTAATTGAACTAAGTGGAGACCATCAAAAGGACAACAAAAAACTAAGCCTAGTTTATAAAGCGATAGAGCAATGGATGGACCAAAATTGGATGTGCCTAAACGGCAACAAAACAGAGCTCATGGTCTTTGGTTCCAATCTAGTTAGATCTAAGCTCCATCCCGCATACAACACCTTCACCATCAAAAATACCGAAATTAAGGTCCTAACCCTGGGGATGATGCTAGAAGCATCCCTGGGATCAGATGCCCAAAACCTCTACGTTAATAAAACGTGCTCTTACCACCTCCGCTTACTGAAAGCCATAAGACCCTACCTATCTGAAGAAAACAGCGCCACAGTCGCAAGAGCTACCATCTTATCTCGCCTAGACTATGGCAACGCCTTAATACTAGGATCTAAAATAAATTGCTACCACAGCTACCAAGTCCTGCAAAACAATGCAGTGAGAATCATTAAGCAAAAAACTAGGAATCAGCACATCAGCGAAGCCAGGAAAGAACTTCACTGGCTAAACATTGAAGAGAGAGTCCAATTTAAGTCCCTCACTCTCACACATAGATGTATTTTTGGTAAAGCTCCTGCATATCTGAAAACTAAAATTATTCCATACAAGCCCGCCAGAGAGCTAAGATCAGCCGAACAAGGACTGATTGTGGCAGCTCCTTTCAGACTCAAAAACGGGGCGGGTAAATCCTTCCCTATAACTGTAGCAGGCCTTTGGAACAACCTCCCTGGCCAGATAAGGATGGAAGCCAACTACCAACGCTTTTGTAAGCAACTGAAAACCCACATCTTTAAGTAATATACATAACACAACCTGACCAGTTAAATATGCAGCTCTAATGTCTTGGGCTACGTGTATTTTGTTTGTCATTTGACTTTTGTGTTCTTGTCTCTGCGCCCCGAAGCTCGAAAGCTACCGGCGCAATACAAATAAATAAAATAAAAAATAAGATAATATAACGGCTGGCGATTTTTCAACATCGACTGGCTTTTAATTAAAAAGGCTGAGATATAAAATGTTCTTTTATATGGGGAGAAAGAGTGTGTGTGTGTGTGTGTGTATGTATGTGTGTATGTATGCGGTATATTTTCTATTTAATTTGTCTCTCTCCGCACCTAGTGCACAAGTACAGAAATGTCTATAGATTTGCGTGGCCTTACAAAGTGAGATGCTTGCACAGGTCAGGCCACATAAGTTAAATGTTAATTTTCAATTTGATACAGTTTCATGTATAGGAACAAAAGTTACAGAGGAAAATATTTTTTCATTTTCGATTCTAAAGTTTGATGTGGTCATACTATATTATAGTGCGTCGGTCACCGCACTATAGTTCAGTTGCATGGCTAGTTCCACAGGAAGCTCGAAAATTAAATTGCTAATAATTTTTGACTTGCATTACGGATTTGGCTGATATTTTTCAAATGAAAATGTTGTCACCGGCCACCCCCCACACTGGACATTTTGGGAAAGATTTGTTAAACAATGAAAAAGTTATTAAGAAAGCAAAGAAACACTGTTTTCGACATACTCCCATTCATTTACCCATAGAGAAAAAGTCTAAATTTCTGCGCAGCGTACAGCCAAAACCACTGGACGGAATTGGACCAGGAATTAAACAATTTAGGCACGAAGCGTTGACTCTATTTCCCAGAGAGCTCTGGGGTTATTCGGTCCAATAGTTGTTAAACTATTTGACGGGAAGGGGATGCCCCCTTCTCCCAAAATTATAGCTGTATATTTGTCCTACAATGCATCAGAGAGGCTTTTCAGAAATGAAAACACCTCCATTACTTATTTTTTTGCCCGATGCAAGAGATATGCACAGTTATTGTAGGGTTTGCGGAAAATGAAAAATGCAAAAAAAAGCCATTTGGAGAAGGAGGAAAAAGAATACAATGGCATCAGACTAGAGGTGGGGAGGTGGAAAGAGGACATCATTTGAAATTGGGGAGTTTGGGGGGCTGGGGACTAGTTAAGCAGTCAAACATTTTCACATAACCGCAGGAATTGCCCGAGCAACCTGTGGGATAACCGTGGTTATAATAGAAGACGCAATCAGGAATTAAAGTGTGTCACACGAAATGATGAGTGTTTGGGGGGAATGGGAGAAGGATAGGGAGGAAGAAAGGACCTGAGTGGAGTTGGGGGAGCATGGCAAAAGGGGAGAGCCACTTGGTGAGTGCCTGGGAGGGCAGGGAAGATTTTAGGATTTTGTGATTTTTTTTTTATTACCACGGTTATTTGTGAGTCATTACGGATAACCACGAGTGTCTGTAGTGCATTGCTATTAATGACCACGGTTATTGGGGAAAATCTATTTTTTTTTTAAAGAGAACGTTACAAAAATAGGATTAATACAAAAAAGAGGGAATTTCACAGCTACAGTGATGTGGGGGTAATAGGTGTGGCCGAAGGCTATGGCTAGTGATCCCCAACAAAACCTATTGGGGCAACATGTCAAGGGCATACAGCAGAAGGCCATGACTAGTGTTCCCAAAAGAAACCTAGTCGTGTGGCCACAGCCGGGGCCACTGGCCATGGCTGAATGCCATGGCTAGTGGGCCCATTTAGGAAACCTATTGGAGCAACATATAGAGGGGCCATGACCGAAGGCCACGGCTAGTGGGTCCCGGAGAAAGTTACTGGGGCAACATGTAAAGGGGCCACGGCCAGTTGGCCCCAAAGAAAGCTAGTGGGTTGGGCACAGCTGAACGCTATGACTAGTGGGCCCCAAAGCTAGAGGGATTCAAAGAAAACTAGTAAGGTGGCCACGGCTGAAGGCCATGGCTAGTGGGCCCCAAAGAAAGGTATTGGTGGAACACGTATAGTGTCATGGCCAGTGTCCCATAAAGAAACTATAATATAACAAAACCCTTGAAACTGACTGAACAAACCTTAGTTAGGGTGCAGGTTTAACGCAACAAAACCCTTGAAAATCAGCAGATATGGGATGTCATGACCAGCTGAACTCGACGCACCAAGTTAAGCTGGTCGTGACTTCCCATATACCCTGAATTACAAGTGCTTTGTTGCTTTAAATCTGCTCAATTTAACTGCACCCTATCTAAGCTTGAGTACCAAGTAGAAATACTCTCCTCCAAAAGCATTCGCATTTTTATGATTTGCTGGTGTCTTCCAAAACAACCAATTATTGGCAGAACTTGTATCTTAACGCATACATATATATTTATTTCACACCCAACGTCTGTGGCTCTCAGAATCAGTAAGTAGACTAAGATGTTTTTAAGCAGTTTATAGTAATGGTGAGTTTTGTGGCAAATGAAGAGCAGAAACCCCAGTGTATATTATTGACTTACTGTTTCGAGCATTCAACCCTTTTTCCCCATACATATTTGTCAAATATAAAGATCTTTGGTCATTCTTATGCTCCCAAAAACTCTTTGATGTTATTCAATGTAGGCTGGAATCCGCACTGCTGCTTCTTGTCCCCTTCCCTTTCGTATAGAGGTATTTCTAAAGAGTGCAATACGATTGTTACCCTACTGTTCATTTTTGAATGATAGCCAGGTTGTATGTCAGAAGTGTAATTTCCCCACTCTCCGAACTGCCTAAAATATTAACACAATGTTTTTTGGTTATTTTCTTTTTTTTTATATACAGTGCATACAGTTTAGCACAGTATATACTCCACTGCATACCTTTACTGGATGTATATAAAAACAGACATGACGGTGCAGCAACGACTGACCGTAGAGCACATTTTTCAGAAACTAACATGCATATCGATGAGTTGCCCACCTTTATTGTTTTTCATTTGGTTACAATATACTCGATACATGGAATAGGATTAATTTCAATGATTTCCCCAGCAGTTCCCCAGTTTTCACAGGCCATATGTCATAGATTTTAAACCCACACTTAAAATGCAACGTGATTGTCATGGCATTGATGGCTAGCTGCATTGTGGTGGGTGTGCTAAAGCTGTGCAGTGAGTAATTCCCAATTACTTTCTACTTGGGTAAATGTAAGTGCAAAGTGGCCTTGTAGTATTGCCAGTAGAAACAGCGCTTTGCCCCATGACCATTTGAAATACAGATGCAGATCACACCGGGGCGAAGGCAGATGTCAAGTGATTGTGAATAAGGCCAAGCAAGAATTACAATCACTAAATATAGTTTTCAAGCTGCAGCACACATGGATAACTAAAGTATAAAAATATATTTCTTAATGAGATACCGGCCTTTTCCATAACAATAGCTAGAGAAGTGCCAGATAGTCAATATTATTTGAAATGTGTGCTACAAATAATAACAGTTATTGCAGTAGCATTTGTTTTACCAACTTTATGTAAAATCGGTTGCAATCATAGAGTAAACTCCAACAATAGTACTCAGACGTAGTTGAATGAATGATGCAGCAGATGTCAGGCACAAGGATGAAAATAATATTGACACTTCGATGTGCTTGATTTTCCCTATTGAGGTCAAGAAATCCTGAAAAACAAATTTGATTGCCAGGACGCACTCACAAAATAGTAATTGCAGTTCGTATTAGTGACACTGTGCAAAAACATAGGAATTTGGTTCCATTGTAAAACAGGTTTCCTTTCAGGACACTTTACTGAGCTTTATGTCTATATTTCCTAGGCCCTGTACAGAGTAGGGGATGACCTTTCAGTATAATACCCATCTTGAGGAGTCATTAGGTATGAGCCAGGCAAGAAAATGTTTTAGCTGTGCCGCTGCATAATAATAGCTCAGTTCGGGACCCCCATCCCACCCAGTCGGTCATTTCCCACCATAACCTTTCTAGAAATCCTAGGTTTTCTCCCTCCCCATATACATTGGAAAGTTTTCCACTGTAATCGGAGGAGGGGATTTTGCGGGATCTCCACTGGGAGCACAGAGCAGAGGTAGAGGAATCTTGGGAGCAGATTCATTTTACAGTGTTTAACCTCACCCATCAATGAGATCTCTGGGCCAACCACCGCTCGAGATCAGCTTCCAGCGGTGCGGGATGTTAGCTGCATAGAGCGCCCTCAGGAGCACCCACATGTGAACCACCAAATATTCTATGGCTTTCTCGTCCCACTTAATTGGGCAGGAGGGCCGAAGGGCCTCCACCTCTTCTGATATCAGCCCCACCTCTAGGGCCCTGGATTTATGATACTTAACCTCAAAGCCTGCAACCCGTTTGAGGAAGTCTAGCTCTAGGAGGGACTGTTGCGAAGAAGGTTGAATATTTGTGAGGGTGAGCATCACGTTATCCGTATAAAGGGACAACCTGTAATGTTTGTGCCTATCCTCAACCCCTCAATAGCGGGGTTGTTGCAGATCAGTTGGGAAAAGGGCTCCATTATCAGGTCGAAGACTAGCGGGGAAAGGGGGCCCCCACTGCCTCATCCTGCACGTGAGTGATATGGGACCTGTTTACTTTTGGTTCAACCACAAGGAGTCTCTCTGTGAACTGTAATTAGCCAGGAGCATCCTCTGGAAGAGCGGCACAAAATGGAGTGCTTCGAGGGTAAGTTGCATAACGGCCCAGTCAACCTTGTTGAATACCTTAATGGCGTCTAGCGCCACCAATGCCAGTTTACAGCGTTCTGAGGCTGCTATCTCCACCAGGTTTAGGGCCCAGCGGATATTGTCCCATGTGGTTCTACCCAATACAAAACCAGTCTGGTTATTTAGGGAAGGACCCCAGCTAGCCAATTGGCCATGACCTTGGAATAGATGTTGGCGTCAATATTGAGCAACAAGATCAGCCTTTACAAGGCACAGCCACTAGGGTCTTTCCACAGTTTTAGCAGCAGTTTTAGCAACAGGATAATGGAGGATTGCTGCATGGAAGGGGACATGCATCCAGTTTGTCGGAAGGAGTTGAAAAGATCTCTGAGGGGAGCTAGGAGCTGGGACTGAAAGAGTTTATAAAACCTGGGGCCCCTGCCTTCAGGGATCTGATTACAGAATCCACTTCTTCAGCTGTGATTGGTAAATCCAGGGTATCCCTATCTGCCTCATCAAGGTGTATCAGAGCAGCCCCCTCTATAGGTTGCCTCTGGTCGGCCACAACGCGAGGAGTGTCCGACATGGTTTCAATTAGGTGGGTTGCTGCTAGCCGTAATTTAGTGTCTTCTGCTTATTGAATCGTTCCTGTGAGTACCGCAAACCCATTATCGTTGTTGCGTTTTCCAACCAGGAATTTATTGGCCTTATTGCCCTTGGCGTAGTATCCCTGTTTCGTTTTGAGGAGGGTCTGTGCTGTTTCCACTGCATAGTGCGCCTCTAATTTATTCCGGGCAACCTGCAGGAACCGGTGGGCCTTGGGAGACCAACCCTTGTTGTGCTAACTTTCTGCCACCATTACCTTCCTCTCCAGCCGTGCCCGAGCTTCAAACCGGCGTTTCCAGTAGGCCGCTGCATGGGCTGTAAATTCCTCCCTGATAACCACCTTCATGGCCTCCCATATGGTCGCCATCGAAGAGGATCCTGGGAGATTCTCCCGGAAATAATATTGGATGGCCTTTGCAATGCCATCTCTTAGTGCCAGATCTTTAAGGATAGGATCATATAGACTCCATGGGAGCCTAGTGGATTTGGGGGGCTCATGGTCATGGATTGAAACTGTTAGGAGGACCCAGGCATGATCAGAGAGTGTCCTCGTTCCTGTGGCCTCTTCATCTAAATATGACATTAACTGGTGGTTAGCTAAGAGTAGGATTCAATGACAAGGCTGACCACAAAGCAGTCACTTTTTATGCTGCGCTCAAAGATATGCATTTCACTCAAATAGTGAAAGCCTCCACCACAATAAAGGAAGAATCCTTGATTGGATACTTACGCTTTAACACCCATGCAACCATAGACTCTATTCTACTTTTAGACTGGACAGACCACCACAGTGTTAACTTCACCTTAAGCAGCATCAGTAACCACCAAGCCAAACTGCAAAACCAGAAATATCCGGAAACTCACAGTGGATATTCTCTCCCCCATCCTTAGCAAAAACCTATCAACCAACTCTGTAACCATTAACAACCCATATCTTCTCACTTACTTCTACCAGAACTGCCTCACCACTACCATCGACTCTAGCCCCTGTGACAAAAAAAACACAAAAGGCTGAGAACGTAATAGGTTCTGGCTCAACGAAGAGTTAGTCTTGCTTAGATGAACTAAAAGATCCCTTGAACATATCTACAAAAAAAAACTACGATAGATACGGCCAATGCCTTTAGAGCAGCAAATAAAATCTACAAAACAGCAATCATTACCCATAAAGCTAATGCATATAACACCCGCATTAGTAATGCCAACTCTGACGCTAAGGATCTCTGCAGCATCCTTAGAGAACTGTAAAATCCTACCCCAGTCACTACCCCTGTTAACTCCAGTAAAGCCTGGCACACCACCATCCAAAGTGCCTTAGCCTCTAAGATTGACTTATTACAAATTAAAATCAATAAAAAAAGAAAACTACTAGCTGATAATAAATTGTTGTCTCCATCCCTAACGTGACCCCTGACAACACCAATTCGCTATTCCATTTCACCACAGTGACCCAAGATCTAGTATCAAAAACTATAGCCAAATTAAAAGCTTCTAACTGCAAAGGTGACAAATTCCAAGCTCACCTAATCAAGCTTTGCGCCCCTACCCTCGCCCCCATCATCACCAACTTTGTCAACGCCTCATTCAACACGAATGTGGTCCCAGCCAGCATAAAAGAAACTTGGGTAACCCCACTTTTGAAAAAACCCTCTCTGGATCCAACTAACTACCGTCCCTTTCCTGCTCAAGAGCATAGACAAAATAGCTTACACCCAAATTCAAGCACACCTAGAACAAAACCAGCTTTTAGGTGCTAGACAATCGGGATTTCGGCCCAAACATAGGACCGAAAAGGCTCTTCTGGACTTGAAAATCCAGATGGACACCATTAGGGATTGAGGTAAACTCTGTATATTACTACTGCTAGATTTATATGCAGCATTTGATCTCGTCGCTCATGACAAACTCTGTATTACCCTAGCCAACGACTTCAGATTCTCAAATGAAGCAACCCTCTGGGTCAAATCCTTTTAAGCTGAACGTACCTCCAGAGTCTCCATTGGCAAAGAGGCTGCTGATCCCATACCAGTTCCCATAGGGGTCCCCCAAGGATCCTGCCTATCACCCACCCTAAACAACGCCTACACTAAGCTCCTATTTGCAGCACTGGATACCATGGGTGTCATTTATACCAACTTTGCCGATGACACCCAGATCCTTATACCAATCACGGGGAATCATGAACATGACACCCTATTGATCAACAAAATGTACGCAATTATTCAAAACTGGATGGCCTTAAACAGCCTCTGCATCTAACGAGGAGAAAACTGAGATTCTCATTGTGGGCTCTCCAACCAAAATTAACACTCGCCATGCCGACTACAGCTCCATCAATATTGACGGCACTCCCATACCTGTTTTGAAACAGGTTAAAACTTAAGGCGTATATTTAGAGGCTAACTTAACTATGAAGAAACATGTAAACGCATTAGCATCATCTACCTCCTAAACCGCCAAACTAATAGCCCTAAGCAGCCAATTCCTCACACCAACAAACTGTACCACACTAGCCAGAGCCTTAATACTTTCCAAACTGGACTACTGTAATGTACTCCTAATAGGCACCTCCAACGCTAATCTAGCTAAATTACAACTCATCCAAAATAAAGCCTTATGTGCAGCCCTAGGACTAAAAAAGTCAGACCACATCTCCCACATCAGAAGAGAGGCCCACTGGCTACCCATCAAGGCTAGAATCGTATTTAAAACATTATGGGCCTAATTACGAGTTTGGAGGCAGCCATGGAGCTATTAGCTCCATGGCTGCCTCCAAACCAGGCTCCTTTACCGGGTTCCAGCAATGAGGAATAACCGGGTCATTCCAACATTGGAGGACCCGGTAATTCCTCCTTGCAGGAACCATTCCCCATTCCCATTTGAGCCCCCATAGGGCTCAATGGGAATGGGGATGGAGGTAACAACGGGAACATTACAAGTGTCCCGTTGTTACCTCCCTCTTCCCCTCGCGGGACCCGGATCGGACGCCTGGTAAAACCGGGCTCGTAATCAGCCCTGACGGAATGAATGGGGCCGGTACCATACCGGCCCCCTTCATTCCGTCAGCACAAGCCTCGTAATGAGGCCCTATGCCTTACCCACAAATGTCTTGCTAAGAAAGCACCCAGCTACATTAACAACTCCATTATCAAAAAAGAATCAAAGAGAACGCACAGATCTAACTCAAACTCGCTCCTTTCGATCCCTCGCTACAAAAGCACCAGAGCGGGAGGCAGCAGTTTCCTAGTCATGGCCGCCACACATTGGAATACCCTCCCGTTAAATATCAAAATGAAGTCTCCTTCTATTGTTTTAAAAAACTACTAAAAACTTGGCTATTTAATAAGTTCTAACTACTACCACAAATAAATCCTAACTGCCCAACCTCTTAGCCAAGTAAAAATGCATTGATGATTCCTGAAACTTGTAATATGATGTTCTTTTGCTTGTATGCATAATGTTTGTAAAATATTTTTAAGATGTCTGTAACTATGCCGTGATACCTCAGTATCTGGTGGTATAATAAATGTAAAAAATAAATAAATAGGTCTATGCGGGATGAAGTACAGTGTACATGAGAGAAGAAGAAGAAATCTTTTACCCCTGTGTGTAGCACCCACGAGGTATCGATTACCCCCAAGGACTTAAACAGGCGAAGTAACCCCAGTGCAAATTTAATATCCTTTGATGTGGGTTGGTGCGTTTTATCGGCCAGGGGATCCGGCACCCCATTAAAGTCCCCCCTATTACCACTTGACCCTCAACGAAGGGAAGAAGTTTGAACTCCAGTTCCAGTAGGAATGCATCCTGCCCCTCATTCTGGGCGTAAATGGAGATCAGGGTATAAAACTGGCAAAATAGCATAGCTTTGGCGCCCACATAGCATCCTTCCAGGCCATGTAGCATCTTCAGCTCTACGATGGGGACACCCCTCGCTAGAAGGATCACTGTGTCTCCTTTTTTATTTCTGAAGGATGCCAGGAATTGCTTTGGAAAGTCTCTGCTGCGCATGTGGGCAAAGTGATGATCAGGTGAGTCTCCTGAAGAAATATAACGGAGCTATTCAGGTTCATAGGCACTGTAGGGTTGATTTGTGCTCAACCGGAGAATTGAAGCCTTTTACGTTAAGAGTCACGAATTTCAGCTTCTGGTGGGGGGTTGGTGGGGTGCCAGATGGGGATCTGATTCCGCCGCGGGGGAAGAGGGATCAGGGTGAGCATCAGCCGTCATCTGGTTCCATTATTACTTCAACTTTTTGAACCAAAACTAAAACTTCAGCAACAGAAAAAAAACAGTGATGGGCTTATAGCCCCAATGGCCTGTAACTGACATTGCACTCCTGGCCTGGCACAGGCCGTGTGGAGCCCCGGTCCAGTTTTTCCATAAGTACTGACTGCCGGTCCAACTGGTGTGTGGCTGTATGTTGGGAGATCTCCGCCGGGCGGCCTCTCGGGTGTGGCTCATGTCTGCTGTGGGGGTGCTCCAGGTTTCCGCCCCCTCGCCGCCTTCGCCCGCATGCTATGCCTTGCTTTGGGGGATCCCCTTTCATTGGTGTGGGGAGTTTTGCTGGAGAGCCTCCATTTGTTCCCAGGCCACCCCCAGAATGCCCTCTGCCTCCACTAGAGAGTTGATGGTCCACGTCGTGCCTTCGAGCGTGAACTATAGCGTAGCGGTGAACAGCCATCGGTATCTGATCTTTCGGTCTTTTAGGAACATTGTTAGTGGCCTAAGCACCCTTTTTATCTGAACCGTCCCTGTTGCCAAGTCTTGAAAGATCTTCAGGGATGCTCCCTAGTAAGATATCTCCTCTTGCTCTCGGGTCACTGCCATGATCTCTTGTTTGGCTGTGAAGAAGTGGACTTGAGTGATTACGTCCGGAGGAAGGTCTGAGGACGAGCCCCCACAACCCCGCAGACTATGAGTGCAGTCCAGTAGTAGCATTGCGCTGTCGAGATGTGGTAACAGAGTCTGAAAATCGCACCCACGTAGTAGCTCAAGGCCTGATCTGGGATCAAGGAGGACACTCCATAACTCTGTAGATTGTTTCTGCAATCTCTATTCTCCATATCCTCCTGTCGGGTGCCATGGACTCGCTTTTCCCCTCTAGCACTTGAATTCTGTGCTGTAGCTCTGCCACTATTAACGCTCACTCTGTTGATTGATCCTCAGCCTCTCTGAGCCTCTGTTTCACCTATAGTACACGACTGTCCAGGCGGTCCACTCTTGACAAGATCTCTGTCATGCAGTTGTAGAACTCAGTCTTAGTGTCTGCCGTGAAGGACTGGATGTCCTCTTTTGTGGCCAGTTTCCCTGCGGACCACTCCGGGGAGTGGGTCATAGTTCATACCTTCTTCATTTTCTTCCTTTTTTCTTGAGGTTGCAAAAGAGAGCAGTCTTTTGCGGTTTCTGCTGCCTGGTCATACTTCCTGCTCCCCGGGGCTACCCTCTGGGTGGGAGGCATCGACACCAGATCCCCACTGCTTCAGGCGACTACTGAACCCTCTTCACTCTACTTCAGTGGGGCCGCTCGCCAGGTCCCAGGCACACCACTATCCCGGGGCTCTCGGGCTCCAACAGCATGCGTTGCACCCGCACAGGTGGTTGGGCTGCCGAGATTCGGCCACCGCCCTCCTCATTGTGATCTCAGATGGCTCACCCCCATCCTCCACCAAGCCGCAGCTTCTTCAGGCTGGCGTCACTAGTTTCCCAAGCAGATTCCCCTGCTGGGTCGCCAGGACCCCTCTTTGCTATGGCTCTTCCAGGCTCACCTTGCTGTTATGGAGAGGTGACCCCCTCCCCCGTGGGAAGCTGTAGCTTTTTATATTATCATTAGGATTTTTGCCCCCAGTGGGTTTCGGTTAAGTGGGGGGGGGGCAGTCGATGGCCTTATAGGGTGACTATATGGCCTTTATCAGGGTCTGTCATGGAGCTGTGCTTTGTGCAATTGGCAAGGGCTCCTCTTCCCCCGATCTCCAGGGCCACCCATCCGTGCTTTATATTCTCAGAATGGGCCACGCACCGAGCCGTGTGCCCTCCCTGTGTTATGCTGGAACCGCCTTGGGAGCGAGACATCCCCCTCCAGGGAACAGAGTCCTGATGGCCACACCTCTGCTGCTCACCTCACACTCCCCAGCCAGACTCGTTGCGGCTCCTCCTCGCCGGCACCGAAGTCCCTAGGCCGTGCCACAGCCCGCTCCTCTCACAGAGCCGGGACCTCTTGGGAAGCATATGGAGGCAGCCAGGCTCCTTCCCAACTTCTCGTTCTTGGCGGTGCTACCTCCCCAGCCCCCAGGGCTCTTGCAGATGATAAGTGGGCAGGGGGTGGGCTAGGCGGAGGGACTGGTGCCTTGCCAGATGATGGCAGCCATTTTGGAAGGGATGCTACGGGACCTGTGCCAGGGCCTCCACGCCGATTATCTTGCCACTTGGACAGCCCCAGAGATGCTGTCATTGCAGGCCCCTCTCTTTCCACCTTACATGAAAAGCTAGTCCTTCTTCAATGATGCCAGCATGCTTGACAGAGTATGGTGACACTGGGAGGATGGACCCCAGACACTGAAGAATAAGACAAGGAATGTTTGCAACCTCTGTTAACCCGTTTTAAGGCTGGTAATTTCACAGATTGTGCCTATGTCCCCAAGCCAGTGTTTGAACATTTGAATATTGGCGCCTATGCGAATATGCCAACTCTTTTTTTATTAGTTCTTTTGACTTGTACCTGAAACCACACCAACTGACCTCCAGCCCTGGTGTAGTAACCAGTTCTTCATTGACAAGGTCTTGACAGGTAAAAACAGGACTTCTGACACTAGCTGCCTGTGAAGATTAACTGGACTGGGCTAGTGAGGAGCTCTCCTCTGGTGGCTCTTGCCTGACTGGGAGCTTACGTATCCAGTAGGGAGGTGTGTCCCTGAGCATGAGATGCTGGCTGCGTACCCTCTCTCCCCTATCTGTGTTATGGTGCCAGTGACTGTCCTTCGAGAGTGTTGAGTTAAAGAAGCCCTGATAGGTAGATGATTACCCTAGGCCTTTTTACCAGATCTTAGGGAAGGATATTTATCCAAGAGGCTTTGGTGTTTGTCCTTTGGCTTTCCAAGGGAGTCTGTATCATGCTATGTCCACGCCTGCCAGAATAGGTTGGCAGCTTTACAAACAAAAAGTCTGTTTTTCAAACCCCAAATACAACTTCAAGTGTTTAAATAGGAGATATAAATCACCCTGCCAATGCCCATTCTTTTTCACTTATATTTCCTTTCCAATTCTGGTTAAATAGTCAAATCGGTTCTCATTCACAGAGAACAGAGATATGGTCTGATAAAATAGCCCTCATCGAAACCTATCTATCCAATGCTCCTCGTAGTAACACGAAAAACGAGTTGCCAACCACACACAGACACAAGGTTAATTATCTTACATGACTCACCATACAACAAGAAAAGATATTGGGTGAGTTTCAGTCTAACAACACCTGCACACTTCCTGTTTGCTGATGCAAATATGTTTTGAAATGCAAGTAATGCACCTAAATGGCACCAACTGTGGAATCCTGGCCCATGACACATCAAAAGTCACAACATCACACCCTGAGTAAGACCCTCACACTGTGCTTCGTTTAAATGATGAAACATACTAGTAGTTTTCCATTGGATGGAGTTTTGTTCCCTCCCCATTGTGTTGTCACATAGTCATTCTGTGTTTAGACTCATCGCAGCACCACTTGCACTTCCTCTCGTGTGCACAGTGTACAATATTTGATATAACGTTTATATTTAGATATTGCTCACACCTAAAGCATTAACATAAACACGTATGAATACAATGAATCGATTTTAATAATAGGTCTTGAGTTAGACATCATTTTGCTGTCTTCTAAAGAGTTGTTAATCTATGAAAAACATTGTCATTTGATGAAAAATGCTGGTATACACACGTTATTGTAATTAAGCAACAACACACGAAAACTGAGAATAGTCATAGGAAGCCAGTACATTTAGTTGTTTTGTTTCTTTTCTTCGTGCAAACATGTGGGCTGCATGACTCAGGTCGCCCTTTTTGGATTAGACATTCAGTATGACGGCTTCGATGCTTTGGCTCACTTTGCTTAATACACTAAAGTAAAACTAAATTATTAGCAATGAGAGGCTGGTCTTTTAGAAAACAAACACTACACACTTCAAAAAACTTTGAAAATAAGAAGATCCTGGGTGGAGAGAAATTAGCCCACGGCTCATGAGCTTTCTTGATTTAACATCTGCCCACCGATGTTCCAGCTACTAAGGATGCCTGAGTGCGTATGAACCTTCTTTAACAGCAGGAGTCCCACTACTCCCCCACTGCACTTAAAATGCACGTGCAGGAGAAAGCAGAATCTTTGTAGTTCACGGCCCGGTTGAAACCTACCTCGCACCTGGATGGATGTACTGGGCGCTATTGTTCTATCTCACAACAATTAGAATTAAGACAAGAATCCAGAACATGGAGTTCTTTGCTGCAGGAACTCTACAAGAAAGAAAACATATTGGACCCTGTGCTATGCACATGGATAGAGTACCAGCAGGTTTGGGCAAGAATTGACACTATCCCTAGTTGTTCAAGTTCGTCATTCTGGAGGTGCCCACTTCTACAAAGCCAGGGGGCATATCAACAATGGCAAAGTTGGTTTTATTGAGACTATATTTATTAAACCAGATTAGAGAGGAACGCAGTGACCACCTTCCAAACCTGTTGAGCAAGGAGTGGGCTGCCGCAATGCGAGCTGAAATCATATTGATTAATACAAGAGACTTTAAGACCCTTCAGTGTGTTCCTGTCTACCAATAATGAGGTCTTTGTGGAGCTTATCAAGTCCCTCTCTAGCCAACATGCTACTGAAATGACAATTTCAATGACCCACCGAATCATAATAAGTAAAAGGATAAAATGCCTGGAAAATAGGATCAGAATGTCCTATTGCCTGATAAACTACCCTCCTTGCTGACCATCCATCTGTTCTGTAACCAGCGCTTAGAAACCTGAGGGTTTAGTGCGCTATCTATAAATGCAAAAATAAATAATGTGAAGCCCAACAGCAAGCCGAAATCTGAGAAAAGCATTGGGTCACATACCTCAGCAGTATTCGCCTGATGGTTAAATGGACTCTAGCAAAACTACATGAAGTGGGTCTAGCGAAAGATAACAGATGCGGGCACGGCAATTCTCCAAGTTCGACCTTGAGCCACATGCTGGCTACATGCAAACTAATCTCTAATTGGTGGGAGAAAAAAGCGTGCAAGATGTCAGCAGTATTGGGAGCTAGGGTGTCAGTATTAAGAGTCATGAACCACTTGCTAGTCACAAATCGCAGATTAAAAAAAAGACTAATGATGTGTTGGAAAATGATCGTGTGTGCACTCTTGTGACTCAGGTCGCAACCTCTCAACTAAAACTTGCTGATGGAACTTTCAAGTATCCCTGGATAGAGTGGTATATAGACTGAGAGAGAAGGAGGAAGCTTTCAAGGGCATATGAATGTGGGGTAATAATACTGTTGAAGTAGCCCCACGTTGGAGGTATATAAAGTATGGGTATCGTCAGTCAGGTGGTAACAGTAAAATAGGTGGTATTCACAATTACCCACAGTTTTACCGCTGTGCCTGATTATGGGTTTAATATCCAAGGACAAAACAATGCCTTATTGTGACCGCATGACCTCCTCTCTCAATAGCCGGTAATGGTGTAGGCAGCATTACCACTTTAAGTAATCCCATAATTCCCCCCAATGGAGGGCTCTTCGACCCCAGAGTGGGGAGAAACCTAAAGGCAAAATGATGTGGTAAATTGCCACTACCACTTGTGGTAACGGTAATCGAATTTGGCAGTATTATCACCAAACGCTCACAAGGCCCTATTCACGACTCGGGTGGTGACAACAGGAAATACATGGAATCCCCCTGTAGTGTCCCTCTTTCCCCATCTCTCCTAACCCATCCGTTGTATATGGCAGTTCTTGCGTAACGTACGTAGCTTAAAAAAGGACATAGCAGCACTTTTAAGAATAACATTCGTAACTTCTCTGTGACACCTTATAGATCTTCACTTTTAGGAAAGTGTTAAACAAGAGTTGACATATTAGGACATAAGTGTGAGACGTTTTTTTGGTGTCACTGCAAAGATATGAAAGAAGACACACGTCTTATTCGCCACCTCTGGCAAGACATGCTTTGAGCGTATATTGCTGGATGCTTTCAGCATTTTCAGCTGACATCACAATATGGAGTAAAGTGCAGAACTCACATCTTTTACTTCCTTTAGTCTGTTTCACTTACCAGTAAATGTCTCAAAGGAAGCGACACTGACAAGCATCCAGGTCCAAAACATCTTCATGCTGGACATGCTGTATTCACTGGTGTCCCAAGCACATGCTGCGCTTCTAAACTAAGAAGTTAAGAAGATCAGGTCAGGATTATGTAACGTCACCTTTAAACGTGTAACTTTTCATTTCTCAGATGGATTTTGTTTTCTGAACACTTTGCTGGAAATATATTTTTTGTAAGGTTTTGGAGTGTGCTTGGGATTCTGAAATACACATTAGATAGCACACATTTATATACACTTAGGCAAGATAAGCAGACAGATTCAGACTGGAGGGAGCGGATTCCTAGTATAGCACTGTAGTATTATTATATATCAATCTATGGATCTGTTATCCTCTTTTTACTCATGTTTTGTCTATGCGTCTCTTTTTTGTCACTTTTTGCCATCTTGCTTATTCCGATCTAGCTTCTGTTTTTTTGCAGAACTGCTTTGAAAATTGTGCTTAATTGTAGGCATATAAGATTTCAATAGTATCCCATTTCTACACACTTATTACTAATGTCGAACATGCTGAAAAGTGCAACAAGATTTCATGAAAATATGATTGCAGTGAATATTGAAAGACTCAAACATATAACCCAGTCAACTCAAATCTTGTGATCATTTAGAAAAAGAAATGGCACAATACAAACAATTCCCCCCCATGATATTTTCTGAGGTGTATCGGGTATAGACAGAGAGAATAGGTGAGAGAATAGATAGAAGAGAAGAAAAGAGAGTTAGAGGCAGAGGAAACAACAAAGATAGAAACGCAGAGAGTGAGATGGAAGATACAGACAGAGAGATGGTGGAAGAAAGGTATGATAGAGAGGCATGAATCTGAAGAAAGAGAGATTTAGAGAAACATAGACAAAGAAAGACAGAGACCAAAGATAAGACTGATTGCGAGAGGAGTGAGCGACAGAGAGAAGAAATGAAAGAGAGGGGCAGACATTAGTGGCCCTTGTGCATACCTTGGTTAATGAACCCAAGGAATTATAGGCCAATAACTCTTTTGGACTCAATTGGGAAGATCTTCTCATCAATTTTGCTGAGACATCTTAAAAATTGGGCCATTAAGGCCGGCAGCCTTGACAATCGTCAAACGGCCTTTATGAAGTGAGTTGGTACCTCCTTGAACCTGTTTCTGATAAATATACTGAAAATGAGAGCCATGGATACAACAGGGACCCTATACTTAGGGTTTATAGATCTGGAACAGGCCTTTGACACTGTCTGTAGAGACCTCTTATGATCAAAATAAAAAAACTGGAATTGCCCTAAAGATCTATTAGATGCGATACAAGAACTTTATTCAGACACCACAATACAAATAATTCTGTCCAAAGGAGGAGAAACAACAGACAAGATCAGGACTTCTAAAGGCATCAAACAAGGGTGTGCCCTAACTCCATTTCTGTTCATCTTATATATGGCGGACATGCAAATATCGCAAGAAACTGTAAGGGCCTTTCCGCCAAAACTGGGAAATGTAGATCTGGCTTGGGTCCTATGTGCGGACGATGTCGTTTTTATTGACCAAACGGCAATAGAACTACAAAGAAGAATGACGGAATTTAAGAACTATCTGGAAAAAAACAAAATGAAAATAAACATAGAGAAATCAATAATTTTAATAATTAACTCGGCACGAGGTGCTAAGAAAAAAAAATCTCCTATACGTGGTCACTCGAAAATCAAGCCCTAAAAGGGGTAAATACCATAATCTACTTAGGTGTGATGATAAACAAAAACATCAATGAACAAGCCCAACATGATTACATAAAGGAAAGACTTATAAAACGAACTAATCAAGGTAAAGCATTGCATCGAAGATATGGAACATATTCTATGATTCCAATTATTACCTTTTTCAAACAAAAGGTGATACCAGTATTGGCATATGGGGCGGAGGCTTTATTAAATATGACATAGGAAGCCTGGGGGAAATTAGAGGCCTACTTCTGGCGCAAGATCCTCAGACTCCCGTCTTGCCTGCAAATTGCTACGATTAGACACAAACTAAGACTCCAATCTATGACCTCCGTAGCCCTTTGGAAATCACTCTCCCTATACCAGAAATGTATAATTCAGAGATAGGTAGCACCTTTTGAAATCTTAAAATCTATGCCAAATGTCAAAGAAGAACATTTTTTAAAAGCTTGGAAAGAAAAATGTATAGATATATTATCCCACAACGACATCGAAATGGAAACCCTAAAAGCCAATCCCGACAAAGCAAAAAGACACCCAAAGGAAAGAGACTGGCTTGAAACTGATACGTTAAAGGTAGGAAATAGATACTGCCTGAATATTATTTGGGGGGAAAAAAGCAGTGATCTATCTCCCAGTGTATATGAAGAGATTTCCTTTGCCTTTTTACTGTGATCTTTTGATGCGGTGTAGACTGAACTTATTACCATCGTGGGAAGTTCAATATTTGAGGAAGCAGATAACTGAACAGGCTGCCCAATGCTGCTTCTGCAAAAATACAGAAATATTAGAATGTACAAGGCATCTAGCTCCTTCCTGTCTGGAACTTCAGATGGAAAGAAGTAGGTTTCTGAGGAAATCACTGACGAAAATTGATTACATCGCAGAGGAGGAATGGTGGGAACGATTAATGACGGTTCAAAAAATTGGACAGACATTGGACGTGTTGAAATTAGTGGAATGGATCTTCAAGAAAATAAAGATTGACGATGAATGTCAAAACCTTGTTACTGACATTAACAAACTATGAGACTATTCCACATATGGGGATCTGTGAGACTACAGGATTATTTGTTAAAGGTTAATAAGGGGTTCAAGTTTAACCAATAAAACAAATAAAAACAAAAAATAACTTTGGTTAATGGACTGTCTTCTTTTCTAGCACTAGTGCAATCTTTAAGTAACACTAAAGAGTGAGAGTGCCGGATGGAAGGTTTTGAATAAACCATAACCACTGGCATTGCTCTGGGCAACCTTCCAAACCATGATCATTCAGGCTGCTATTCTGTTAAAGCAGGTGCAAAAGATCTGTAAATCAGGCAGAAAGGGGCATAGCAGCTCAAGCTGTTGTAAAACATCCCTTCCGAAGACTTGTGAGTTGACTAGAAAGCCATTCCTTAACAGCCATGTCTGCGTCATACGCTATAGGATTTGGATATGGTCATACTTCTCACCACACTTAGTTTGTACTTTCTTTTGCTCCTAAAACACTAGGTGCATAAACTGTTGCTGCCCTGTGCTCGCCACTTTCTATTGTCTTCTTTGTGCCTGCACAGTCCTTCAGATGTCCTGAAAAGATTGTAGCTGATTTAAATGCTAACATATCAACAAGCCTTGTGCTTGTCGGTCTGGCTCTGGTACTAGCCAGGAGGCACGTGGCAATGAAGTGGATGGGGCATAGGTTCTCTGACTACGCTTGTTGGGTGAGGGATTTGGTGACATGTGATGACAGAGAGGATGTTTTCCCTTGATTGCACACCCCAAGCTGGTGACCATGGATTTAGGGGCAGACTATAGAAAATATATGGACGGTTGTGCAGGTGCCTCAGGCTCAAATATAGATGAGGACGGGGGCATGAGCTGATAAAGACTCGGGTGGTTGCTGCACAGGGGATAGTAAGGCTGCGTGGAGCTGTGGGGTTCTGTACAGGTGCCCTCCAGTCAATAGATCTAAAAGGTCTTCCTGCTAGACACTGACTCTAGTGTGATATGTTAACTTTGCACATTCCCAGGAGTTCTTTTGAAGTTATACAAACATTAGTGCTGTGTAATGGTATCCCTGTACTGCAATGTTTCAATGTTTGCTCTCGCTAAATGTGTGTTAGTGCCGGTATGGTTCGCACAAGGGACCTGTGTTATTTATTGGTAATTTTGTTTTACTTGAAAATATTAACTTTTTTGTAAAGTTCAAGTGAGAGAGAGCAAATGTGTCTAACACAGGGAGAGAGTCAAATCCCTAATTCTCAAGAACCAGGAAAAAAGTTACAGTCTGGTTGATTAGCAAAATCAGAGCAAAAGCAAGACCAACGGGGGTCCCAAAGTGATATAAAGACTGGACTCCTCCCCATTCTTGATACGTTTATTTTTCATCAATAATTATTTGAACTTTACTTTTGGATTTAGAGAGCTCTTTGGGATACCCCGCCACATAGCCACAGTGGATTGTGGTTTCTTCCAGATTTGTGTAGCCTCCTGCAGAATTCCTTTTGAAAAGTCTCCCTTGCTCATTTGTCTCCTGTGACTAGCAAAACAGGTAACAACACTCCTATTTCCACGGCTGGGGCTTAAGACTGCAAAATGCCAACCAGCCTTTCTCTGATGAAGAAAAAGCACCCTTACCTTCCGTACGCTCGTGCACCCAGATTACTTCTATGTTGGGACAATAACCAATTAATTTATCATTATAATTGGTTATTTATAACGCACTACCGAAAGGGTTTCTAAGCTCGGACCCGAAATTCAAACCTGTATTATTCTGAATCGACTGGCTTCCAAGACAAGCACTTTGCCACTGAGCTATACTACCGGTGTCAAATTAATTAATTAATATTTATTTATGATAAAGCCGCAGTTCTTACATGACGAGTCCCTGGCCTACATAGGATCTACTGCAGGGAAAATGCACAGTGGCAAGGAGGAATGGGATCACACCGAGTCGTGCCCATGGTGCCAGCACTGTTGAAAGCCGCAATGCGAAGCACTGAGAGCAAGGTACCAAATTCAGTGGCATCATCGAAGGAACCACACCTCCCACTCAATGTCCAGCCAGCCCCGGGAGAACCAACACAGCTTCATCGCATCTTTTTGCATTGTTTGAAACCTATCAAGTTCCCGTACAAAACCTCCTTCTTCCAGCATTGGTGTGGTGCAGGACCAGTACAAAGTACAGGTGCTGTGCAAAAACAGTCCAAGATCGCAAGCCCATCCTCATCCTCATCACTTTCTTTGGAAAATTGATGGTGCAACACAGAACACATTTCTTTTTTACATCATTTTTAGAGAAGTCCGATGTGATATGAGTTGATCAAATTCTGGTTTAGACTCAGCTGACGCCTTATTTCCCTGTGGGATGTGGTGCGTCATGGTCCTTTCCTCCAGGAAGCACTTGGTTTCACAGCAAACATGTAAAGCCAGTCTGTTCCAGGAATGCTTTCTCCCTTCACTGTAGTATACTGGTTTGCACATCACTTTCAGTTCTCTTCTGCTTGTTGCTCTCATCTCTTTTCTGCAGGACTGCCCATGAACACCATGAAAGTACCAATGATGCCATGAGCAAATCTATGAAAACACGAACCAATCACTCAAGCAATCCTCAGTGGATTGAGAGTAGCTGTGTTAGGTAAATACGTGTAGTTTACCGGTTAGTGGCAGCCCTCAAACCAAGGTGAAATCGGGAACATTCAGCAAGCCCATCCTTCCCAGAAACGGCTTCCAGTGGTGTGCAGCTTTTTCTCCAATACCTTTATCCCAATTGCATGCACATTATCATGTACAGGTCTTGATGGAAAAATAATAATACATAACCTTCACATAGAAATGTAAAAATGTGATGCAAGCACACGTGGTCCTGGCTGAGATACCGGTGGTCAGAAGGGGGCGTCTAAAAGCACCTGGTCACCAGAGGACAAAGCTTTGGGTGGTTTTCAGTCAGGGAGCTCCTCTGGGCCAGTCACCTTGCCCAGGGATTTACTGACTGACAGTATTCATGATAATTTAAAACTATATTAATCTCACATACTTGTAGTGAGAAAAGATCCTTCATGTGCCTAAGGCCTAAAGCGCATAGCTCTCAACTCACCCGCCTTGTAAAGGGCTGACTCACCCGCCAAACCTCCTCCACGCCCTTTCATTCCAATGGGCGTCTCACCCGCCAAAAACAAAATCGGGTGATTTCACCCGCCTTTGCAACACAAATGGTTGAGAGCTATGAAAGCGCACAGGAAGCAGGCCCATCCTGCTGCAGTCGCAGGGGCGCCCATTTCCCTACTATGCATGCATCCAATGATTTGGCAAGTCGCAAGAAGGTGTGACGTCCCAGCGCCACTATCGCGCACGCGTGGGCCTCGTTCTCGGCCACGCATGCGCAGTTGCAATAAACCGCGCCCGTGCGGCAGTTTGCGCCGGGACGCGTACAGATCCCCAGCGCGTCCCGTGTCTTCCTGTGCGGTGTGCATGTGCATGGGTGTATGCGTGCATGATGGTTCCCCGAGGCACGGGGAACTCCACAACAACTGGCGACGAGGGGAACGATCGCCACGGCAACGTTGGCACGAACACACGGCAGGCGAGGAAAAAAATCGGCAGTGCTACGTGTCGTAGCGAGACACGGACCCGACGCGAATGATCCTGTGATGCTTGTGCAGCGGTAGCGGCCTGAATAGGTGCTCGTGCGCCGCTGCACAGATAATACATTCAATTTTTGGACCTTTGGTTGTCCCCCAGAACCCGGGGACGACTCTTCTTTTCCCTGGACGACTGACGCTTCCAGGAAAGGAACCCAAGACAAGACACAGTGGGCAACCGTCTGGCAGCAGCTTCAACAACCCAAGAGAGCCCCAAGTAAGGTTTGCGGCCTCTATAACACCAGGAGGTGCCTGTGCGGCCTGAAATCATGGCGGACAGCGATGGGGAGGAAGGAACTGCGACAGGTACAGTGATGCCACAACAAGGGTCTCTGCTACCAATGCAAGAGTTTGATGTGTCTGGTCCCCCATCCAAATTGGGGCCTAGGTGGTTGCTGTGGATTAAGAAACTCGAGATGTACTTTACAGCAACTGGCATCACCGATGATAATGCGAAGAGGGCCACGCTGCTATACTCTGCGGGGCTAGACGTCTTACGGATTTTCGAATCATGCAACCTACAGGTGGTGACGTACAGCACTGTCAAGACTGCGCTGGAGAACCATTTCATTCCTCTCACAAATGTTGACTACGAGAGGTTTCTGTTTTGTGGGCAGAAGCAGAGAGAAGGAGAATCCCTTAATCAGTTCTGCGCCAGGTTGAGGTTGATGGCCACCACATGTCGGTGGGACAATGATGAGTTAATGATACGGAACCAAATCATCCAAGGCTGTAACTCCGGAAAGTTAAGAAGGCAAGTGCTAAGGGAACCGGGGTGGACTCTGCTGCAAATCCTGGACAGTGGCAGAATATATGAGCTGGCGGAGGTGAGAGGAGCCAAAATGGATGCTGCAAGGCATCCTGGCACGTCCGAAGATGCATTTGCCATAAGTAAACGACCCGGAATAAAGGACAAGTGGGGGCAAAGAAGGCAAGAGACTCGTCTTCCTCCTGAGTCGGGGTCGAGGTGTCCATCCTGCGGGTACGACCTACCCCACGCAGAAGAATGCCCAGCCGTGTCGAGGTCGTGCGGCCGGTGCGGCAAGCCGGGGCACTACGCCCGGATGTGTCGTGCTCCAGCTCCCATTTCAGTGCCGAGAGGCCCAGCAAGGAGTAATAGTTGTGGACCCAGAAGGCAAAGGAGCATTGCGGCACTTGAACAAGAAATACAGCGGCTGCAGCTGGCCGAAGAGGAGGAGGAGGACGAGGAAGAGGTATTCTTCATCTCAAACCTGGCCTCTGTGGCTAGAAAGAAGAGACAGCCCAAATGCATGGTGGACATTCAAGGTGTGCCGACACAGGTCTTGATTGATACAGGTGCCTCAGTATGTGTGTTGGCCGAGGACCATTATCAGAGGTTGCCAGGTCCTCCCCCACTAGACTGTTCGACAGCAAAGATATTCACCTTTTGGAGGGGATGCCCCACTGCCTATCAAAGGGGTGTTTACCACGCCAGTCGCCAAGGGAGACCGAATCATTAGAGCGCGATTCTTTGTCACGGACGTGAGTCCCCATTCGTTGCTCAGCTGTGCCGCGTCAGAAGCCCTCGACTTGGTGCATTTTGGATTGGAGGTGTATCAAGTGGACATTGTGAGCTTGCTCGACAAGTATGCGGGCATCTTTGAAGGGGTCGGGAAGTTGAAGGCGCCCCCGATATGGCTACACATTGACGACACCATCAGACCAGTTGCCCTCAAGCATAGGAGGATCCCGTTTCATCTCAGGGAGAAGGTCGAGGAAGAGCTGAGGTCGCTCATCAGCATGGATATTATTGAAAGGGTGGAGGGACCCACACCCTGGGTTTCACCTATAGTGGTCGCTCCCAAACCTAAGCAGCCAGGAGCGGTAAGGATCTGCGTCGATATGCGCCTTCCCAATGCCGCGATTAAGAGGGAGAGACATTTAACGCCAACACTGGATGACATTGTGGGGGAACTTCAAGGGGCACGTGTGTTCTCAAAGCTGGATCTACGGGCCGGCTATCACCAATTGGAACTCCACCCGGACTCCAGATTTATTACAACCTTCACAACACACGAAGGCCTCTACCAATTTAAGCGCCTGAGTTTTGGCATCTCGTCGGCGGCTGAAGTTTTCCAGAACACTATTAGGGGGGCACTAGCCGGCCTTCAAGGCGTTATAAACATGAGTGATGACATCTTAGTGTTCGCGGACTCTGAGGCGGAACACCTGAGAAGGTTGGAAGGCACTCTAAGGAGGTTGAAAGAACTGGGTCTCACTTTACATCGCCAAAAATGCGAATTTTTTAAAGACCGGATAGGGTTCTTCGGCTTCATCTTTCAGGCTGCAGGAGTGTCACCAGACCCGGCAAAGGTCAGAGACATAAAGGAGGCAGCGGCACCACAATCCCCCACGGAGGTAAGGAGCTTCTTGGGGATGGTGACTTATTGCGGGCGTTTTATTAGGGAACTAGCTTCGATGGCGGAGCCTCTCAGGGCTCTGACAAGAAACGACGCGGTGTGGAAATGGGAGTCCCGAGAACAAGAGACATTTCAGGCCCTCAATAATGCTCTGTCAGATGCAGACACCATGGCGTACTTCAACCCGGCCGTGGAGTTAGAAGTGGTAGTAGAAGCCAGCCCCGTTGGTGTAGGTGCAGTGTTGCTGCAACCGGATGAGCGCGGCGAGATGAGACCCATTGCCTATGCCAGCAAAGCACTTTCTAGTACAGAGATGAGATACTCACAGATAGAAAGGGAAGCACTGGCCATCCTATGGGGCTGTCGGCACTTCCGCCTGTACATTTTGGGCAAGCCGGTTGTGGTGGTCACCGACCACAAGCCGTTGCTGCCGATACTGGCGGGTGCATCATCGAAGCCGCCGCCCCGAATCGAGAGGTGGATGCTGGCCTTAATGGAATATGGGGTAAAGCTTGTATACAGGCCGGGGACCAACAACCCTGCAGACTATTTGTCGCGTCACCCTAACAAAGAGAACGCAGAAGTGGAAAACGGGGAAGTGGACTGTAAGGGTCTGCTATGTCAAGTGGTAGAAGGTGCGCTTCCCATAGCGCTATCGAGGCTCACCGTAGCGACGGAGTCCGCCAATGATGAAGTCTTCGGCATCATCAAGGCAGCAGTGAGGAGCGGGGACTGGAGAGAAGTGTTACGGAACAACTCAAGGCGCCAGGAGGAAGCACAGAAGGACTTACAAGCGCTCTGGAGGGTGAGAGATGAGTTGTCGATTTCCGAGGATGGACTGCTTCTCAGGGGCCAGCAGATCGTCATCCCGAGGGAGCTAAGGATGCGGGTGCTGGAGCTGGCACACATTGGACACCAGGGTGTCGTCAAGACGAAGGCCAGGTTAAGGCCAAAAGTCTGGTTTCCCGATCTGGAGGCGCGAGTTGAAAGCTTTGTGAAGAGATGTCTGGTCTGCCAGGCGGCGACACCGGGTGACAAATCGCCACCCATTAGCTCGATGGAGCGCAGTGAGAAGCCGTGGGGTACGGTCCATGTGGACTTTGGGTCGACAGGTCGGGGACGGTACTTTTGGGTGGCCGTCGATCAATGGTCACGGTACCCGGAAGTAGAGGTGGTTGAGTCGACCGCGACTGAGTTCACCACGGCGGCGTTGGACAAAATGTTCGCAGCGCATGGATTCCCGGAGATCTGCTCAGACAATGGGCCACCGTTCACTGGCAGCCAGTTTGCGCAGTATCTACGAGAAAGGGGGATAAAACACAGTAGAGTCTCCCCGCTATGGCCGCGAGCCAATGGCGAAGCCGAAAGGATGATGAGAACGCTCAACAAGGTAATGCGGATCTCGGCCAGCAGAGGTGAGGATCTTGTCCAAAGAGTTGTGGAGTTTCTTCGAGTGTATCGCTCAACTCCCCATCAATCCACAGGGGTTGCCCCAGCTGAGGCACTCTTCGGGCGGTGCCCGAGGGGGATGTTACCAGAAATGGAGGACAGGAGGCCGGGGGTCATAGACAACGATAAAGTTCGTGAAGACCGAGCGGTGCGCAACCGGAAGGAGAGTGAACGCAGAGGATTACAAGAAAAGGAAGTGAGAATTGGAGACTCCGTACTAGTAAAGAATAGACATCCGGAAGGAAAGTTGTCCTTACCGTTTGAACCACGCCCATGGACAGTGACTCATGTGAAGGGCACGATGGTGACCGCAGCCAGTGAACGGGGTACCGTTACCCGCAATCGATCTTTTTTCAAGAAAGTGGATGTCCCGGCGGAACCTCAGGTCTTGAATGACCCTTCGGGCCAGGAAGGAACATCGGAGGCCCGGGAGGGCGTCCCCTCATCGTATCCTGGACCCGCACCAGAGGCGGACCGCCTTTTGCCTACGGTCACATCGAGATATCCTGTGCGTGGGAGCCGGAGACCTCCGGCTCATCTGAAAGACTATGTCATGGACTCAGGGGACTGAGCGAGGGGTGAATTACACTTGTGGCCACCGGTTATTATGGTTTTGTTACTGTTCTGTTCCACTATAAGGGTTCCATACACCAAAGTTTTGTTTTTGTTCTGTTGTTAAAAAAAAGAAGGGATGTGACGTCCCAGCGCCACTATCGCGCATGCGTGGGCCTCGTTCTCGGCCACGCATGCGCAGTTGCAATAAACCGCGCCCGTGCGGCAGTTCGCGCCGGGACGCGTACAGATCACCAGCGCGTCCCGTGTCTTCCTGTGCGGTGTGCGTGTGCATGGGTGTATGCGTGCATGACGGTTCCCCGAGGCACGGGGAACTCCACAACAGAAGGGAAGGATGCCACCTAGTACCTCCTACTGTAACAATGCGGGTGGCTCCGAGCACGCTGCACGCAAAGAACATAGTCTGCAGGCAACGGCGTCTCTCACACCTGCTACTGCGCATGCCAGACACTCAAGTCATGTGCGTTTGAGGCCTGGGCGGCGCCCCCCCCCCTTCAATGCGCATGCGTAGACACGGTCAGCAGCAGCCCGAGTAGATGCAGGCCAGGAGGCAGCAATGTTCGTGTGTTTTTGATTCCCATTTCATTTAAATGGGATCTAATCACGAACGTTGCTGCCTCGAATCTACCCGTGCCTTGTTTATAACTGAAGCAGAATCGATTCAACGACACAACACTATTCCAGGCATGTTCGGGGCAAGCTTTTGGTTGTAGCTCTCTGATCGTCATCCAGGGTTACAATGGAAGGATCCGGGGCTATATCTCCTCCACGGAAATGAGTGGAACATAAAAGGCCAGAGAAATATTTTGAAAAGGCATTATTACCAAATAGTTGGCTAAAATACAAAAGGTATTACGTATTATTATTATTATTATTATTGTTATTATTATTATTATTATGACGTCGAATGGAATGTATGTTTTAGTATCGCACCCATGAGTATTGTTTGTTGGGGACCTTGATCACCAGGTCGACACCCGCTTTGCCCATAAAAATAGCGTGGCAGGTAAAAATTCTGGATCAACAACAGAAAGTATCCTGGCAAATTATGCAGCAATCGTGCTTCGTGAAAATAAGTATCCATTTTCAGGGCTGAAGTCCAGATTGTGTTCACCTACTTGAAAACGAGTGGTTACACAGTAAGTGGCCCGATATGAGTCTTGAATGAGTCGGGGGCGGGGCTACACTGGTGCTTTCCACCTTACGTATCCAAGATGGTTCTTGCTTGGGCCTTGAACCCAAGGTCCATATTGGGAAAAACGATTAATTTGGAAATTAGTAATGGAGCGTGTTTTGCTCATACACAAGATCTCTATAAGCTGGATCGTCTGGTTTGCGGGAGTGTGTTTTGTGGATTCTGTGATTTGTTTATGATGCTTTCTTTTGATACTTTGATAGACTAAACCCTCTGTCAGACATGTAGCAAGCAGGAAAGCAGAGTGCTTACTTCTTCAGCGCCTCAATGCTCGGATTTTTAACTCCTCTTTATGCAACGTTAAAATGCATTTATTAATTCAAATATTTTATGGAACGCAATGCAGTGTGACCAAAAAAAGACAATGATATATATTATATAGATTGTGCCCTGGTGCTGTGGTACTTTACACTGGCCTTTCCACCAGGGCAAACACTGCCACACAAAGCAAAAATATATTGCATCACTGTTTTTCCCCCCAAAACGCCTGCATACAATTCCACTGCACTAATGCATAGTTTATGTAACAAAGGCCCATTCGGCCTGTTCAGTTCATAAATTAGTTTAATCAATTTTCTTCAACAGCAAACATTGAATAATCAAAAACTCGCATTCAAAATACATTTACATAAGACCTATTTGTTACTAAGGGTGAGTACGTTCGCCTATTCTTTGCATAGCACTGCATAATAGCTCAGCACTTAGCGGGTTAACAATGAGACAGTAGTCAGATTGTATAAATTGCCTGGTGCCAGGCAATTCGGCAGTGACATTTGAATGGACTATCCTTTGCAAAATGTCATGTTTACTGTGTTCAGTTGGTCAAAAGTAAATTTAGAGATGATTGGTCGGTGCAAATGCCGGTGCTCAAGGTCCTTGCACCAGTGCCAAATTATCCAGCCCCTGGTAAAATTTGGAGGGCGCAAAAACAGTTTATGAAAACGGGCTCCTGAACTTAGGCACTGGGCCTGATTCAAAACACATATTTCAAAGCGATTTTCCCACTGAATAACGTGTTTTGAATCAGATCCACTGAAGACTATCATACATTTGGCTTGATGCCAAGATTAAGAATTGCGGTTGTTTTCCTATGGCCAACTCACCTCAACCATTCAAGGATGCGCGCAGCTATTGAGCTCCTTCTCTGCTGAGTGACTGCTGGGGGTGGACTGGCCTGTTTTTATATTCCTCGCGCAGGATCGAAGCTGCTCTTGGTTGCCTGGTTGTCATATCCACAACACAAGGTGTCGTGTATTATTTCCAGTAATAACACACTGTGAAAGCGCGCCGATTGTCATCAAGGAAAGCCTTAGTTCAAGGCCAGGAGAGGATGCCCCCATGCATATATCATTTTTAGTTAAAGATTACACAGCGACGTGCCTACCTTTGTCTTGTCCGTCATTTCCAGTTGAGCTCCGTGCTACCGACATTCTTGCTTGACGTTGTTACCATAGATATCTATTTTTGCCTTGGTTTTCGGTGCTTCTTCCTGGTGCACCTGTTACTGCCCATTGTTCCTTGTGAACGTTATCACGTACAGGCCCGTTTGTTCCTTCTACCACTTGAAGTCGAAGGCAGAAATAATTGCTGCTTTTCATTATTGTACATGTGAATGCGAAGAGCTTTCTTTTAAAGCAAGAATCACTTTCGCTTTTACTTACCTCTCTATTTGGTCATTTCATTTTTTTATGATATGATATGATATGGCATTTATAACGCGCCTATACACTAGTGTTTCAAGGCGATAAGAAAAGTCCTTTTTTGCAGGTCACTACATCCCAATCTCAGTGTGAGGGATTTCCGTTTTCGTGAAAGCTCTCCTATGTGATTTCAAAGGTTCTTTTGTGCCAGTGCCCTCATTAATTTCCCATTTTGGATTCCCTTTGCGCTGTATGTATGGTGTTACCCTGGTGTGCGCTGTGATAGGGGGAAAGAGGGCAATTGCCACCCACGCTGGCTGGGTTGTTGCTCCCCGGGCCTGAGCTGCAGCCACATAGGAGCCAAGTGCCTCAAGGCCTGCTCGGCTACAGTGCAGATGGGTTAGGACAATGGTCTTGAGTTCAGCAATGTTGCAGACGTGCCCCAGCGGCCACCACATACTTGCCTCCAGGGTCAGTGAATGAGAGGAAGAAGAGTCTAGTCCACAAGCGCATGTTCCTACCACCAAGCAGAAATGTATGCATTTAAATGACAGATTCTGGGACCCCGGATGGTAATGTTGGCACCACTGTGGCCCATGCACCATTACAATCCTCAGCAGCTTGCCACGACTACTACGTGCCAAGGAAGTAAAGGTTAATATCTTATTAGAGTTCGTCCTCAGTTTCCTTCTATAAAAATACTTCCCCTATTCCCTGGTCATTTTATTGATCACTGGTGAGTTCATTACGAAAAGAGTTTAATTGCACCTTGAATAGCAACCAAGGATGCTACTACATGATGCTTTTAGGAATGGCTGATGAATTGTTTGCGATACTTGTGTGTACAGTGCAGTCACAAAATGACTTCTGCTCTGCAGGAGTACAAGGATGAGTACTGGTTAAACTGCCTACTCAGCCCCCACACTTCTACTAAACAAGAGTGATCCCAATCATAAAGGTGCAACAGACATAGTCAAGAGATATACCTTGTTGGCCTTTAATTGTAACGTGGGCCGAGGGCAGGCTACATTCTTAACAGGGTGTCAATGTGAAACAGTAGCAACCCAAACAGCAAAGTACAACAGTCCAAAATAAAGATATTTCCAATGAAAGTTCTATAAAAATTTACGCATTTGCGCGGTGCAGCAGTACACTGGTTAGAGAATGCAGCAGCAGCTCTCTGAAGACTTTGACGAAGTGCCAAAGGCAGCACTACAGGTTATGATATGTTATGATATGGCATTTATAACGCACCTATAAGTGTTTCAAGGCGCGACGAGGCAAGGGAGGGGAAACAGAGGGAAGACAGAGGCAGCAATCCTACTAGGCCAGGTGACATTGAGATCGCGCAAGTGCAGGGGACGTTGGAAGAGGAAAAGTGCAGGGGGAAAGTGGAGGGGACAGTGCAGCACATAGGATAACAGTAACATAAATAAAGACAATAAATAAGAGTGCGGCCAACTGGTGGCAAGTGCATGGGTAAGTGCAGACATCAGGTGTCAAGTGCTAGTAGGGGCTGAGGGGATACAGAAACAGTCCCTGAGTGCAAGGTTGCCAGGGGGGGCAGTGCAGGTGTGCAACTGGCAGGGAGGGGTCCTGGGCCTGAGATCAGAGGGTAGCCAGGTAACCAGTGCAGTTTCAGCCAGGAGATCAGCAGGGGAGAGGAGGAGAGAAAGCAGAAACATAGGGAAGGTCTTGAGGTGCTTCCGGAACCGGAGATGGTTATCCTCAGGTTTCAGAGAGGCAGGGAGGCTGTTCCAGAGGGAGGCCCCAGCAGAAGAAAGAGATCTACCACCAACTCGCTGTTTGGAGAAGCGACTGACCCTGTGGGAGTTGGTAGTGGATGAGGGAAGAACTCGAGAGGGAAGATATTTAGGAAGAAAGAGTGGAAGATATTGAGGTCCCAGGCCCCAGAAGGCCTTGTGGACAATGCAGAGGGTTTTGAACTTAAACCCCCGCTGACACTGGAAGCCAGTGCAGAGATTTCAGTCCTGGAGAGATACGATCTCGGGGCTTGAGGCCAAGGGCAAGTCTCGCAGTCCTGTTTTGGATCAGTTGCAGAGGCCGGAGAGTAGAGGTAGGCAGATTTAGAAAGAGGCTGTTGCAGTAGCCCAGCCTAAAGAGAACCAGAGCTCTGGAGACAGTGAGTTTGAATACTTTTGGATGGTGTTGAAAGGCTGGAGACCATCTACTTGTGTACTTCAGTTGCTGTAAATCCCAATCCAGAGGTTCAGGGGCAAAATATACCTTGTTCTCCCAAACATGGGGGAGGACAACACCTGCAGGGGCCCTTCACCTCCAGTGAGGTTCTGGGTACCAGTATAGCTGGCAGAGAGACAGGTCTTGCTCCAGCAGAAGGTCACCCCCAATGTGGCCTGAAAACGGTTAAGGAGCAGGGCTTGTCTCTGCCGTGCATGATCTGCCATCACCTCACAGCTGGAGGGCTTAGGAAAGGATTGCTCTCCCAACAGGGTCCAAACAAATTCGTCTTGAAGTGTTGAAGTAAAAAGTTGAATCAAAGAAGGAGTGGGAGACCCGCTCTTTCATAGGCAAGTGTCCACCGATGATTGTATAAACGCAAATCTGCTTTACTGGGTCCAATACCTGTCTTTGAGACAAGTGATCCTTGTCTTCTGCCATCATGCCCAACGTGCTTCGTTCTAAAGGAAGTGGAGGGGGCAGAAAGGAAAGAGAGGTACATGGAGAAACAAGATGGTGGAACCATCCTCCAACTATGCTGAGCTTCTTCTGCCTACACTAACCATGCTGACTCCCCTTACCTACACCATTAAAGACCCTTTGGTATGCAACATGAGGCTAGTCCTTTTGTGTAGGGCCTGACCTTTAATTATTTCTGTTTCCCAGGCCAGTTGCTGCTGAGGGGCTCTCTTGCTGAGGAGAGGTGTTGCAGAGCCTCACAAAGATTCGAAGGGAAGCAGTCCATCTGGGGGGAATACACACAGGCTGTACACAGCTGGCCTGGGCCGCTCCCTGTGTCAACACATGTATGATACCAATCAGATGTGGCTAATATAAGTATGAGAAATACTAGCTACTATTCCCTAAACTCATGTGTGGCTTAAATTTAATGTTTATTATTGCCACCAGCAAAGCAATTCTCATAATTCTGTGGATTTCGTACAGAGGTGGGTGCAGATCTAAATGTAACATCTGCACTGCAGTGACCTGGCTGTCACAGCAGCTGTCAGAAAGGGTCCCTGTGACCCCTGAACCTCCTCTGTGCCACTGGAGAGCAGGAGCTGCAGACTGATGTAGCAGTGAGCGGGCGTATGTTATGCTTTTGACACAGAGGTTATGAAAAGGGATTCTGGATAGCGGATCACCCTTTCTCAGATGGAATTACCCACATCCTTTTATCAATTGATAAAATAAAAAATGCCATAATTCCTCACAAGTTAAAAAACATGCACAGAAAGATTTAACTTTCAGGGATTCATTATTGGTAGACTGCAAACTAAGGGGGTTGTTCAAAGTTGAGCAGATTTTCTTATGAAAGACCATTGGAGAAAATGCCTCTGCCGATGGTATGTTTGAAAGTCCATCCCATTTAGAGTTTATCACTGGCGGAAGTGGTGTTTCTGGAATTAGTACCACCTCAGCTGATTGTAACGTCAAAAGGTGTTTTTTAAACCATTCTTTCAGTAATTTCCGCCTTCAGCATGAAGGTTTAACTGTATTATGCACAGTAGTGGCTCAGTGGTACAGTACTACTGTACATTTTTATAAGCACAAAAGAGTACATTCTGATCCTTTTTAAAAAAAAAAAATTTATTAGCATATGGTTTTAAAACAAAACCTTTAGCCATTTTTTAAAAAGAAGACCGAAGGGAAAAAAAGGAAGAAACAAAAGAAACAAAAACAGATTTTTTTTTTTTTTTTTTTTACAAAGAACAGAACTTTAAATCGTATCATTGTCGGGCAGTGTATCGAGAAAAGCAGTGTATCATTCACATACACAGTGGAAAAGTATTAAGTGGAAGTTCTTAGTTAATTGTTAGACCTTCTAGTTTCTCAAAGATGGCCGATACAAACTCCAGCATTGCAAGTGTAAGTGAAATGCTTGTCCCGTGCATCATGAGTGACCATTTTATTTATTTATTTAATTGCATTTTTAAAGCGCTCACACAGCTCACATGCATCGAGGCGCTGTTACAGGAATTGTTTGTTTTTTAGTTGCGTACTTGTTTCTTTGTCTTAGTTGCGTATTTATAACGCGCTTAAATACCCAGACGTTTCTAAGCGCGGACCCGGGGATCGAACCTGTGTTGCTTCGTGTCATCTTGCTTCCAAGGCGAACACGTTGCAGCTGAGCTATCTTCCCAGGTTTGTCCTTTTCCCTCACTGTTTGATAGTTTCGAAAGAAATTTCCTAGGAGGTTGATCCTTATGTGTTTTGTTTCCAAACATTTCATTACAAGATGGGTAAGGTCTCTCTTTTGACATTACACAGCCTGCAGCTAAAATCCCTTAAAGTGATTTTTTTTCCCTTGGCTCCAGGATTTATTTTGTGGCTACCAGATTGAGGCGGAGTCTTAGGAACTGATGGCGACTTTTGTCTGATGGAAATTTTACCAAGTTAGGGGGCAGCGAACCTGTTCTTCTTGGTTCAATCTGTCCTTTGCCATTAATCTTATACTGGCGGGCTGTGTCTAAGGAGGCAATCCAGTCTCTGTCAAATAGTTTGCGCTTTACCTGGTCCATATTTTCAAGTAAGGTTTTTTCTGTGGTGCATGCCTACGTCATCTGGCTTTGACACATGTCACTCGAATTGTTAAGGATTGTTTCCTTTCCTTCTACGATTGCACGTTTAAGAGTAGAGAATCCATCATCCATCGGTGGCAAGAGACACTTTCGATAGAAGGAAAGGGACTTCCATATAGATATCATGTACATTGAGTTTAGTCAAAGTTCTTTCCTAATTATTGCTCCAGGAGTACAGTTTGGAAGACTGAGAACATATCTCCAAAATTGACCTTCCAACCAGATCCATACTTTCCAAGACAGAGAAATGCCAGCTTCCGTCCCGTAAGTCAAAATGGGTAGCACCTTCATCTTATAAAATGTTACCATTGGGATGATCGAGAATTTACAGTAGCGTTGCTTAATCATTTTTGCCTGCACAGCCAAAGTGTGTGTTTTGCGTCTTAGGCTTAAGGTTCTTTGGCAATCCACTGAGCCTTCATTAATTGTTAGACCGAGGTAAGTCATTGAACTTACCTCCAGGATTTTCTCACCTCCCATTGTCCACCCTCTGTGTTTTGATCTTCTTCTACCTGTTCTACCCAAAGTCTGAATTCTAGATTTCGACGCGTTTATCGGCAGCCCATTCATTTTTCATATGCGGATAAGGCGTCCAGTTGGCGATGCATACCGATCTCTGTCTGATCCATAATTATTAGGTCATCTCAATACAACAATCTGTTCACTGAGGCTCCTGACAGTTTTGGTTTTATGCCTGCAAAGGCGTTTTCTATGTCTGACACGTATAAGTTAAAAATTGCCGGTGCCAGATGACAGCCTTGCTTCAGCCCTATTGTTGTTGTAATAGGGTCTGTGAGATCCCGCTGGTTGTTCGGATCTTTTTATACAGTACAAGAGTAAGGTGGTGGGGTGCACAAGAGTTGCCCACCATTTCACCCCCTCACTATGCCCTTTGTAAAATCTGTTTTCACTGTATTGAAGGGAAGCACCTGCTTTTCCCCATCTGTACAGTAAAGAAAAGTTTTAAAAACAGCGGTCAATTTTGCTTTTTTTTACCTCCCTTTTTTTAGGTAAATGTAAAAATAGGTAGCAAAAAGTATGCCTAAAATACTGCTGCCAATATTCCCATGGACCACCAGTATTTGTATGGACTAATGCCGGTAGCATCTGATCAAACCCTGAATGAAGTTGATGGTAAAATCTGTGGAATATCGCTGATTTTACCGTTACTACCCAACTATGAATAACTCACTACATTTTTAATTTAGTTTGTTTAACACAGAACACTCCTATGTGACCAACAAAAGAAATACATACAAATCAACAACATATTTACATACATAGATACATAATCACATTATCACATTTACTTCTACTTTACCCACTCACAAATACACTCAAATACACACAAACTGAACAACATATTCAGCCTTCGCTGAAAACACAAAACAATATGATGGGTCACTCTTACTCTCGCTCCATCCCCAGATTGGACTCCCCTTGCTGTTCCCTCTACTTCCATGAACTGAAATGCAGCGTAGGAGCAAAATGAAAGCCCTGTCCCCTCGGTCTCTCTCGATGTGCATTGTCCAAGTGCAGACCACATAGCCACAATTACCACCAAGACCCCGGCTACAGCTTCTTGGCATGAGGACATGGGAATTTGGTGTGTGTGCAGTAAGGGAAAGGGATTGAGTTAAAGGTTAAGGGTTCGAGCAAAAGGGGAACTGAAGTCTGAAAGTGAATTTTAAGCAAGGAGGTTGAAAGGGGATCGAGACTGTGGTGCAAAGGAAGGACACCAAAGGGTGATGGGTGAGGATAAAAGGGTAAGTGACGGTTGTTGAGGTCTGTACCTGACCTCATGTAACTGCACCCGATTGTGGGATTGGCTCAACCCCTTTTTTCAGACAAAGTGATGCATTTTTGCTTAATGCACATATCTTTCTATAATCTATGGTTTTACTCCATAAAGAAATATGAACCATTTATATAATGCATACTGGCAGGGAGGCAGGATGCCAAGTTGGGTTCTTATGTTGTGGTTGAGGAACGGGGGTAGACCTGGTACCAGCTATGGGCTGTGTGCAGTGGGGTGGGGATACAGGAAGCCAGGTATGGATCTTTTGCCATGTCAGCATGTGTTTATCCCTTAGAGTTAAGCCAGACTCTGTGACTCAGCTTTACCAATGAATTGCTTCTCCACTTCTTTAAATTGGTCTAAAACTAAAGGCACGATGGGATGGAATGAAATGGGAGGAGATTTAGCCTGCTGGTAAATGGTAAACTGGGAGTTGAGGAAAACTGTGCTGAAATCCCAGCGTTCCCAGTTCACCAAATTATAATATTCTGTTGAAATCATTTTACTGCATTTGGTACATGGAGAAGGTTCCTGTAACGCTCACCTGATTCTCGCAGAGGCACCGGTCTTGACTGGGCGACTACCGTATCTTCAAAGGTGATGTGTAGCACCCGGTTGGCTCTTTGGGCTGGACCTCTGTGCACTGTATGCCTGACGTGTAGAGTAAGATGTCTGCAGATAGAAAATATGGGGTTAATGAACTGGGGTTATTGGGGTGTCCCTATCTCTTTCCTCTTCTCCTCTCCTGTAGACCCCCAAAGGTTAACGCTCTCACCTTAGGTAAGTGAATGCCGAGCTATCCATCTGCCTCGGGGCAGGGTGCTGTAACCAGTTTCTTCACTGGATAGGTAGCGCAGGCCTCTTGACTTCAGAGGACTGCTGTCCGTCGTTTACTGCACGAACGGTAAGTTTCGAGTCATTCAAATGTCTTTAAAGTCTTTAGTAATGATGTCTCTTGTTTTGCAGGGTTCCGGCGATGGCGGATGACGGGCTGAAGTGAGTTGAAGATGGAGCCCGTGTGATGAATAGAAGCGCCTGGAAGCACGTAAGTAAGCGCTTGTTGCCTGCTTCACTATGCGCTCTAACTGTCTTTTTATTTTGCAGGTACGAGTTCGGAGCGGCTGCAGGGTGCCGGAATACCCACTGGATTAGATGTGGAAAGGAGTAATGGCACGTGAGTATTAAAGTTCCCCAATGTCTTTAAACGCACCTTGTTTTGTCTTTCAGATGCGGGATGCAGCGCCGAAGGCCTCCGGAGCGTGCGAAGAGTTGGTAAACTTTTGTCTTTCAGATGCCGGAATGCAGTGTGAAGACCTCCGGAGCGCACGAAGAGTAGGTAAGCCTTTGCCTTTCAGATGCCGGAATGCTAACCTGTTCTTTCTTGTCTTTATAGGTGTTGCTGAAGACTGGATTCAGGATGGTAAGCCTTTGCCTTTCAGATGCCGGAATGCTAACCTGTTCTTTCTTGTCTTTATAGGTGTTGCTGAAGACTGGATTCAGGATGGTAAGCCTTTTTCCTTAGGCCCAGGACCGGATGCAGAAGACACGATGAGCGTTCTGCTGCAGAGGTTGCAGAATAACGCAAAGCAAGATTCATCCACCGGGTGTGGTTTAAATAGCCTCCTGTAGTGCTTAGGTGTCTCCTTCCACAGCCACGCCTAAGTAAGAAAAGAGTTCCTGGTAAGAAAAGAGTTCCTGCCTTCCAGAAGAGTTCCAGTGTTCTGAATCTAGGGAGTGGCTCCAGCCCCACCCAACAGGAAAAGTAGTTCCAAACAGAAGAGGATCAGAGGCTCAACTGGCAGGCAAGTAAGCAGCATGGTCTGCTGAAGGTAAGTCCACCCAAGCATTATGAGCCCGGCGCTTCCAGCGCTGGGACTGGGCATATTTATGAGCCTGGTGCCACTGGCGCCAGGACTGGGTCCAAAAGGTCCCAATTGGGACTGGTTGGCACTCGGAACCTGGGTTATGGGTCTGCTTCCAAGGGAGTTGGGAAAACCCTGACCTTTTGGAAGCAGAGATCATGACAGTACCCCCCCTCAAGGCCCCTCCCAAACCGGGCTTCTCCGGGGGTTTTGACTTGTCAGGAAATGTTCGGTGAAATCTTTTGATTAGGCGAGGAGCGTGGACATATTCAGCAGGTTCCCAGGATCTCTCTTGGGGGCCGTAGCCTTTCCAGTCAATTAGGTAGAATAGTTTAGATTTGGAGATCTTGGAGTCCAGAATGCTTTTGACTTCAAACTCGAGTTCTCCATCCACTAGGATAGGTTTTGGAGATTTGGTTAGTCGGGTTTGAGGTTGCACGGGTTTTAATAGAGAGACGTGGAAGACCGGATGTATCTTCATGTGCGGGGGCAAGTCCAACTTGACCGCTACTGGGTTTACTATGGTAGTGATGGAATAGGGACCAAGGTATCTTGGGTTGAATGTGCGTGGCCCTTTTAGAGATAGATATTTGGTGGATAACCAGACTTGATCCCCTACTTGATAGTGAGGGGCTTCCTTCCGATGTTGATCTGCTCCTTTCTTGTATTGTTCTTTAGCCCTTTGAAGGTGAGAAACAGCTTCCTTAAAGGCTTGGGTGATTGTAGAATGCAGGTAGTCTACTGCTGGTGTTTCAAGATCTTGGAGGGGATCCAACTCCAAGGTTCGAGGGTGACTGCCGTACAAAAGAAAAAACGGGGTTTTCCCAGTTCCCGAATGGACAGAGTTATTGTAGGCATACTCGGCTATCCAAAGGATATCTTTCCAAGTTTTTTCAGTTTGTTGCAGCATGCAGCGTAAATACTGTTCCAGAGTCTGATTGGTCCTCTCGGTTTGTCCGTCGGTCTGAGGGTGGTGACTGGTCGATAGTCTCACATCAATTTGAGCCGACCGACAGCAACTTCGCCAAAAATGAGAAATAAATTGACTACCTCGATCCGAAATTAGAACCGAAGGAAAACCGTGCAGTCGGACGATGTTTTCGAGAAATTCTCGGGCCAGAGTTGCTGCTGTTGGCAAGCCTTTGAGCGGAATGAAATGCGCCATCTTGGAGAATAAGTCCACGATTACTAGAATCGTATTGTATCCGGAGCATGGAGGTAGATCGGTGATGAAGTCCATAGAAAGCGTATGCCAAGGGCGAGGTGGGATGTCAACAGGGCGTAAGAGGCCTGCTGGTCTTTCCTTTTGACTCTTGTTTTGGGCGCATACTCCACAGGACATTATAAAGTCTCTGATATCTTTTTTCCAAGACGGCCACCAGAAGTAGCGCTTGATCTTTTCTGAGGTCTTGGCTATACCGGGATGACCTTCCATTAAAGAGTCGTGATAACAAGAGATTACTTTTTTCTGTAAATCTGTGCTGGGTAGGTATAATCGTTCTTGGAAATACAATAAGTTGTCCTTTACTGCAAAGTCCTTTCCCTGCAGATGCCAATTCTGTGTGTCTGCTGGAGTTACAAGTTGCCTGGCTTTATCCTTAACTTCCTCTATGGATTCTGTGGCGATTACACCCAGAATTCTTTGTTCAGGAATGATTGGTACAGGTTTAGGGTTGACCAAGTGTTCTTCCACTCCCATCCGAGAAAGGGCATCGGCTTTACCGTTCTTTGTACCAGGTCGATAGGTAATTATGAAGTCAAACTCGGCAAAGAATAATGCCCAACGGAGTTGTCTAGAGGATTGGGCTTTTGCGGTCTTCAAATATTGCAGGTTTCGGTGATCCGTAATCACAGTAACGGTGTGTCGGGCCCCCAGCAGATAATGCCGCCAAGCCTTAAAGGCAGACTTGATAGCCAGAAGTTCCTTGTCAGTAATCGTGTAATTGATTTCAGGAGGTGAGAATTTGCGGGACCAAAATGCCACGGGATGCAACTGATTGGTTACCGGGTCCTTTTGTGATAGAACTGCCCCCATGGCAAGGCTTGAAGCATCAGTTTCCACGATGTAGGGGAGTTCGGGGCGAGGGTGTTTTAAGATTGGTGCAGAGATAAATTTAGTCTTCAAATCCTGGAAAGCTTGTTCCGCCTCGGTAGACCATTCAAAACGTTTGTTTTTCTTTAACAAGGCAGTGATGGGCTGGACTATTCGAGAGAATTCGGGGATAAACCTGCGGTAAAAGTTAGCGAAGCCTAACATGCTTTGCACACCTTTTACGGAGGATGGTGATGGCCATTTGAGAACTGCATCGACCTTCTTTGAATCCATACGCACTCCGCCAGGTGATAATATGAATCCCAAGAATTCAACTTCAGTCACGCTGAAAACACATTTTTCCAACTTAGCGAAAAGTTTGTGTTGACGCAATCTTTCGAGGACCATTTTCACGTGTTTCCGATGTTCAGATTCCGATGAAGAATAAACGAGGATGTCGTCAATGTAAACAACAACACATACATCTATGAGCTCTCTGAGGACATCGTTCATAAAATATTGAAAGGCGGCCGGGGCATTGCAAAGTCCGAAGGGCATGACCTGATATTCAAATAGCCCATACTTGGTGCGGAAGGCCGTCTTCCATTCATCGCCCTCTTTTACTCGTACCAAGTGGTAAGCTCCTCTAAGATCCAGCTTTGTATATATGCATGCTTTTCTGACTTGGTCCAGGAGTTCAGGGATCAAAGGTAACGGATATCTATTCTTAACGGTGATCTGGTTCAGGGAGCGATAATCGATACAAGTTCTAAGGTCTCCTTCCTTTTTTGGAACGAAGAACAAAGCTGAAGAAGCAGGGGACTTGGAAGGACGAATAAACCCATTTGCCAGGTATTGATCCAGGTATTGTCGAAGGTGAAGGTTCTCAGGCTCGGTGAGGGCATAAATTCTACTACAAGGAGGAGTAGATCCAGGTATCAGGTCTATCTGGCAGTCATAAGACCTATGAGGAGGTAGAGAGTTAGCCTGATCCTTCCGGAAAACATCTTGGTATTCTAGGTATTCGGGAGGTAACTGGGGAGTCTCTGAAGAAATTGCGGCCAGTGCAACACCAGGTGGAGGGTGACAAGTAGAGACACATTCTGGAAACTGGACCGTTCTTGCTCGCCAATCGATCAGAGGATTGTGTTTCTCTAACCAAGGTATTCCTAGAATAATCTGAAACTGAGGGGCCTTGATCACATCGAACACGATCTTCTCATGGTGTCCATCTTGACTTACTAGCGTCACCTCTTGAGTGGTATGCGTTACTGGCCCGGAGGCTATCTCCGTACCATCCACCGTAGTAATGACGTCCTTTACAGCCTTGGGACAAAGAGTTAGATTCATCCTCAAAACCATTTCATGATCCACATAATTGCCGATGGCACCGCTGTCGACGTAAGCTTCAATTGCATGTAATCGATCCGGATTATCAGGGCTAATGAGGACCATAGGTATCACGAAATGCGAGGTCACGGAACTGGTTTTCACGCTCGGCAAGAGGACCTCTATTCTTGTCGGGCGAGGTCGTTTCCCTGCTCAGAGTTTGTAACTTTGGTAACTGCAGCTCCTACTGCCTTCTTGGCAGGTTTCACCGGACAGTCTCGAAGAAAGTGCCCTGAGTTTCCGCAATATAGGCATAATTGCAACTGTTTCCTCCTTTCCCGCTCCCTTTGTGTTAGAGGACCTTTCAGACCCCCTATTTGCATGGGTTCCCCGGAGTCTACTCCTTTGGAAGGAGTTGGCGGTTTGGAAAATACTCGAGCATCAAACTTGGAACGATCGGCCTTCCTGTTCTGCAGCCTGTGATCTATTTGAACGACCAAGTCTATATAATCCGAACAGTCTTGTGGGGGATTCACTACTTGGGCTAAAACGTCTTTGAGCTCTCCACGTAGACCTCTATAAAACAGCGTAATCCTTTTGTCCTCAGGCCATTGAGTTTCCACTATTAGTCTATTGAAAGATGCAATATAAGCCAAAAGGTCTTGATTACCCTGTCGCAACGAAAGAAGCTCATTGTCCAAGGCCTGCCCCTGTGAATGTCTTGCGAACAGTTTTTCCATACTAAGCTGAAAGGCTTGAAAATCATGGAGAACCGGATCATCTTGATTAACTAGAGGGATCGACCAGTCTGCCGCATTGCCACTAAGGTACGAAAGTACAAAAGCTACTTTTGCTTGATCAGTTGGAAAGGCTGCTGGCCGGCATAAGAAGTGCAACCAGCACTGATTGATAAATACTGCAAACCTCTTTGGGTCACCAGAAAATCGTTCGGGCGGAGCCAGAGGTACATTCCCAGGTAGGTTGATCTGCACTGGATTCATAGAGGATGTTGAAGGAAGATTTGCCCCTGATGCGGGTAACGGGGTCTGTCCGGCTTGTGACTGTAGCACTTGTCTAGCAAGATTGTCTGTTCTCTCCTTGGAAATAATTAGTTCCCTTCTTAGAGCATTCGTTTCCTGACGAGCTGCATGCACTTCTGCCCTTAGTTCCCCAAGTAACCGGGCTAGGGGATCAGTATCCGAGGTTTCCATAGCGCCTGGGCGAGAGTTTTGGGGTAGGCTTTGCGTTCTGTAACGCTCACCTGATTCTCGCAGAGGCGCCGGTCTTGACTGGGCGACTACCGTATCTTCAAAGGTGATGTGTAGCACCCGGTTGGCTCTTTGGGCTGGACCTCTGTGCACTGTATGCCTGACGTGTAGAGTAAGATGTCTGCAGATAGAAAATATGGGGTTAATGAACTGGGGTTATTGGGGTGTCCCTATCTCTTTCCTCTTCTCCTCTCCTGTAGACCCCCAAAGGTTAACGCTCTCACCTTAGGTAAGTGAATGCCGAGCTCTCCATCTGCCTCGGGGCAGGGTGCTGTAACCAGTTTCTTCACTGGATAGGTAGCGCAGGCCTCTTGACTTCAGAGGACTGCTGTCCGTCGTTTACTGCACGAACGGTAAGTTTCGAGTCATTCAAATGTCTTTAAAGTCTTTAGTAATGATGTCTCTTGTTTTGCAGGGTTCCGGCGATGGCGGATGACGGGGTGAAGTGAGTTGAAGATGGAGCCCGTGTGATGAATAGAAGCGCCTGGAAGCACGTAAGTAAGCGCTTGTTGCCTGCTTCACTATGCGCTCTAACTGTCTTTTTATTTTGCAGGTACGAGTTCGGAGCGGCTGCAGCGTGCCGGAATACCCACTGGATTAGATGTGGAAAGGAGTAATGGCACGTGAGTATTAAAGTTCCCCAATGTCTTTAAACGCACCTTGTTTTGTCTTTCAGATGCGGGATGCAGCGCCGAAGGCCTCCGGAGCGTGCGAAGAGTTGGTAAACTTTTGTCTTTCAGATGCCGGAATGCAGTGTGAAGACCTCCGGAGCGCACGAAGAGTAGGTAAGCCTTTGCCTTTCAGATGCCGGAATGCTAACCTGTTCTTTCTTGTCTTTATAGGTGTTGCTGAAGACTGGATTCAGGATGGTAAGCCTTTGCCTTTCAGATGCCGGAATGCTAACCTGTTCTTTCTTGTCTTTATAGGTGTTGCTGAAGACTGGATTCAGGATGGTAAGCCTTTTTCCTTAGGCCCAGGACCGGATGCAGAAGACACGATGAGCGTTCTGCTGCAGAGGTTGCAGAATAACGCAAAGCAAGATTCATCCACCGGGTGTGGTTTAAATAGCCTCCTGTAGTGCTTAGGTGTCTCCTTCCACAGCCACGCCTAAGTAAGAAAAGAGTTCCTGGTAAGAAAAGAGTTCCTGCCTTCCAGAAGAGTTCCAGTGTTCTGAATCTAGGGAGTGGCTCCAGCCCCACCCAACAGGAAAAGTAGTTCCAAACAGAAGAGGATCAGAGGCTCAACTGGCAGGCAAGTAAGCAGCATGGTCTGCTGAAGGTAAGTCCACCCAAGCATTATGAGCCCGGCGCTTCCAGCGCTGGGACTGGGCATATTTATGAGCCTGGTGCCACTGGCGCCAGGACTGGGTCCAAAAGGTCCCAATTAGGACTGGTTGGCACTCGGAACCTGGGTTATGGATCTGCTTCCAAGGGATTTGGGAAAACGTGACCTTTTGGAAGCAGAGATCATGACAGTTCCCTGGGGCCCAGGTATCTAAGAGACAGCAACAAACATGACTGAAAGATATGGTGCATAAAAAGAAAGTAATGCAATGATGTCGATGACATATACTTGGGAATGTGTGGGTGGAGTAGAGGTTGGTATTGAACTTAGTTCTTCTGGAAATTGGGGCTGCTGCAAGTGGGCTCGGTCAACCGCACAATGGTCCAGAAAATTGTACTTGGCCTGAGGGCCAAGAGTTGCTAGTCTTCCCCTGGTATTATTGCATATTGTAATAGTGTTTTGGTAATATTAACACACCACTTCATTTGTGTAGCAGTAATTATAGCCACACAAATGCAGGGCTTTTGTCCCAGTTCCATAAACGTGTCAATACCTTTAATGTGTAATGCACGTGTAATGCATAAAGATCAGAATTGACCATTCTGTGCTTTGAAAAATATGTACACTAGTAGTATGTGCCACCACTATACACTAGTCGGTACCATCAATAGGGTAAAACTAAGGTGGAATATAATATTACAAGGTTTGCAGTAGCGACCCAGTAGTTATGGTTAAGTTGCTCAATCCATAGGAAGAACAGTTCTTGGGTGGTTTATAACCTTTACGCTGCTCGACGAATCCTCACAAAACTTTGCAAAAAAAAGTATAGTGCTACCACTGAATTATTTTGAAAAGTTTCCTGTGGTTTTGTCAAGGGGGGCAAAGTTATATGGGGGTCCCAAAACATTTCAAATCTGGATAGACATGAATGGGAAAATTTTTTGCTTGCGTCTACAACGGGAACAAGGGAACTGCTGGACAGATTTGCATGAGCAGCGGAGGCCTGGTCCCAAAAGTGTGCTTTTGCAAATTTGGTGTTAATCTGTCCAGTAAATCTTATACAAATGCCCAAATAGTAGGTATAAAAATGGGTGATATCTCCGTCTGGTCCGCGGACTGACTTAATGATTGAGTGTCCGCGGATGCATCTGACCCAATCAGGGAGCCGCATAACGTTTGCAGACTTTGTACACGCCCGCTGATTGGTTGACCAAAATCGTGAGGCACGTCTAAACCTTTGCAACGGTCGCCATGATGGATCCGTGAACCTGATCATTAGTCTGCGAACAGTGCGGTACAAATTGCTATGAAAAATATATTTGAGCTTATTTTGTCAGCGAAGGCCATGCTCCTAAGATTCTGGCCACTGGTCATGGCCACAGTAACATGCTCACTGTAATTGTTGCTGAAGGCTATGACCTCAAGAATGTGGATAATGGCCATGGCCACAGTAATATGTCCAACGTAATCTGTGCTTTTTTGTCTGTAAAGAAAGGAAATATAATTAGTTATAGAACAAATAAAATGAACCGTGACTGATTAATTGAGCCATTCGCAGTTTCACTGTACGACCATCAGTACCTACACGTGCATGGCTTCATCTTTGAGACAAGCAGATGCTACTGGCAGGATTAACCAGATAGCCGCACCTGCTGGAGTGTGGCAACACGGGAGCTGCATGCTCGCCTTGGGCCAACCTTCACACCCACGGCCCATCTGCGGGACCCGAGCGATGTGTTGGTCATGTGGGCACCGTTGGCCCAGCCTGCTTTGCTATGGAGGGCTGGGAGGGTGGGGCTGGGCCCAGCTACAACTTAAAGTGGGAGGGGTTTTTCCATGCGCCACCACTGGTGTGGTGACAGTGGGGTTCTGCTGCAGAAACGTGCTCGGTGGATAAGGAGCTACAGCATGACTTACAGGGCCACCACAGCCACGTCTTGCAGCTGGGGCTGACACCACACGACACTTCCACTCTGATCTGACCACTAGGGAGCTGCCAGGCGGCTCAGCTTTCGGTCTGCTTGGAGGGGAGAGACACTCATGTAAGAGGGCCCTCCACAAGGGGGCATAGCCTTGACACGGGCCCAAGGTGGGTAGAAGCTAATTGTTGAAATAACAGCCGAGACCGGCCAAGCAGTCCACTCCTAGACAGACCAAGTGTGCCAAATCGGTCGCTTGGAGTGCGGGGAGGCCCAAGGGCAGGCCGCCCTGACGTCCCATGAAAGCCAATCTGCCAAACACCATGGTACCCTGAAACATGAAAGGAGAGCAGGAAATTCTCCTTACTGGCTCACTAACAATCCTATCTGTTATATTCTTATTAAATCTCTTTTTTTACTTTAATTCAGACAAACCCCTGTACACCACGTTTGTTGCTACTAAATGGACTGCCACCCATCTAGGAGAAGATATCAATGCTAACACCAGTGACAAAATATACATGACTTAAAACCAAATGTACCCTGGTGTACAACACACAAATGAAATGGCTGTTTTTCATACTTCTATTCACTACAATTAGTCACATAATCATATAGAAATATATTCAATGGTTATTAAAAAAGTGAATACATGCATAGACAAGCAGAATGAAAACCCTACGCTTGTAGAGATGTTTAGTTCTCTACCATTGGAACTGCATATACTACTAAACAATGAGACTTAGTGATGCAACAGCAAAACACATCAATAACAATTTACAGTAAATAAAGAAAACATTTAGAGAATTCAACTGTTCATCACATAGCCCAGAGTACTAAAACATCTAAAATGGTGTATGTGCACAAAGGTGTATTAAAGATCACAATTCTGTTGTTTGTCCCCTCACAAGGATCATATACCATCTACATAACAGTATTTACACACAAAAAGGGCAACTATAATCCCAATTGGTGCCAACATTTCCACAAGTATACCAAAAACCATGCCGCTACAGCAGGAAGTGGACACGTGAAGTGAAAGTCCTACATTCATGAATAACTAGTTTCAACTAAAAAGTCTTCCTCAGGGCCAAAATACAAGAACAATTGCGCCATGAATGGATAAGAAGATGTAAGGGAACTCATAAACGTCAATGTAGTAGTCAAAGAACAATCCCTACAACAAAGACAAACGATAATCATAGAATGAACTACTAACCTCTGTTAGCCACCAATTCTAAATCTACCCAAGTTCTCTAATAAAAAGTCACCACATAAAATAACCAAGATGCCAGGTGCACCCTACACCAAGACCACGTGAAAACCACATTGAAGATAACCTTAATGATCCAAGACAAGTATATTTCAATAGGGGCAGGTCCCTGGCATATGTATGTAACCCCACATACAAAACTACAATGCAAAAAAAGAATTAGACCTGCAAATCCAGGTCATTAGTACCATGCTGACAATGCTATGGAAAAAAAGCAATACCTTAAATAGATAGTGGGAGCCCATCCCTCATCATCAGTTTCCAAACTTGTTGTAGAGCCGATTGAACAATGATCTGGTCTTTAAATACTGTAGTAAGGAAATTAATCACAATTCAACTACTGTCAACATTGCCAAAGCTGAGCATCCTGCTAAAAAGAATTGACAATACTTTGTCAAAAGAATACAGTGTATGCACGTACCACAAATGCCATTTCTGGTACTTGAAGGGGAAAGAAAACCGTCGATCCTCATAAGCTGGAAACGTGATCGGGACGCTGCTCATATACATGCAAATAGAAATGAGCATAGACACGTGACACGCAATGATGTCCCAGTTAGATTCAACCAATAGGAAACCTGCTTACTCTTGTAGTTAAACAGTTCGAGTATGTCGTGGTGAATCGCGGCCATTAGTAAAATGCTGAATGATGTATGGGAAGTAATTTACTTACAACACTAGTAACGTACAGTCCTAAAAAGGTTTGTCAAGTTATAAATACACATATGTAAGAGCAACAATCCAAAATAATATGAAATGATGCCAGCAGGAATGAATGTATTATTAAAAGCTCCTTGATGCTTAATGCATGGCTACTCCCAGAAAATAAATGCAGCGATAATGATAAAGAGCGAAACCAGAAAACTATCCATTGACCTGCTGTTTAACTCAGGAACAACCAAAGCAATGAATAGAAAAGGCATCATTTCAATGTGCCATGTAAAATAGAATTCGGCAACTGTGTAAACCATTCCATTCAAGTGATTCATTTGGGCCCACCACATATGATTGAAGATGATATATCCAGAACTGTTCCCTTTCAGACAACCTTTGTTCAATAGAGCCACCCCTGGAGCTCATCTCGACCATCTCAATCACAAACCATCTTAAATCATTCTCCTTGAGCATTGCTTCCAAAAGGTGAGACACCAAAGTTGCATTCATAGGCCTCATTACAAGGTTGGCAGTAACCCGATGGTGCTACCTTTTGGTCCAGAAAGGGTGCCGGTACGTTGCTACCACCACCCCTGTTTCCGGAAAGCCATACTCGTAATGAGGGCCTATAGTCTGTGTGCGAATGCGTGAGCAACGCTCATTAATTCTTCTATCGGCAGGTATCATGGTTTTTCAAACATAATACAATTCATATGGACATACTACGACATATATCACATTTTCCGTTTTACAATTGGTGTAACCTTTGAGCACCCAAACCTTGTTGACATGTGTAAACTCAGTAACTTTGATAGCAAACTGGCATAATGTGCAGTTACCACAAGGAAAATGCCAACATAGAGGTGGCAATCCCAGTTGAGAGCGAATATCGACATTAAAGTCATCATCCTTTCTTAATGCTCATACAAGGGACCGTCGCAAATTGACCCCTCTTTTAAATGCAAAGAGAGGTTTGGGAAACTCAGGGTTGACCAATTGCAATATGTGCCAATGTTAGTTCACCACATTGCAAATCATGTTACTTAATGGGCTATAAGTGGTGACACAAACCAACCTCTCAAAATCTGGTGTAGCCCTTTTTTTGAGCAAATATTATTGATCATAAAAGCGTGCTCCTTTCATAGAGCACTTTAACTGTTTCTTTGAGTAACCTCTTTTAGCCAGCTGTTGTGTCATAATTTTGAATTGTGTGTAAAATTCATCCAAAGATGTACAATTGCGACACCCCCTTTGGAACTGATTGAACAGGATGCTTTTGCAGTAACTCGTAGGGTGGTGGCTTGGCAAAGGAACGGCAAGCCCCTAGGGACTTCAGCTGGGCACGGGGACGGTCAACCCATGTGCAAGTCTGGCGCCCGTGGGAGAGGGCAGCACCCCCAGCCGCCATGGAGCTCTGGCCGGAGATCGATAGAGCTTTTTCCTCCAGGGAGGGACCAGGACCCCGCTGGGGCACCCCGGGTCCGCCGCTGGGCAGACAGTTGACCAATGTGCGAGGGAGGGGGCTGCACCCTGACCATCCTGCAGCTCTGGCTGTGGCCGTTAGAGCTTTTCCCTCCAGGGAGGGCCTCCCTGACAAGTTTCATGTGTGACACCTTGAGCCAGTCCTGCTTTAAGCTTCCAATTGCAGGCTGGGACTTGTAGTTTTGTTTTTCCCATTGCAGTGGTGTGCCTACAAGTCCCAGCATGCAGTGCCAACAAAAACCAGGACTGGCTCAAAGATTCCACATGGAACTGGGAAACCTGGCATCTATGTGATGACCATGCCTTGAGTATGGAAGTCTTAAGCTTTTTTGTAGCTTCATCTTCATATGAGAGAAGGTGTTTATTACCACAGATCTGATTTGGGTGTTCTCATGTCAGTGCTTTGAGGGGTCAGAAATGTGAGGCGGACCACGTTGTAAAGTTTTCTCAACAAATGCCATTTGGGAAGAATCCTATGGATCCCTCACTGAAACCCTGCCTAAAGTCTCCCCCCAGTTGGCCAGGGAAAGGCAGACGCATCCTGATCCAGACCGGGGGGGTGATATACTGCGCAAGGATCACCTGGGAGGAGACACGGCCCATGGTGGTGAGGGGATCCCTTGGGATGAGATACAGTATTTGTTGTGTGATCAGGAAAATGTTTACAGGTTTCCAAAACAGGTAATGGCTTATTGTCATTGTGGTTTCCCTGACCCAGATATAAAATAGGGGGTTCTGGACACAAGTAATATCAAATATGAGAAAGCCTTACCAATGGAAAGATCCTTAATGTTATTCAGGATAAACACCTTCCTTACTCCCAAAGGTATAATGTACAGGAATCTAGAAATGTTGCCTTAAATAAATTATATTTCTATGTACCGACAAATTCTAAAGGTTTAATTTTAAATAACCTTAAGGGAAGTAATTCTACACTTAAAGTTAAACAAACACCTAAAAGAACTGACTTTTTTTTGTTGGGGACTACATGTCCCATAATCACATTAGTCCTGGGAAGAGGGCTGAAGAGGCATGTTGCAGTAACAGACAGGCAATTAGGCCTAACAGCCCACAACTGAAGTAACCTGGGAGGCATAATATGCCCCCTCAGGTGCAGGCAAGAGGAAGAAGAAGGAGCTGAAACTGTGACTGGAGTGCTTCCTGTAGCAGTAGAATCAGATGGAAGAAGGCACGAAGCTGGCAAACCAAGCAGAAGTGGGAGAACCAAAGGGACGCTGGAATGTGGATGCAGTAGATTTCACCGGCTTGTTCTGAGAGGGTCCTGTTTCCCCAAAATCTGAAGTGCAGAGGCTCTGCAGCAGAAGAGGTGCAGAGGGGCTGTCTTTCCCCATGTGAGCCTGATTCCCGGAAAGGAAACGTGTCGGAGACCGAAGCGAGGAGCTGTGAGCAAGTCGTAGGTGACAGGAGCAAGAGGGGCTCCTTGGTCGAGTGGCGGGACCGAAGGGGAAGGGTGTGTGTCCCTGTTAAGCCAGAAGTAGTAGAAGTTGTGCCCAAAGTCATGGAAATCAAGCAACCCACAAAACAAGGAGTACAGAAGCAGGTGAGTCAAACCTGCATTCTGATTCCTTGCGTGAGCACTGCCGGCAACAGTATCCAGTCTATCTTTCTCTCGCGGTGATGCAGAAGCGAGCTGAAGTTGTTTGATGCATTTTTCTAATGAGGGAACAATGAAAAATAGCACTTGCGTGTGAATGGAAAGGATTCCTTATCTTGCGTAGAAGCTGAATGCTACCGAAACATCATTGTTAAACATTTAAAGTCTTTAAACATCATGAAGGAGTGGTTGTGTGTACTTAATTTTGTTTACCAAACAAAGAATTAACATTCCCGTTTGCATGTCTCTCATTAAGTAGAACGATCTTTGTGAAGCACCATTGTTAAACACTTAAAGCCTTTTGTAACGCTTACCTCTTTGGCCCTGCAGGAGTGCCTGGTCCGGTCTGTCGGCGGGTTCTGGTCCGGTCTGTGTATACCTCCGGATGCAGTCCAAAACACTCCCTCCGCTCTGCCCACTGCAGGTTAAATCACCCAGTGGTCAGAGAGGCAGGAGTGTCCCGGATAATGGAGTCCTGGACGCTCTTGTGTTGCACCTCCTAGGTGTGTGAGGCAAATGTCACTCCCAGTCTGTTTACAGGTGCAGTTACCCAGTTCCTTAACTGGCTATATGGCGGTAAGTATGTTCAGTTGCATCACTGAAGTTGTGGTGGTTTAGCCCAGTTTCCTCACTGTGCTGGTGGGTGCCCAGGCCTGCTGCGGCACGCCAATCCACCTTGGAATAGTCCTTACTTGGTGCTGTAGGCACACCCCACGAGGCTGTGGGTAGAATGTCCGTGTACCTACTGGTTTGCAGTCTATTACCACTCTCCTCTTGATTCTTCCCCTGTTTTAGGTGTACTATGGGATTTGCAGTCGCGGGAACTGCTGCTGAGGGATGCTTCTCTGGTAAGGTAAGTAGCGCGAAGATGGTGGGCGGGTGTTGTTGCTGTAATCCGCTTACGTTCTTTCCTTTTGTTGCAGGAGCAGAGGAACTCTGGATGCGGGCGCGCCTGAAGAACAGTGGCGTTGCTGGAATCGGATGAAGCCATGAGCTCAAGCGACTTCTGGCAGGTAGCTGAGATGAATCCTGACTTGCGTCGTTCCGGGGCTCTAATGACTGGCTCGAAGTGCAGAGAGCAGAACAGAAGATACTTTGAACACGTCGTGCAGATCACACCGTGCTGGTCTGAATTCCCGGCGTCTTGACTCACGATGCCGGACAAACAGATCCAAGGCTGGCAAGCGTCACGTTGGCAGCCGGAGAAAACGCTAAGCGCTGGGTGTGGCCCAGGGCGGGGTTTATATATCCCTGGGCCCACCCAGCAACACTAGACCACCATGGAAGCTTGTAACGTGGCCCTCTGGAGGCCATGTTGGATATTGCTGTATGGGCCACACTCTGGGGCCATTTTGGATGGGGCAATTGTAACTAAGGCACTGGCAGCAGCTTGTGCCTGAGCCAGGCAGCCAGACTTTTAACCCAAATGCTTCTCACATTACCAGTCTGTGCCCTGAGCTTGCCGGGGATCATGACAGCACTTCCCCTAAAGCCCCCCCAAGGAGAGCTATTCCTGGGCCTGGGCGTTCCGGGTGTTCTCGATGATATCAGGCCACCAGGCCAGGTGCATGCATGTGTTACACTGGCTCTGAGGTCCGATCTAGAACTCCGTAACCCTTCCATTCCACTAAGTAATAGAGTTTCTTTCGGACAATTTTGGAATCCAAAATACTCCTGACTTCGTACTCCGCTTCTCCCTGTCTAACTATAGGTGGTGGTTGTCTAAGGGTATCACAAGTTCCAGGATGTACAGGTTTTAGCAGGGAGACATCGAATACAGGATGTATGCGAAGTACCGGTGGCAATTCCAGTTCCATGGCCACAGGGTTGATGACATTCTTTATCGGGTATGGGCCAATGTATTTTGGGTGGAATTTTCTGTGTCCTTCCAACTGGATGTACCTTGTTGACAACCATACTTTGTCCCCTATCAGATACTGAGGCTCGGGAGTTCTTTTCCTGTCTGCGAAACGCTTCTGGTTGGTCTTGGCTTCCCAGAGAGCCTGCGTGGCTTTCTTTAGGGTTTCCTTAATCTTGTTGTGCAGGGTGGGTACTGCTGGCATATCCAGAGATGTCGGAGGATCTAAGGTTGAAGTCCGTGGATCCCGTCCATACAAAAAGAAAAAAGGTGAAATCCTGGTGGGGCTGTAAACTGTATTATTGTACGCATACTCAGCCGCCCATAGCAGTTCCTTCCAGTTCTGGTTTGTTTGGGCGAGCATGCACCGGAGATATTGCTCGAGTGATTGATTTGTCCTCTCGGTTTGTCCATCCGTCTAGGGATGGTGGCTTGTAGAAATACAAACCTCGATCTGGGCTTTGGCACAGCAAGCCCTCCAGAACTTAGATACAAACTGTCTTCCTCGGTCCAACACCACTGCTGAAGGAAAACCGTGAAGCCGGACAATATTATTCAAGAAGGTTTGAGCTAACGTTCCTGCATTAGGTATGCCCTTCAAAGTGATGAAGTGCGCCATCTTGGTGAGGAGGTCCACTACTACCAGTATGGTATTGTAGCCTCCGCAGGAGGGTAGGTCCGTAATAAAGTCTAAGGAAATAGTGTGCCATGGTGCCAGTGGAATTAACAAAGGACGAAGCAATCCTTGTGGTTTGGTTCTTGATGCCTTGTTCCTAGCACAGATTTCACAAGCCTTTTCGTGTTGTACAATGTCCCTCCGCCAAGTAGGCCACCAGAAATGTTGTTGAATCTTTGATATAGTTTTTGCTATACCGGGATGACCCGCTGTGAGAGCATCGTGGCAAGTGTTCATGATCAGCTCTCGCATTACCTGATGTGGTAGGTAAAGGCGATTTTGGTAATATGGTAGATTGTTGATTGCAGAACGTTGTGGTCCTTGTGAAGCCCATGTCTGCACTTGCGTTGGGGTCATGGCTTCAGTGATCTCTTTGTGGAGGTTCTCCAATGTAGTCTGGTGATTACTGGTTATCCCGATTAACTTCGGGTATGATGGGTAGTGGAGGAGGAGGTGCATATGCGTCTTATTTTTCAATGTTCCAACTGATTCACGACAATGCGTCTGCCTTTCCGTTCTTTATTCCGGGGCAGTAACTAACTGTGAAGTCGTACTCTGAGAAAAACTGAGCCCAACGCAGATGTCGCAGAGTTTGTGCTCTAGCTGTTCGCAGGAATTGCAAGTTACGATGGTCGGTAAGTACTGCCAATGGATGTCGTGCTCCTAAGAGATGGTGCCGCCATTCCTTGAAAGCTGCTTTTATAGCAAGAAGTTCTTTGTCGGTCACTGCATAATTTTGTTCTGCTGGATTGAATTTTCTAGACCAAAAGGCTACTGGGTGCAGCTGGTTGGTGTCAGGGTCTCTTTGGGACAAGACTGCTCCCATAGCAATGTTCGAAGCGTCTGTTTCAACTAGAAACGGAAGGTCTGGATTGGGGTGCTTGAGTATTGGTGCAGTGGTAAACCGTATTTTCAGTTGTTGGAAGGTCTTCTTGGCTTCGGCTGTCCACTAAAAAACGTGTTTTTTTCGGAGCAACAATGTTATTGGATGGACCACCTCTGAAAAGTCAGCAATGAACCTCCTATAGAAGTTGGCGAAGCCTAGGAACCTCTGGACTGTTTTAATCGAAGAAGGTGATGGCCATTGTAAAATCGCGTCTACCCTGCACCTATCCATTTGGATGCCCTGCGGACTGAGTATGTATCCGAGGAACTCCACCGTAGTTACATGAAAAGCACATTTTTCAAGCTTTACAAACAGATGATACTGACGCAGCTTTTCTAGGACTGCTCTCACATGGTGTACATGTTCCTGAATGTTTTCCGAGTAGATCAAGGTATCATCAATGTAAACCATTGCACAGACGTCCAACAGTTCCCTCAAAGCATCTTTCATAAAGTACTGGAATGCGTCTGGCGCATTGCATAGTCCAAAAGGCATGACCGTGTACTCAAATAAACCAAATTTGGTGCGGAAGGCCGTCTTCCACTCGTCCCCGGCCTTCACGCGAACCAGATGATATGCCCCTCTGAGGTCCAATTTTGTGTAGATTTTTACCCCTTTTACTTGGTCCAGGAATACGGGGATCAGGGGCCAAGGATACCGGTTTTTGACAGTGAGTTTGTTGAGTGCTCTATAGTCTATGCATGTCCTGAGGTCCCCCTCCTTCTTGGGGACGAAGAATAGAGCAGAGGAGACTGGAGATTTGGAGGGTCGAATAAACCCGTTAGCAAGATATTGGTCTAGGTATTCACGTAGGTGCTGGTTTTCTTTCTCCGTAAGAGCGTAGATTCGACTACATGGTAGCTGTGCTCCTGGGATCAGATCGATTTGGCAATAATAGGGCCTGTGAGGCGGTAAAACGTTGGCCTGTTCTTTGCGAAAGACATCCTGAAAATTGCTATATTCTGGAGACAGCCGCTCCACAATCCCAAGAACCATCCCTAATACCTGTATTGTGATCCAGGTGTCCCTTGGTATGCTACTGAAGCTGGATAACAGGTCTGAGTACATTCTGCAGGAAACGTCACCGTATGAGCACGCCAATCTATGAAGGGGTTATGGCGTACCAACCAGGGCTTACCCAGGATAAGTTGGAACTGAGGAGCGTTAATCAGATGGAAGACTATTCGCTCCCGATGACCGTCATGGCATAGCAACACAACAAATCCAGTACATTGGGTCACGGGCCCAGAAGTTAACTGAGTTTCATCTACGGACAATACAGTATCAATCCTTTCCCTTGTCTGGGTGGGCACCCCTATGCATTGGGCCATTGTGATGTCCATGTAATTACCTACTGCTCCGCAGTCGATGTATGCTTCCAGGGCATGCATCCGTTGTGGCTGTTCGGGGCTTAGTAGGATAACTGGCGTTGTAAAATGCGAGACCGCTGACGTACCTCCCTGTCCCAACAAGCCGGTCTCTACTCTTGTCGAGCCATGAAGTTTCCCTGCGGTTCTTGTGGTTCAGTCGTGGTTTCTAGGACCCCCAAAGGCTTCCGAGGTATTTTATTTGGGCAGTCTTTTAAGAAATGTCCCAGCTTGCCACACTACAGACATAACTGTTGTTTCCTGCGTCTTTCTCTCTCCTCCTTGGTCAACGGACCTTGTATGCTTCCCAATTGCATTGGTTCAGCTGCATTATCGATGGTTCGTGGAGTATCCCGGAGGCGGACATACAAAGGTCGGTTTTCAAAACGGGTCCGATCAGACTTTCTTTCCTGCAGACGGTGGTCAAGCTGGACTACTAAGTCTATGTAGTCTGCACATTGATTGGGTGGGTTCACAACTTGAGCAAGGACATTTTTTAGCTCACTCCAAAGTCCCCGATTGAACAGGGTAGTCCTTTTATCCTCTGGCCAGTTAGTTTCAGCCACCAACCGGTTAAATGTAGTAATGTATGCAAGCAGGTCCTGAGACCCCTGTCGAAGGGCTCGCAATTCAGCATCCAAAGCCTGTCCCTGGGTACGACGGGAAAAAAGCTTATCCATTTCTTGTTGGAACTGGACAAAGTTATGTAACACTGGATCGTCCCGGTCGACCAACCCTAGTTAGGACAGGATGAATGCCACTTTGGTTTGGTCTGTCGGGAATGCCCCTGGTCGGCATAAAAAGTGAAGCCGACGTTGGGTCATACTTCAGGGGGTCCCCCATGAATCGTTCTGGGGGGACTAGGGGAACGATGATAGGAGTGGTTACCTGTATCTGGGGTGGTGCTGCTGCTCCATCTGCTGCGCCTGGTAGCGGGGTTTGTCCCGCTCGAGTACTGGTGAGGCGTCTTGCTAACTCCTCGGTTCTCTCCCAGTTCACTATCAATTCCTTCCGTACTGCACTGGTCTCTGAGCGTGCTGCATGCACCTCAGCTCGTAACTCGCCCAACAGAAGGGCTAGCTGGTCGACTTCAGATGCCATGACACTCGGGCAAAGCAGTAACGTGGGCTTAGCGTTCTGTAACACTTACCACTGGGGCCCTGTAGGAGTGCCTGGTCCGGTCTGTCGGCGGGTTCTGGTCCGGTCTGTGTATACCTCCGGATGCAGTCCAAAACACTCCCTCCGCTCTGCCCACTGCAGGTTAAATCACCCAGTGGTCAGAGAGGCAGGAGTGGCCTGGATAATGGAGTCCTGGACGCTCTTGTGTTGCACCTCCTAGGTGTGTGAGGCAAATATCACTCCCAGTCTGTTTACAGGTGCAGTTACCCAGTTCCTTCACTGGTTATATGGCGGTAAGTATGTTCAGTTGCTTCACTGAAGTTGTGGTGGTTTAGCCCAGTTTCCTCACTGTGCTGGTGGGTGCCCAGGCATGCTGCGGCACGCCAATCCACCTTGGAATAGTCCTTACTTGGTGCTGTAGGCACACCCCACAAGGCTGTGGGTAGAATGTCCGAGTACCTACTGGTTTGCAGTCTATTACCACTCTCCTCTTGTTTCTTCACCTGTTTTAGGTGTACTATGGTATTTGCAGTCGCGGGAACTGCTGCTGAGGGATGCTTCTCTGGGAAGGTAAGTAGCGTGAAGATGGTGGGTGGGTGTTGTTGCTGTAATCCGCTTACGTTCTTTCCTTTTGTTGCAGGAGCGGAGGAACGCTGGATGTGGGCGCGCCTGAAGAACATTGGCGTTGCTGGAATCGGATGAAGCCGCGAGCTCACGCGACTTCTGGCAGGTAGCTGGGATGAATCCTGACATGCGTCGTTCCGGGGCTCTAATGACTGGCTCGAAGTGCAGAGAGCAGAACAGAAGATACCTTGAACACGTCGTGCAGATCACGCCGTGCAGGTCTGAATTCACGGCGTCTTGACTCACGATGCTGGACAAACAGATCCAAGGCTGGCAAGCATCACGCTGGCAGCCGGAGAAAACGCTAAGCGCTGGGTGTGGCCCAGGGTGGGGTTTATATAGCCCTGGGCCCACCCAGCACCACTAGACAACTATGGAAGCTTATAACATGGCCCTCTGGAGGCCATGTTGAATATTGCTGAATGGGCCACACTCAGGGGCCATTTTGGATGGGACAATTGTAACTAAGACACTGGCAGCAGCTTGTGCCTGCGCCGGGCAGCCAGCCTTTTAACCCAAATGCTTCCCACATTACCAGTCTGTGCCCTGAGCTTGCCGGGGATCATGACACATTTAAACTTTATGAAGAAGTGGCCGTCTGTGCCTAATTGAAATGTACCTCTTTATTGAAAGAAACAATCAGTGTTCCTAAAATAAGTCAAGTGTTTAATTCTATATTTGAAGCCAAAGAGAGTGCAAGCATTGCCCATGCCAAGAGTATTCCCTATTGAGAGTAAAACAGCCTTTCTCAAAGCCAGAAACTGTTCTAACAAAGACTAACAAAGACTCTGAGCCAATTGAAGATCAACCTTGCCTAAGATGCAAGTGTACAAGCAATTCCTGAAGCCAAGAAAGTGGCACTAAGGCTTCTGGTTAATTATGTGGCTGACATTGGCAAAAAGGTGAAGGCTAAGTTGGGGAAGAGAAACATTGCTGCTCAAATACAATACTGAAGTTGTTGTGGTTGTAGGAAGACAAGAGAGGCAAAGAGGCTGCCCCTTTTGAAGAGATATTAAGAGGAAGACTGCCTTGCCTTCTTCAAGGTGTTGGAATACCTTACAGTGAATCTTGTCCAAAACTGTCTTTACAATATAAAGTATTGAAGTCAAATCTGTCTTTACAACTGAAGCCAAACCCGTCTTTACAATTGAAGCCAAAACTTTATTTAGAAGTGAAGTCAAACCTGTCTTTACAAGTGAAGCCAAAACTGTCTTTAGAAGTGAAGTTAAACTTGTCTTTACAATTCAAAGCACTGAAGCTATGGTGGTATATTTTGGTTGTCAGTGGAAGCTAGACTTCAGTGGTTCAAATGGAGTTGAATGCTATGGGTCAAGGAGAGTGTCCTCATGGTAAAGTAAACTGTGGTGAAAAGGAAGTTGTTGAAGTAGAAGCAGCAGAACTAAGAGCAGAACTAAGAAGACACCCTGACAAATATACCTACTGTGATTTCTAACTTGAAGAGACAAATAATCATTGTTAACCAAGACTTTTGTTCCATTAACCTTCTGCAAGTTCTGTCAAGTCTTCCTGAATAAATGGATGTGGTAAAAGGGCATCATGCCAGAGAAAACCATTGATGCTATTCTGAGAGTGGAAGGTCTTTATTTCAGCAGAAGAGGAACTTATGTTATTGTTGGAACTGTAGTTAACAGATTTTTACCTTGATATTGATTTTTCAAGAACTGATCAGAGACTTTACTACCTATGTGGATTTTACTTACATTCTTTCTGCTGAAAGTTAAAGAGAAATACACCTTGAATCCTGGGGATGGGAGTTCACCCAGGTTACTAAAAAGTTATCAATATATTGTAAATGTCATTGTTAATGTTAACTGAATTGCCATTTATTTTCTTTTGTATTTGATGCTTAGAGTGAGGGCCAGCATTCCTGTGTTAAATTGTTTCCCATTCATTTTGTTAGGTAGGGAAACCCACAGTAGAGTGGGCAAGTGAGGTATTTTGATAATATTTTTGTTATAATTAAATGGCATATTTTGAAATAATATCAAACAGTTGTCCTCCTTGCATTGCTGACCCCTCACACATTTTATTAGAATATTAGGTTGGATCAACGCCTCACTATCCCTACCCTGACGAGGATTTCCCTACCTAAAATAAACTAAAGGAAACACGCTAACAAAGGATATCTGTCCCTCACACTTAAACATACAACAAATAAACAACGACATACATGGCAGTTCAAAACAACAATGAATGAGTTCATGAAGTAACAAAAATCTCTTTTTAGAACCCAGGTTTTTATACGTGATTCTGCTTCACAGTTTAAAAAGTGAACACAAGGAAATCCTAATTTGACACCAAGTTCCAATATAGTCTGATGTAAGGTCAACTTGTCAACAGAAAGTTCCAACACATACATTTTATGATTCATCTTCTTCTCTGAATAGGTTTTCAATTTCTCAACAGCAATAATTTTTATATTCGTCAGGATGATTTGCTACTTCAACAACTACAGAAAATATAACAGCCTTACTTGGCTTTTCCTCCAGCACTACTAAAACAAACAATTTATCTGTTAGGAACACCTTGTAGCCCTTCTCCAACTTTCTCTTGGCCTGCTTCCTTGCCAGGCCTATTATCACAAAAGGTTTTCCATTAGGGTATACTCCCTTGCCTGAACAACTTTTCACAACAATAGTGCTTTTGAGATTCAAATGTCAACTGACAAGAGATGAAAACAGCTTCGCTGCATTTAACAGCTGACAGCTTTAAGACTCTCCACCTTTTTAGGGAAGACAAGGTTCACATGGATATTCTTCAACAGAATGATGTTCCTGTCCTTCTGGATACATTTCAAAGGGTAGCCTTTCCCCACTTCACAAATAACCAAAGACTGACAGGGATAGAATCTCCTTTTACCTCTCCCTGGTTTTGACAAACTGTGGGTCTTCCAATGTGTACCAGATAATGCATACTATATGGGCTCTTTGGTTCAGAGTTTACATCCCTTGCATTAGCCACCTTCTACTGTTTGTAATATTGGCCAGATTGAGTTTGCTTTTATTCCAGCCTCTCTTGGCTTGGACAATGATTATTGACACCAACTTGCCCCCACGGTTGGTTAGAGTTTCCAAAAGCTCTTACTTTCAGGATTACAGTAATTTGGCTTTTCATCATTAAGTCTTAGCTGCTTTTACCCAGCTAAATATTGGATTTGATTGGATCAATTTGGTATTTATAATGTGCCTACACACAAGTTGTTCAAGACACAATAAGAGAAGGTAGGGGAACAATGGGAGGACAAGACAAGCAATCCCCCTAGGGCTTGTGTCATTCGGATCATGCACAGCGAGAAGTGCAGGGAAGAAGGTGAGGGGGGATGTGCAACAGGGCAGCAAAGCTCTGAGTTAAGTGTGAGGAAGGCAGGGAAACCAGTAAGTGCAGGTTTTCCAGACAGCAGTGCAAGGATGGGCAGGTAGAAGTGCAGGTGGACTGGACAGAGGTAGTGCCAGGTGCCCTGTAGGACTCAGAGGGCACCAAGCCGCCAATCAGGTGGAGTAGGCAGAGCAGGTGGATAGATTAGCAGGGGAGAGTGAGGGAGAAGGAAAAGGAGAAAAGGAAGGTTTTGAGAAGCTTGCGGAACTTAAGGTAGTCTGGCTGAAGTCTGAGAGGGGCAGGGAGGCCATTCCAGAGGGAGGCACCTGCAGAGGAAAGAAATATGCCCCCCACTCTCTACTTGGAGAAGCGCCTGACCCACAGAGAGTTAGAGGAAGGCGAGCGGAGGGCTCTAAAAGGAAGATATTTAGGAAAGAGAGTTAAATGTAGTGTGGACAACGGTCTGAGAAAGCCTTGTGGACGATGCGGAGGGTCTTGCACTTGATCCTTTCAGCCACTGGGAGCCAGTGGGCGGACTTCAGGGCTGGAGAGATGTGCTGCCGGGCTTGAGGCCGAGGAACAAGTCTTGTGGTCCTGTTCTGGATTTGCTGAAGGGGGCGGAGAGTAGAGTTAGGAAGATTGAGACAGAGGGTGTTGCAGTAGTCCAGCCGTGAGAGAAGCAGTGCTCTGGAGACTGAGCTTCTGGGGGGAAGGTGAGAAAAGGGAGAATACCTCTGAGGAGGTGTAGCTCGAAGTGGAGGGATCCACTCGGGAAAGATCAGGGCCCCTCCACCTGCAGGCCTGTTGGGCCTGGGCACTGAGAGGATCTTGTAGCCCTCAGGGAGCAGAGTGTCAACACTTGTGACAGAGCTGGCCTTGAACCATGTCTCTGTGATAGCGAGGACATCCAGGCCCAGGTGTTCCAGGAGGTGGTAGATGTCAGAGGAGTGTTTGACGGTAGAACAAGAGTTGAGAGTAGCTATGTGGAGCATGTTGCCACTTTTGAAAGACTTCCATGGGTGCCGGGGGTACAGGAGAGATGGTGTACCCATTGTAAGTGATAGAGGAGCCAGAGAGGTGGTAGACGGAGGTGGCAGAGGGGCCAGAGCAGTGGAGGAAGGAGGTAACAGAGGAGCCAGAGAGGTAAAAGAAGGGGGTGGCAGAGGAGCCAGAGAGGTGGCAGATGGATGTGGCAGGGGAGCCAGAGATCTGGACGATGGCAACGGAGCCAGGGAGGTGAAAGAGGGAGGTGGCAGAGGACCCGGGGGGGGAGTGGTAGAGGGAGTAGTAGGGGAAGGGAGGAAGTTGATGAGATGCGTAAGATGCCCATCAAAGAGGAGATTGGGCTGCTGGCCCTGGACCATGACGGTGCCATTTAAATAGACATGAATGATGACTGGAGGACAGGAAGGAGGCCATGAGGACCTCACACTGGATGCCACCATTAATGGGAGAGGCAGAAGGAGAGAGAACTTCGACCATGTGAAGGGTTGATAGGTCAGGAGAAGGAACGACAAAGAGGATGTCAGTGAGAGTCTCTCTGGAGGAGGCACTGACATAGGTTTCAGCAATGGGAAGGCCTGGGCTGGAGACTAGGGTGTCCTTCTTCAGCTTTTTCCTTCCAGTCTTTTAGAGAAGATGGGAGAAATTGAGACCACATAGAGGGTGCGGGAGAAGAGGAGAGGTGTCAAGGGTGAAAGGAGAAGAATAGAAGCAGAGCACAGAGCTACGCAACACGGGATGCACAGGGTGGGATCATGGGGAAAGGAGGAACAGGAGAACAACAGGCACAGCAGGGGCGCAACAGATACAGATCAACGGAGGGGAACACAGATGGCAGTGAATGGAACAGCAGGAGACAACAGAGCAAGACCTTGAGAGGGGGTAAGCATAGTGGACACAACAATAAAACAAGTGGAGAGTGAGCAGCTCTCAAGCAAACTAGAAGGGGAGAAAGCCAAGTAAAACAAGTGGCGAATGAACAGCGATCAGAAACAACCTAGAAAAGGAGGAGAGAGGCCTAGTAGATACAACAAAGTGCAGTGACATCCACGAGCAGGAACGACTCACCTAGATGGGAAATGCCGAGAGAAATGCAATGAGACAGCAACAGAACCACAAAACGCAAAATATGGCTCCCCGGGAGAGGGGAAGACCTCAAGGATGCAGAGAGACAGTGCAAGTTGTGACACACCGATGATAGGAGAACGCGCGAGGAAGGGCAGTTTAGTAGGGACCAGTAGTGGCTGATCCCCCTGCCCGCACCTTTCTTACCTTGTGGTCGCTGCCGGTTAATGGCTGCTCTGTGCTGCATGGTCGCATTCTCGGTCGTTACCCCTTCATCGCCAATTACCTGTGTCGCACAACACCATGCCCTTGGGCTGCGCGGGCTTTGCCGCAGATGGTCCAATCCTTAGTTCTTAAAGGCTCAGAAGCGCGGACGTAGCGCAAGGTGCTACATATCTACAGTCAGCATTTCCTGCGGTCCTGCGTCTCACAATTCTGCGGCCTTGGCCTGTTTGGGCTTTACCACAGATGGTCCGAACCTTGGTTCTTAATGGCTCGGAAACTTGGACGTAGTGTGATGTGCTACGTATCTCCGGTCAGCGTTTCCTGTGGTCCTGCGTCACACAACACTGCACCCTTGGCCTGCGCAGGCTTTGCCACAGAGAGTCCAATCCTTGGTTCTTAAAGGCTCGGAAGCATGGATGTAGCACAACGTTCTACATATCTCTGGTCAGTGTTTCCTGCAGTCCTGCGTTGCACAACACCACGCACTTGGCCTGTGCGGGCTTTGCCACAGAGGGTCTGATCCCTGGTTATTAACCCCTTAACTGCCAAAGGTCCCCCTCCCCCCCAGTGCCAAGGCCTTTTTTGGTGATTTCGGTATGTTGCCATTGAATCCCTTGTAACCTTTTTCGTTACATGAGATATCTTGGCCAAATTTGCCCCCTTTTCTTCCCACATGAAGGCAGTCATAACAACACCAAGGAATCCTAGTCTGCTGTAGGGGGGGGGTGAGAGAAAATAACCAAAACGGGAGAACATTTGTTTTTTTTTTCAGAAAATGCCAATAAAATGACATACAACGAAGCCAGTGCTAGAAACACATTGTTTGAAGTGCTGAATTTGCCATTTTCCAGGCTTTCAAGAACAGGTTGAGTGGAAACCAAAAATACATATTTGGATATGGTTACCAGCAGTTTTGTGAGAGGTAGGCGATTTTGCAATAGGACATGCGTGGACGGAATGGAAGAGGAAGGTAGGAAAGCTGAATGGGAAGACAGAAAGGCATACAGTTCTGAAAAGTAGACCAAATTCCAAGTTTAGGAAGGGGTGATTTGCGTAGGTCAGGCAACAACTATGTAGGGAACAATTTCATAGCTTGGGGAAAAATTGGAAAAATGACAGAAAAAAAGGTATGTGGTGGACATGGTTGGCCCGGTAAGGCAATGGCTTCTGTGAATTTTGAGAAAAGCAATGCCACGCTACATTTCCCTGACTCTTCCAGTTAGGCAATCACACATTTTTCAAAATGTTTCACAAAACAAGCAATACCACAAGCCAAAAACTGAGCCATGGTACTGTTGGGTGTCCTGACCCACGATTGAGCTATCATGCTGCAACATTTGGTGCTGTGGGCTTAGAAAATCCAAGATGGCCAAAAAGCCCACATGTGCGCCAGAATCCAGGAGAACCACGCAGTTTGTGCGCACACCAAAATGGTTGCCTAACTTGCCACCCACCAGTGCGAGCATGATGGGCCAGGGTGCCATGAGTGGAATGGGTGCCAAAGGTAAAACAGCAGCGCCTGTTAGCAAAAAAAAAAAAACGCTTTAAAATTACCTTTGGTTTCTCTGAATGCCAGCTCAAAATGCCTATTTTCAAACATTGCAACACATCCAAAAATCTCACTGAACACCAGCAGACATCTGTCAGAATGAAGTTTTGTGTGCCTACAAAATCTGGGAAGATGAAGAGCCCAAGATAATGTTGATAACAAGACTGGCTGAGTGCTAAACTGAACTGAAAGACACTAAAATCAAAATGTTTAGAATAAATGAGTGACCTACTTTTGAGTGTCACATAGTTTGTCACTGTTGAAATGTCATAGTTTTGAACTTAGAATCAGCATTCTAGCTGCATGTGTAAAAATTGTAAGTTTGATTTAAACTGGGAACCCAAAATGACATGTAGCTAAAAACTGGCTTAAAGAGATTCCAATTCTGCCTGACATCTACCATCACAGGAGTTGAAACTTGATCAAGAAGGTTCCCAGGCCTGGCTGCATTCTGTTGCCCCTGCCAAAAGGAGGTCACACACTCTCTGATTGAATTACCTGGGGACTGCAGGAAACTAAACAAAGGGCCCAGGCAGATGGTTTTTTGGGGGGGGTTGTAAATGGCTTCCTTTTGAACAAAGCCCTTCCTTGACTCAGGCAGATGGTTTATTGGGGGGTCGTAAAGTGGCTTCCTCTTGGCAGAAACAGGGAGGGGCAGCCCCCTCTTGAGGACAAGCTGAGCTTAAAGAAAGTGGATAGACTGGTTTCTCCACCATGTGACCTGGGAAGACACAACCCTGTTGGCCAGAATATGATTTTAAGAAAGATGTATAACTCATGGTGCGGACTTGTCAAAATTATCTAAATGATACTATAATTCTTGTGATTTTTCTGCCCACATTTTAAGAGGTTTTAGGACCCGGTGGTATGATCTGGGGATTTACGAGCGGAAAAGAGGTTGTTACTCTAAAGGTATGCATGTTAAAAATCTGACACTTCCTTATCTAAATGCCCACATGCCTTGCAGACAATTGTATAAATTTGGAGAAAAATCCGATATGGGGAAAGCTACTAAAAAGCGCAAAAAGTTGCCATTTCTTTACCCAAGCTCCTAGAAATGCCAGGGTCGGAGCAGTGCCTCCCATCAGTAATGCATGATGTGTGTATGCAATGACAAACAACTGTGTATCTGTGGAATATGTATTTGGGTCAAATATAGAGTTGTGTGCAATTTGACAGGGGAGTGTCCTTTCTGCAGGCCATAAAACAGCATCACCATGACTCACATGTCCTTTCCCCTATCAAGGAAGAGAGAAAAGCTTGACCAATTATCAGTTGAGAGAGGGGGTGGCTTAGTGATGCTGCACACACACCCACTTTCAAAAGACATAAAAAGAGCCACTGGAAGCTAGAGAGGACATTCAAATCCAGTTGATGCAGAGCGTTTTGCCGGACCACACAACATCCAGGAGATACCAGTTCCAGACTGACTCCAGCTACATACTCCAGAACATAGAACTTATACTTTAGAACCTAAATCAGAGGCCTAAAACCACAAGCTGAGTTCTCTGCCGCAGGCCTCAAATCATTGCAAGCTACTCACAGCCGGGCGAGCTGCTTGAATCCCTTGCCAAGAACTTTTGCCAGGACCAGTGCAGAGATCCAGGAGCCGTGCAGAGACCGCTGTATCCGGACAGACCAGACCAGTGCCAGACCAGACCAGACCGTGCAGAACCGCAGACCCAGAGACCAGATCGCTGTGAAGTGCCGCTAGCCTGATTGATCAGATCTGTGACGAGGTCCTGTCCTTCCTAAATATATTGTGAGTACTTGGGTCAGATTGTGACAGAAATAAGCTCTTAGTTCAAAATAATCTAATCCAAACTATTTTAATCTAACCAGAACTGCCTCCTAGAAGTTGTCACTTGTCATTTTGTAAAGCTGCACCACTGTCACTTGTCAATTCTGCAGCTGCATAGCTGTCACTTGTCAATTTGAGTTACTTTAAATCCGAAATACGACCCTTACAAAATCGTTCATATCTCTGGAACCGTTCGTCCTAGCTGGAGCAACAGATCAATTTCTACAGGGCATGCACAGAGCAGGTAGCCACCCTGCAAATCCAACTAGACAGAGAAAAAGAGGAGAGCAATAAATTGATTCTGAAAGACCTGGATACCCAGGCAGAGTTTGATGAACAACGCCAGAAAGATGGTGCCTTTCAAAGGCAGAGGGACGACCTGGCGTCACAAATGCAGGCTCTTGGTCAGGAAAGGGATACCTTAGGCCAGGAAGTCTGCCACTTAAAAAGGAAAATGGAAGAAAATCACCTGGCCCTCCAGGGACTGGGTGACCTCCAAAAAGAACACCAGAACTTGTTAGAGCACACCAGGAGGGTGGAGGATGCTCTGGCAAGAAAGGAGCAGGCCAATAGGGACACAGCTCAGGAGGTAAGCATCCTGCAGCAAAGACTGGCCCAGTGCTCCAGGACCAATCAGGAGGCACAGAGAGAGAATGAGGCTCTCTGTCAGCACAATGATAGGCTCCAGCAACAGGTAGCGATGCAGGAGAGACGGATAGAGTCTAGTAAGGCCTTAACTGAGGAACTGAAAGCGCAGGCTCTTGCATTGCAACAGGGAACAGGGGCGGATAGAGATGAGGTTCGCTGGGAAAGAGAAACTCCTGAGCATAACCTCAGGAGCCCTAGTGCCAGAGGCCTTCACCTCTACCAGTCCCTGGACTCTGCCACCCCCATGCTGCCTGGCACACACTTTCCTCTGAAAGCTTAGGATCTCAGCTTTCCAATGAACCCAAAACCGACTTGCCACTCCTTATACTTTTGCCGTAATCGCGATTCACGCACTCGCGAATTTTACCGCGATTTGCGATTTTGGCTCAATTTCTCCACTTGTCAAATTAGCAGCTCCATTCTTTCTTTTGTTAAAATCCGTTGCAAGTTGGTAATAACTCATAGAGCATTGTTAAAGTGAGCCTGAACTAATATAAAGTAGCCATCACCTACCCTGAATCTCTCGAGGGAATTAAAATCAGTTGGCACATTTTCCCATCCATTGCCATCACATTTAAAAAGCATTTTGCGCCTGTGTTTCAAACTCCTACCTGTTTCCTCTAAGCTTGCTGGGGGGGAATTGAATTTCGTATTGTATTTGATTCCATTCCTGAGAACTGTGTGTGTTACTTCCATCTCCTTCCATTTCTTACATTGCATAGGGGAGGGGGTGAATTGCCAGAGAAAAAGTGATTATCTTATCTTTTACTAAAATCATATCAAGTATTTCTGTACTGCATTTTATTCCTCATTGCTTTTCCCTTGAAATCATAAAAGTATTTTTGCTACTTTATCCATCCTATACTAACTCCTCATTGATTATAAAGAAGTGTGCTAGTGTCAGATTACCCATTGTTGATTAACATTATATTTATAAGGGCGATATCGATTATTAATTTATTATAAAAGCGTGGTATCTATGTTTTGTTTTATTTCTCAAATAAACCTTTTAAACTTGCCAAACAGAACTACTTCTTGGCTCAGTGGGGTCAGGGGGATTCTAAGAGAGGGGTGTTATATAGGGGTAGTCATCCAGAACTCATGAACTGGACATAAAGATATATCAATAAGGGTTTCCATTCAGTATCCCAGACTAGGCATTGACTTCGCTGTAGTGTTGAATTGAATCCTCTTCAAGTACACAGGATTTTATGCTTACGGCCTAAACAGACATACTTAGCATTTGTGAGTAAGGAAAATAAATGTGGTGAGGAAAAGCACACATCCATTTTTTGAAAGAGCACAGGCAGACCTTTTGAAAGGTAGGTGGCTGGTGCAGATTACAAAAGTGTATAGGGCCTAAAGCACCGACTAATAGTAGGTCACATTTCGGAAATGAAAGGGTTGTGTGACAAAGTGTAGCAGCAAATGTTCGAAAACGTTATGAAAACCATGCAAACAGAACAAATGTGTTACCTTCCCGCGTTCCCATAGGTTTCCCGGCAAAAACGGTACCTCACATTTGTGGGTGTACCTACCTGGGCGCAAAGTCAAAAGTGGGTACTATTGGTAACCCTAAGTCTTTCGACTGAACAGATTTTGTGGATTTTTGTCTTGTGGACAACCTACAGATTTGGGCCTAGGGTGTCGAAGCCACCAAGGAAAACAGGGAACCCCATGCATTTCTGAAAAGAAGACACCCGTGGGAATCCACAGAGGTCTGACTTGCACGAATCACCCTAGAATTTATTACCCACAATCCCCAGCTAAGTCCAACATTTGGTGAAAAAAACAAATTTTCAGATATTTCCCTATGCCCATCCACCGAGACACGCCACCAACAGCACATGTCCTACCTTTCCATGTTCCCAGAGGAGTCCCGACGAAAACGGTACCTCACATATGTGGGTGCACCTACCTGGGCGCAAAGGGAAAAGGTGAAACCACTGGTTACCCCAAGTCTTTCGGCATAGCAGATTCTGAAGGACTTTGCTCTTGTGGGCAACCTACAGATTTGGGCTTAGAGTGTCGAAGCAACCAAGGAAAGCGGGGACCCCCATGCATTTCCGAAAAGAAGACACCAATGGGAATCTACAGAGGTCTGACTTGCACGAATCGCCCCATAATTTATTACCCACAATCCCTGGCAATTGGCGTAAAAAAACCCCACAATTTTCAGGCATTTCCCTCATCCCACCCACCAAAAAACGCTGTCAACAACACATGTCCTACCTTCCCGTGTTCCCACATGTGTCCCAACGAAAACTGTACCTCACATGTGTCAGTGCACCTACCTGAGTGGAAAAGAAAAAGTGTCAACCGTCCACAAGTTCTACGGCAGTCCCAGGGAGCCATGGCAGGGTCCCCAACCTTTCCCGGGGGGAGAAGCTTCAACGCAGGCCAGCTGGAGCTCAAGGACAGTCAGGGGTAATGTACCTGGCCTTGGTGGGCTGCGTTGGATTTAATTTTTGTGCGATCCTTGCTTTGCAGGGATCGCACAAAATGAAGTGCCAAAAACGACGAGCTATCTCGTCCTTGACAACAGGAACGTAATGCCAAAGACGAGATAGCTCATCCTTGGCACTTAAGGGGTTAAAGGCTCAGAAGCGTGGCGTTAGCGCAAGTTGCTATGTATCTCAGGTCCGCATTTCCTGCGGTCCTGCATCTCACAACACTGTGCCCTTAGCCTGTGATGTTAAGAGCATTTTGCCCATTCATATAAGGAAATTTTTTTTTTACTATAGCCTAGACAAGGACAAGCTCCAGTATTCATGAACGACAAGGCCTCTGCACCAGAGACATGGATGACCTCCATCTTGTGTAAAAACATTCTGCAGTATTCAAATCAATTTCAACTAAGTCGGAACCACGTGGCCAGGACATTCACTCAAGAACCCTTTCTTTCACCCCGCACAAACCGGCCAGAGAAAATATGCACCATTAGCTTGGGAACCACTTTTACTCTTCTGCAAGTGCTGCTTCTGTATTTTTTATAATGTTCGGTATTCAAAATCGACATGTGAATTATTGTTATTCACACGCAAGTGCAACTCTGCACTCGTTCAGCTACTATGCGAGTGCCTCTCACTCGCACGCCTGTGAGCAGCGCCAGATAGCTTCGAGGTCACTCACCAGTCTCGACATGTGCCTTTGCTCCCCTCTCAGACCACAGGACTACTGCTGCTCCCGCTCTTCACGGTGCAGCAAACCTCTCCGGTAAGCCTGCCTTCGTTCATACCACTTCCAATTGGAGCACCACTTGCTCTGGAGGCCCCCTGTTGCACGCAAGCCACCAGAAACGGCCTTGAGGCTTATAGGGGCATGCCAGCCACCCATAACAGTCTTCTGAACGTTTCGTCCTATGCAGCCTCTGCAGAACGGGTCATAGGTGGGAAAGCCTTCCTTCGGTATGCGTTCCGCTGCACGACCCCTACACTTCAGCTTTCTGGGGAAACTGAACCACTCAGGACTGCAAACTGAATATGCCCTGCAATGGTCCTATCGTCCTCTCGTTCCTCCAGTTTCTGTTTGGGCTGCCAACTCGAACCACGTGCTTTCTGCTTCTGACGTTCTCTGCTCTTCACTAGCAGAGTCAGCTCCTTCTCTATGGCCTGCACCTGAGGGGGCCTTTTAAGCCTCTCAGACTCCTTCAGGTGTGGGCCATCTCCACTAATGACCTGACCAACCCTGCCAGATTGTGCCTCTTCAGCCCTCTTCCTTGTCCCAGTGCTTAGGGAATTCTGGGACTTGAAGTCCCTAAGGGACAAATTAGGTTCTCAATTTACTCCTGGTAACATACTTTAAAGGAACTTTAGAAGAATGAGTCACTAACCCTGATTGCACAGATACTATGCGAGTGCCTCTCACTCGCACGCCTGCGAGCAGGGCCTGAGCGTTCTGGGGTCACTCACCGGTCTCGACATGTGCCTTTGCTCCCCTCGGGGACCACAGGACTTCTGCCGCTCCGGCTCGTCACGGTCAGCTAACCTCTCTGGTAAGCCTGCTCTAGAGAGGGAGCTAAGTACCCCCAGCGCAACCACCTTGTCCATATTGCCTATATTTTGGGTACCTGAGTGTGAAACTCGAGCAGTACCAGGGGAAGTGCCCATACCCAAGAGAATCCTGGAGGCAAGGTTCCCGTTGAAAAAACCATACCTGCATCCAAGACAGTATGATGGCTATTTGAATGAAACCCAGAAGGAAAAGGACGAATGCACGAGAGAGCAGATTGGTGACGTCATGCAAGAGTCGAGCTGACGTATGTAGAAGAGACGCAGAGACGAGAGAATGCAGATATTCTATAAGGCATCAAGAACGTATCAAAGATAAGCAACATCTTGGGCTCAAGATGAGGAGGCTTATGTTGAAGAAACGAGGAAATTATTAAAGTCAATTCACACGTGTACAGATGCAAAGCAACACAAGCAGACAAAGGTTTCATGAGGCTAGCTTTATAGTAAAATAGATTGCGGCAAGCGCCATTGTATATATGTGTATAAAGCACGAGTAAGGAATGGAGTCTTCCACCATGCATTATAGCACAGCTCGACCAAAGGAAGGAAACATTTTCTTTTCCAAATATGTTGCGGTAAGAAAATAAGTGAATTACATGCAAAGTTCAGAAAGGCGAGGTTGAATGAGCCAAGAAGCAAAGGTCGTTTCTGGCTGGAAGGAATAGGAATTAGTTGCAATATGTGAAGGAATGAACCACCTGAAGGCTAGGATAAGAACAAAGAAGACGTCAGAGTCTCATTGGAAAATAGTCTTTTTAATACGCCTTAGCTCGATTTTGTGGTCACGTGGAGGGAGGAAGTTGGACGAGCATGATGGTCACACCTACGCACGAGAAATGAGCGTGTGGAATCATAAAATATCATATTAAGGCTTTTATACCATGCAAAGAGAAATACACCAACATGGGCTTGTAAAGATTCCCAGAATCTTTATTACAACACTGAACAGTTTACAAAACAAAGTACACAAATAGCTATTTGGCCGTCAGTACATCACAGAGAACACCAGCAGGTTCAATGTGAGCAGTGTACAGGAATTGCTAGCTGGACATCAGCATATTTATACAGTTCTCCGTAACGATGTCCAGCCTCTTACAAGTTAATCATGTACTGGGCTAGGGTTTGTGCCAGGTTCATTCCTAATTTACAAATCTCGTGCATGTAGTTTGCTTCTTAATACATTTACTAACAAGTACTATTATTCTCTGGATTTGACTTCAAACTCTTTATACATTTGTTTCAATGCAGGTCAAACAGATGCTTCACGTATGATGTTTAAATAGCACTATCGTTCTTGTATACTTGTAGGTTAACATCGTCGGTTCAAGTAATTCCCTGATCCCTAGGTCAACGAAGGACAAGGTCTACATGACCCTAACATGTAGCCTGCAGGCAGGTTGGACATTAACTCATCTACAGAGGTCGAGGAGGTTGAAGTCAAAACAAGAGAACACAGGTCGGCCATTTTAGGCCACAGGGTGACTTTGCACGACAAACCAAAATGGCGGTTTAACCTAGAATGGAGGCTTGATTAACTTAAGGTCAAGACCTTGCAATGCGGATTTCCTCGCAAAGCGACTGGGCATAGGCCAACATATACAATGAGGACGAAACAATACTATATCAGTTTTGACAAGTGTATCTCTACTCCCTCTATTTTGCAGGAACAGAGAACATTTTCAAGGACACGTTCAAAAGGCCTAATTGACAGCAGACCACTGAGGTGATGATGGATGATGTTCTAATTGGTGAGAAGCTATGGTTATGATCAGCTCGCCAAGCACCTAGCAGTCTGGCATGCGTGCTGCTAGTGTGGGTAGAAGAGGACTGACAGAGGTTAGAAATCAGCCAATGATAGAGGGCCGCATGATTAGGAACCCTATAGTTAAGTAACCAATGGGACGTTGTATATTTAGTGACGTTCATAGTGACCTGTTTTGAGGTAAGGGCTTAGTTGCCCCACCTGATGTTAAGAAACCTATCACCTCTTTCACGCCCATTAGACTAGTATGGAACATATACGAAGATATTCCCTTAGACCCAAACGCACTTGTTAGTAGGTTTTGTAGTTTGCACATAGGATGACGTTAGTAATACGCAGGTTGTACGTCACCTATGATGAGATTTTAGTATAAAAGAGTGCTTTTTTGTGAAGTTTGTTGAGATCTTGCTATGATACGTCCGATGACATTCGTTGTACTCCCTGTTTTAGATAATGAACATTAAAACAGTTATCTTTTTTCCTACTTTCTGAGTCGTTTTGATTATTGATGCTTTGAGTAATCTCTGCATCCCCATTCATCTCAGAGTATTGCTACCTCGTCTTAAAGGGCTGTAGGTTCTCCAGTTCACGTGGTAGCAGAGAGAGGATGGTTAAAAGTCTATCGAGATAAGTAAGCTTTGAGGTTCCAGGCAATATCGGACGCCCTCTGCCATTCGGCTGAAAGGACGTGAGTCTCCCTATAGATAGCGGATTAGAATAAACGCAAATGCTTGCAAGCTAGGGTAGACAGGTCCCTTGTTTTCAGTCAGAAACCCCTCCTGGGATTTATGGGAAGTTGATCAGATGAAAAGTTGAAGAGGTGAATAAAAGAGGCGTACGATCCCGAGGGTCGAGAGCTGAAAAATAAATAACACAAATGGTGAGTACACACTGAGTGAGTTGGCAAAAAGGGTGAATGGGCAGTAAGGGAAGCCAGTGGAAAGAGACAAATGAGTAACGGTGGGTTGGAAGGGATGGTCAACTCGAGACCATGAACGTCAAGTTTAATGGGGATAATTGACTCGAGACGATAAGAGTGTTGAGTAATTTAAGAAGGTTGATTTGAGACAATGAGCGTCAAGCAACGAACCCTGTGAGACGAGGAGCGTCACAGTGGGATATACCCAGTTTCCTGAGTTTTAAAGAACGTCGGCAGTATCTATTCCCTAGAGCCCTATTACGGGTGACGTAGGAGACACATTTATTTTAAAGAACAGTTTAAAGAGGGAAGATCACACTCAACCAGAGTATTTCTTATGGGTGAAGAGGTTGAGTCTTGAAATATAGACTGCTAAATGTGACCGGTCGAGTATGTCCGTTTGTCTGTTTGTTTTTTGTGATTGTGTAATGGTGACGAAAAAAAAAAAGAGGAATTTGTCAATGTGGAAAGAAAAGACGAGAGTTGAAAAAGTTGATTAATTATTTATTGAAATTTAATTGATGGTGTTTAGTGAAAACAGATAAAAAATAAGATAAATGTGATATAAAGGGTTTGGTGCCTGCGACCATTGGTGCAAGCTCATATTGTATTATTTTTCTGAAAAAGTACCTGTTTGAATAAAATTGCAAAGAGTAACGGGTGAGTATTGATCGTCAAGTCTGACGAATCAACAATGGAGGATATTACTCTGCTTATGCACATGTGTAAACAACTCCCAAAGCACGCACCCATGCTTAGACAGTGTAGTGAGGAATGGGTTAAGGGCACGGCAGTTAAAATGTTTATGCCTTGGCCACAAGGGGGATCATTATCGAAAGAGGTTTTGCAGCATATGACGACATATTTGCATGCTGCGTGCACAGGAAAAAAGTTAGACAAAAACGATTAGAACTCTGGAAAATGTACCAGGGGGAGAGAGAAGAGCTGCCTCTTATAGATTGGATACTTAATGTATGCACAGAGCGGGGGGACGAGCCTTCCGCTCCACCTGCCACGCCCGAAGCAGATGGCGATAGTAAGAAAAATGAAGGACTGTACCCACTAATAGAGCTCAAGGCAGCAACATGGTATAGTAACCCGGCATATGAGTCACCTGCACAAAGCAGCGACGAGGGCCTGGAGAAAAATACTGAGAGAGATGTAATCTCTAAGGTCCCGTGGGACAAGGAGAGACGCGATAAGGAGGGAAGTGATCGACCAAGTACATCCTTAGATATAGGACGAGAGATAAAAAGATGGAAAGGGGAAAAGGATAAGGCTGATAAGGTAGCGCTTTTACAGAATGAATGGATGGGAGGTCAGATTTTGCTCAAGCTCAAATGGTAAGAGCTTCAATTACGTAAGGCAAAGAGAAGATCGTGATGTGCAAGATAAAAGAAATAGAGAAAGAGAAGAGCAGCTAATAGAGGAAAGGGTAAAAAGAAAGCACAGACAGAGACGGGAACAACTGTACCAAGATGAGCAACAACGAGAAGGGGAAAAGGCAGAAGAACAGAGTAAACATGATAACCAACAAAGGGCAATTACGGAACGAGAAAAGATAGAAAGAAAAAGAGAAGAACAAGAGGAGCAAAGATTAAGGGAGAAATGGATACAAAGGCGAAGAGATGAGGAGATGCGGAGGGCGAATGAGAGAACAGAACTGAAAAGAAAGGAGGAGGCAAAAGCAAGAGAAGACGCAAGAAAGCGTAGAGAAATTGATGATGACATAGAACGAAAGAGAAGGCAGTGAGCACGCAACATTGATCTCCTGGAAAAGGAAGTAATGGATCCTGTTCCAGTTGTATCATGGGAAGATTTAGAAGAGTTCTTCCCCACACAAGAGCCACTACTAGGTCCGTCTGGAGTAAATCTGGAGGACGAGTTTGACTCTAGGAGTCTTCGGGACGCAATGAATAAAGTCTATCATGAGATGAGGGCTAAGAAGGATTTAAAAGGGAAGGGCAAGAACGATAGACTTGAGAGTACACAGCTTTACGATAGAGAGGGAGACTCATGTAGTTTTGAGCCTAAAGAGCTGTCTTTAGACAGACTGACTCTGGATAGAGACGAAGGGGAAAGATGTTACACGAGTTGTGGACAGGAGATGTCAGATGAAGATGCAGAAGTCATCTGTGGGGGTAAGGAAGGTAACGCAGGTGGGTCTGAAGGATGTTTCTCTATGGATAAGGAAGTTAGATGGTCGGATCCAGGCCTCCCTATCTCTCGGGTGTCAAGGTCCTTGACGTGGCTGGGTTCGACTTAGAGGGCGTTCCCATGGTGAGAGGGGGGATTTGCCACCATATGTGAGCAGATTACGATCGTTGCCAGGTAGAAGGCAATGCAGAACCACTGTCCCTGGTTTGGAAAGATTAACTGAAGGGGGCCAATGCGAGTTTGGGATTTCTCAGTTTCCTTTACTAGAAAAGGGTGATGCCAGGCTGCAGTATATACCATGGTCACAAATGGACAAGGATCATTTGAGATGCAAACTCCAGAGTTTAACTTCCGGTGCTGGGAAGTAGATACATGAGTTAGGGAAAATGACTGGAGGAAACACGTTAGCTATAGGGGACATTAAGGGTCTTCTGATTGCCATTCTTTGAGAAAGAGCTGATAATGGTTGGTCGAGAGCAGGGTATTCTGGTGTTACTACAGTTAACGCTGCTCATAATGGAGCACTGTTCAATAACTAGGGCCGCAATCTGGAAAGCGCTTAGAGTATTATATTCAGACACGGCCAATATGGGAGCTATAATGACAAAAAAGAAGGGCCTGATCCTCTTGTCTACATTCAGAATTTCCAAGAAGCATGGGCCTTGGAGACACGAGAAGCTTGGGGGGAAATCTATCCCTGTGTTTTATCATATATTGTGCCAAGGGCTGCCAGAAGCAGTACAGAAGCAGCTCAAGAAGTTAGTGGGCATGGAGGCAAAACCATGGTCGGAAATACAGCTGACCATTGTGCATTATTGTAGGCTTCTGTAAGAGAAAAAACGAAAGAAGGACGATGCTAGAAAGGGCAAAGAAGCAAAATGAGTACAGAAAAAGTTATCTAAGTATGCCATTGAAGTGGGGACGAACCAAGTACACAACAAGTAGCAAATATGCTGCAAATGAATAACCAAAGGCAGTTCGACCAAGGAAATAATGTATTTATTCCAAGAGGAAGGGGAGGCTTTCGAGGTAGAGGCTTTCTGAATAATCAAGGAAACTTCCAGAATAATCAAGGTGGGTTTCAAAACTTGCAGAATAATGATAAAAAAAATGCAGGGGGGCAATTTAGAAGACTTCCTCCTATATGTTGGACGTGTGGTATATCAGGGCACCTTGCTCACATGTGTAGAAGTCAGGGATACATGCAAAATGGGCAGTTCTCAAGAGGGGGGACTTGAAACCCACCTGCATATTCACAGTAGAGTGGAGATGGGTTTGTTCAGGATCAAATAGCGCAGCAACCACAAACGCTGAGAGTGCAACAAGGCTTTCAAAAACAGAAGACAGCAGTAAATCCGCCACAAGGCCAGTCACAGCAGTCACCCATGCAGATACAACAGAGCACATATACAGGACAGGTAATCACTCCTAGGATAGAGGGTGTTACCGTCAATGAAGGGAAGCCCTTCACAGGTACAGGGATGAGACTGTATCCACAATAAGACAGCTCACTGGGCGACTTGATGTGTTTAGTACTATCACTGACGCCTAATCCTCAAGAGGAACCAAGGGTTGACGTCAATATAGGGGGCACATCTTTTTTCTTTTAGTAGACACAGGGGCAACACGCTTGTGTATACGAGAGGGGACATTTTCTATGTCTGGAAATGCCAGGAATACTCAAGGTTTCACAGGAGCTACAAGTAGAGTTCCGTTTACTGAAAACCTGCCGATCTCTATATGAGAGTGTGACATGTCTGCACCGTTATTATATTCAAGGCAGACACCTGTCAATATTTTAGGTTGAGATTTAATGACTAAGTTGAATATGACAATTTCATTTACTGATGAGGGTATAGTGTGTTCGACCCCAGGAATGCATTGTTTAAACGTATATGAAATTATCAAGGCATTTACAGTCGGATTGGCCATGCGAGCCATACCACTTGAACCAGAGGTTTTTCTCTAGGCAGTGCGCATTTTGTTAACTTGGTTGCCCGGATTAGTGGGTAAAACTGTGAGGATTCCTGATGAAATTTTATTCAGGCCAATGATACCTATGGATGAAGAGGAAGGACAAGTCTATCCTTTAGATATGGAAGCAGCCGTAGTACGGAGAGAACTAGCTATGCTCGATGGAGTTGATTATGACGGCAGACAATGGCGTGCAGTAATTGCCATAGAGGAAGGTTACAGATTAACCAACGTCATTGATGAGAATATGTTCGGCGATCACCCGGCCAATGACGAAGTATTATTTGAGCTAGAACTGGACATTACTTATTGGGTGAAATTCATTAGATGAGAGGTCCCTCAGAAAATGATGGTAGTGCGGAAATGTCCCAAGTATTTTGATGAAGACATGGCAAAAGTGCCAATTTCATTATGGACCACAAGCCCATATGATGTAGGCCTATTGAATGGGGGTTGGAGAAATAAAGATTAAATTGAAACCAGGAGCAATTTTACCTCGAGCATGACAGTATCCCATGTCTCGAGAGGCAAACAAAGGTATTTTTAAGATGATATTTGCCATGATGGAACAAGGTATCTTAGTGACGTCAGAGTCACTGTGTAATACCACAGTTTATCCGAATAAGAAATCAAAAGGAGGGTTGTGGTGTATAATTCAAGAATTAAGACCGATTAACCAGATTGTAGAGGCTGAGTTCCCTCTAGTTCCTAATCCTGTCACGTTTTTATGTAATATCCCTGTTGAGGCACAGTATTTCACTGTGATTGACTTGAAAAATGCGTTTTTCATAATCCCACTGCATAAAGACTCTGAGGATTTGACGTCAATTATGTTTAGACAGACTAAACTGAAAAGTACTTGCTTGCCTCAGCGGTACTGTGAGTCTCCATCGCTTTTCAATAGAGTCCTGCAGATGGACTGAGCAATATTGATTTAGAAAGTGTTGTATTACAGTACGTAGATGACATATTGGTTGGTAGCCCCACTGAGGAAGGGTGCAGACATGATTCAATTCAACTAATGATTATCCTTGCAGAAAAATGATACAAAGTAGAAAAGGAGAAATTACAGTACTGTCAGGAGGAAGTGCTGTATATAGGGTAGTTAATCTCACATGATGGAAAGAAGATTACTCCAGAAAGGGCTAAGGCTATTTTGAAAACAGCAAAGCCACAAACGATAAAGCACATTCAGAAATATTTGGGGTTGTGCAATTATGTCAGAGCTTGGGTCTTTGATTACAGTACATACATAAGGCCCTTGTTGCAAGCTTTAAAGAAACCACAAGTGAATGGGGACAGAATTAGTTGGACTGAGGAAATGGAAGAAGGGTTTGATGAGTTGAAAAAGGCAATCTGCACAGCCCCAGTTTAGGGATCCCCAACTACGCGAAGGAATTCTTTTTATTCTTACATATGAATGGTACAGTGATGACAGCTGTGCTTACGCAGAGGACCACGTTGGGGTACAAGCCCCTGGCTTATTAAAGTGAAATCTTAGATCCAGTAATGAGGGGTCTTTTTCCGTGCAAACAATCATTGGCAGCTGCCGCTTTCGCCATTGAGAAGGCTGCCAGCATGGTTTTGGGATGTTCTATGACGTTATTTGTTGAACATGCATTGTTTGCTATTTTTGAGAAACCTAAAGGTATGTTGACATCTCAAAGGGCTTCGGCCTACGAGGTGGTCATATCGAATCCAGCGATTAAAGTAGTTAATGTAAGATCGTGAACCCTGCCACATTTGTAGCAGAACCACTGGCAGAAGGTGAACAGGCACATGATTGCTTGAATTATGAAGAATTCTATGATGAGCTCCCGCGGATAAAATAGAATGCATTGGCTGCTGGGGAGATTCTCTTTTTTGACGGTTCTTCACAAATCGATCAGAATGATGGGCAAAGATATACAGGTGCCTCTGTGGTAAGACACACGGCCAATGGAGAATTTGAAATATTGGTAAGTGTAAGACTACCGTCTCACTTTTCGGCACAGGCTGCAGAATTAGTGGCGCTTATTGTCACGCTCGAGAAACATGCCGACCAAGAAATAACGGTGTACAGTGACTCCGCCTATGTGACATCGACAGTGCACGCAGGGTTAGCACGTTGGAAAAGGAGGGGCTACCTCTGAGCGGACGGCACTCCAGTGCAAGACACAGATTTATTGGATAGACTCATTAAAGCGCAGCAACTCCCAGTAGCTATCGAAGTGGTTAAATGCGCCGCACACACTAAGGGAGCAGATTTTATTTCACATGGAAATCAAAAGGCAGACGAGGAAGCTAAATGTATTGCATGCACAGATCATGTACTGACTTTTGAAACACCTAATGTGAATGAATGAATGAATGAATGGTGTTAATGATGAGTGTGTCTGAGTGTTAAAGTAATTTGTCTAAAACTCAGCTCATGGAGGTCCAAGGGGAAGCGCCGCAGGATGAGAAAGACCTGTGGACATGGAGGAAGTGTTCCTTATCCCCTTCCGAAGCACTATGGCAACAGAACAGAATAGGTAAACCGGTGATGCCTGTAGCCTTATTAAGAACAGCTGCACTAACCTGCACACGTCACTAGAGAGAGCCTCAATGCAACTATTGCAGAGGAATGGTTTGTTCCAAATTTGGTGGAACACGTTGCATTTTATATAGTAAACTGCATCGTATGTCAAAAGTTTACAGCTGGGCACACACTGCGCCCAGTTAGAGGAGTTATTCCGAGGCCTAATGGCCCCTTTCAGCATTTACATATTGATTATGTCGACATGCTGCAAGTCTGTCATGGATACAGATACATGATTGTAGTAGTTTGTCCCTTTTCGAGGTGGATCGAAGCTGGACCATGTACTCACTCAGACGCCACCTGTGCTACTAAATATTTAGTACAATAAGTGTTTCCTAGATGGGGAATATGTGAAGTATTAAGATCAGATAATGCCCTTCATTTTGTTAATGAAGTCTTTGAGCAGATAAACTTGTTACTTAGCATAAAGTATAAGTTCTTGTCTGCTTATCACCCGCAAGAAAATGAGATCTGTGAGAGACTCAACGGCTTGCTTAAAGAAAGAATAGCTAAATTAAAGCTCACTCTGAAGAAAGGATGGTTGCATTGCCTATCACTGGCATTATATGCGTTGAGAAAGACCACCATCTTACCCCCATGAGATAGTGACAGGGAGGCGAATGAGGACACCCCTCACACCTCCATCTAGAACTAGGAGTGATTCCCAGTCAACTGCAGAATTTTTAGGAAAGGAGCTCTGTGAGTATCTTACATGTATGACTGCAAGTATCTCTGTCATTTCAGATCAGCTCAAGCGACTGGAGTATAGGGCAGCGCAGAACACAGAAGATGATCCAACGACTGGAGTTAAAGGACTGTGTCTTCCAAAACTCTTTCCTGGAGATGAAATTGTAATTCGCAACTTTACGAGGAAGTGGCATGAACCACGCTTCAACGGGCCTTTCATTGTGCAAGACTTCATGCCGTCTGCAGTCAAAGTACAAGGCAGATGTGCTTGGATCTTCCTTGGCGACACAAAAATCTACACTGGAGAACCCCCATCACCCACACCCCCAACAGAAGTAAACATCGGGGGAGAACCTCAGCGCGTGCAGACTAGGTCAATGATGAGGAAGAAGGACACAGAAGCAGCTAAATAAATAAAAGGAGTACAGTGGACTATGGCCTGTTGCAGGACTCTCTTTTTAGCTACAAAAGAAGAGACTTGAGGAAGATTATTTGTTCTTGAGCCATAGGAGCTTGCTGATAGTGGACTGAGACATGTTTATGCCTTGATCGAGAAGGAGAGTTTCCAAATTCAAAGAGCTCCCCTTTTTGATGACTGTGATAGGGTACAGTACCACAATTCCTTTCTCACTGAAATTCTCTGCAGGTGCCCATGGTGGTACCCAATGACACTGTATTCCAGATGGTTTTTGCTATATTTATCTACATTTTGCGCACTTATCTTTTACTCGTGGGAAGAACTTTTGACGTACAAAATGTTCTGTAACATTCTAAAAATGGCCCAATCGTGAGGAGACTGCTCGTGGCTATTATAGAGCAAGTGCACCAGCTTCCTGAGTATCGCTCGAAAAACAGTACAGATGCCCCTATCTGAGGACAATGTGCAGAGATTGGTTGGTATGGTCTTCTATTTTCTTATAGAGGAGTGGCCACATCTTGTTGGACGATCGACTGATGTCCGGACCTTTCTGAGGGACCCAAACCATAATGCATCGCTGAATCAATTGCTAAGCGACATTGTTGTGCAGGTGAATCGTTATTTCGAGAGGACACCGAGACTCAAATGAAGCCAGCTGATCGAGGAGCTTGTACAGAAGATCAAAGAGCTTCCTAAGTACTTTATGATGTTGCCCCAATAAATGTCATGAAAAGAGTAAGAATGGGCGGCAGCAGTAGTACCAACGTAGTGACTGACATCGACAGACGACCCAGATGGGCAAGAGGCCATTGCGCTAAGAAGTGGACCTACTTGTATTTGATTTATTCATGCATTTTGTTCATAGTGGTGCTTCTTTCGCTTATAGTACGCACTGCATATTATTTGGATTACAGGGAATTTGCCCCAGAACCTCACCTAATTGCCTTGAGAAAGACCCTCAGTGGTTTAAATATGTGTCACTAGCCATTGGCTTTATGAACCACTGGGAATTTGCCCCAGAATCTTACCTAATTGCCTTGAGAAAGACCCTGAGGGGTTGAAACACATGTCGCTGACCTTCACCTAATAGAGAAATGTGTCTAAATTTTATTTCAATGAAAATAAAAACCCTCATGTAATAACCACAGCAGAAACGAGTGAGATCCTTTCATAAACAAGAGTCCGAATACTTACCTTGCAAGGTAACCAGGATGATTTTTCTGAAACATATGGTATCAGCGTATGAAAGAAGTGGAAGGAGAACCTCGAAGGAGAAATGCTTTGTAGGAGCACTCCTTCCTTATAGTATGGGAAAGTCTAAAATCTTTATAGACATAGAGGTAGATGTTCTGACTGCCCATTGTCTATCACACCTTGCATTCTGTCGTACAAGAGGCCAGTTCATGGGTCGAAATGCCTCAAATGGGCAACTGAAAAGACAGATCAAGATGAAGATGATTATGTCCAGGATACAAAGACAAGAAATAGGGCACATACCAAGAATCATGTAAACAAGTATGAAGAGCCTGGAGTGAAAAGAGCTGGAATCAGATGGGAAGTAAACAAAAGATTTGAGAGTCCAGGAAGGCTGCTGAAGACATTCGGATATGTAAAAATAGAGGCCAAATGCAGGTCTGAGGATCAGTGTTATCACCAGATGGATGGGAAGAAGGAGTAGTTATCTGCAGAGCTTGAATGATAACTAATCGCCCTGAATCGACTGTGTGGAATGCACAAGTGGCATGCAAGTCACTGTGGCTGAAACTTGCTAAACTACTGACCTGGGTCAAAGACAGAGGAGGACCTTTGCAGATAGTGCCCTTGAAGAGTGCAAAGCTGTGCTTCAGAAATAATGGCACCAGAAAAGTTGGAGAGAATCAGAAATGCAGACGAATCTTTGAAGCAACAGGAATGAACATTGGGACAGCAGTGATCATGGATCACTATTGGGCACGCAGAGCCAACGCTTACATGAAGCTACCCGAAGACTGGGGAGGAATATGCACCTTGGTGAATTTTCATGTTCCATCATTAGTGATTCCAAAAAGTGATTTGAACATTGACAGTTTCCCGAAAGCAGATGCTCACCTGAGGAAGAAGAGATCTGTGGAGGTGATAAGAAGACTAAGCCAAGTCAATAGAAGCTTTTGATTCTATTAATTATGAGCACAGACTGTTCAGCCAGACTTCATCAGTGTTGACGATGATCTTCATGCCGAGAATCCAGGTTGGAGCCAATACCAAATGGCTGCAGATTACCAGATGGGAATTGCTGCAGACGATCAACACAACCATAAAGGGATTCAATGCTATCAAGGAAGAGTTGAGAGCTGTAAGACTGATGACTCTTCAGAACAGATATGTCCTGGATATGATTACGGCTATGGATGAAGGTGTTTGTGCAAATATTGGAGAATCATGTTGCACATTCATACATTCTCATGATGTCGTGAATGGCACCTTGACAGAAGCCATAGAAATTCTGACAAAACTGCACGGCCAGATGATAGAAGAAGTAGAAGACATTGCTGATGACAGTTGGTTTGGATCGCTTTTTTCTTGGATTCCACAATGGATGGCATATATGTTCAAATTCCTTGGAGCACTGATCTTGTTAGTGTTGCTAGGATTCCGTGTGATCAAGATAATAATCTCTCAATGCAGGAAGAAAGCAAAGAAAGCCATAGGGTTGAAGATCATGATAGGTCTTGAATCTGGAACCAAAAGAGCTGACAGATGAAGCAATCAGGGTCTTTGTAAAGGCCAGTATTCACGCACCTGAGGGAACGGAATTGCTGTATCCAAAGGACCATAAGAAGTATGTGGGAAGATGGATCTACTGCAGTCCAAATGGACAGTGCATGCTTATGACCTGGAACAAGGATGAGCATGTGAAGACAGTGGGATGCCTGAGGGGGTCATAAAGATATGGGTCCCAAGGAAGCATTTCTTCAGGCAAGGATGTCTGGATGTGAAGGATAAGGGGAGAGTGGTCGATGAATCACTCAGAGGGGGGAGTGTAGAGAAGGAGCTAAGTACCCCCACTGCAACCACCTCGCCCATATAGCCTATATGTTGGGTACCAGAGTGTGAAACTCAAGCAGTACCAGGGGAAGTGCCCATACCCAAGAGAATAATGGATGCAAGGTCCCCGTTGAGAAAACCATACCTGCATCCAAGATGGTATGATGGCTATTGAATACAAACCCAGAAGGAAAAGGATGAATGCACGAGAGAGCAGATTGGTGACATCATGCAAGAGTTGAGCTGACGTACGTAGAAGAGATACAGAGACGAGAGAATGTGGATATTGTATAAGGCATCAAGAACGTATCAAAGATTAGCAACATCTTGGGCTTAAGGTGAGGAGGCTTATGCTGAAGAAACAATGAAATTATTAAAGTCAATTCACACATGTACAAATCCAAAGCAACGCAAGCAGACAAAGTTTTCATGAGGCTAGCTTTATAGTAAAATAGATTGCGGCAAGCGCCAATATATATATATATGTGTATAAAGTATGAGTAAGGAATGCAGTCTTCGACCACGCATTATAACAGAGCCAGACCAAAGGAAGGAAAAATGTTCTTCTCCAAATATGTCACAGTCAGAAAATAAGTGAATTACAGGCGAAGTTCAGAAAGGCGAGGTTGAATGAGCCAAGAAGCCAGGGTCGTTTCCGGCTGGAAGGAACATGAATTAGTTACAATCTGTGAAGGAATGAACCACCTGCTCGGAAGGCATGGATAAGAACAAAGAAGACGTCAGAGGCTCATTGGAAAATAGTCTTTTTAATACGCCTTAGCTCGATTTTGTGGTCTTCAGTCACGTGGATGGAGGAAGTGGACGAGCATGATGGTCACACCTTTGCACGAAAAATGAGTGTTTCTCTACTCCCCTGTATTTTGCAGGAACAGAGAACATTTTCAAGGAAAAGTTCTAAAGGCCTAATTGACAGAAGACCACTGAGGTGATGATGGATGATGTTCTAATTGGTGAGAAGCTATGGTTATGACCAGCTCCCCAAGCACCTGGCAGTCTGGCCTGCGTGCTGCTAGCATGGATGGAAGAGGGCTGACGGAGGTTAGAAATCAGCCAATGATAGAGGGCCGAATGATTAGGAGCCCTATACTTAAGTAACCAATGGGAGATCGTGTATTTAGTGACGTTCTTAGTGACCTGTTTTGAGGAAAGGGCTTAGTTGCCCCACCTGATGTTAAGAAACCTATCACCTCTTTCACGCCCATTAGACTAGTGTGGAACATATACGAAGATATTCCCTTAGACTCAATCACACTTGTAAGTAGGTTTTGTAGTTTGCCACGCAGGATGACGTTAGTAATACGCAGGTTGTACGTCACCTATGATGAGATTTTAGTATACAAGAGTGCTTTTTTGTGAAGTTCGTTGAGATCTTGCTATGATACGCCCGATGACGTTCATTGTACTTCCTGTTTTAGATAATTGAAATTAAAACAGTTATCTTTTTGCCTACTTTCTGAGTCGTTTTGATTATTGATGTTTTGAGTAATCTCTGCATCCCCATTCATCTCAGAGTATTGCTACCTCGTCTTAAAGGGCTGGACGTTCTCCAGTTCACTGCCTTCGTTTGGGCACTTCCAATTGGAGTGCCACTTGCTCTGGAGCCCCACTGGTGCATGCCAGCCACGAAAGACGGCCTTGAGGCTTATAGGTGCATGCTAGACCCCCCGTAACAGCCTCCTGAATGATTCGTGCTACGCAGCCTGCCTTTGCAGAACGGGTCACAAGTGGGAAAGCCTTCCTTCTGTATGCGTTCCGCTGCACGACCCCTGCACTTCAGCTTTCTGGGGAAACTGACCCACTCAGGACTGACAGCTAGAATATGCCCTGCAGTGGTCCTGGCGTTCTCTCCTTTCTCCAGTTTCTGTTTGGGCTGCCAACTCGAACCACATGGTTTCTGCTTCGGAATTTCTCTGCTCTTCACTTGCCGAGTCAGCTCCTTCTCTATGGTCTGCACCTGAGGGTGCCTTTTAAGCCTCTCAGACTCCCTCCGATGTGGGCCATCTACATGAATGACCTCACCAATCCTGCCACATTGTGCCTCTTCAGCTCTCTTCCTCTTCCCAGTGCTTAAGGAATTCTGGCACTTGAACTCCCTAAGGGACAAATTAGGTTCTCAATTTACTCCTGTTAACATTCTTTAAAGGAATTTTAGAAGAATGAGTCATTAACCCTGATTGTACACATTTTGTAAAGGATGATGAATTCCATGTCTCATCCCACAGATTCCACTCAATCCCCTGGGCCCTTTCTCATCCTCGGGGATCCTCTGGTAGAACACCACCCCCAAGGTCAGGATCGCGAAGCACCTGCCTTTCCCTGGCCACCTTGGAGGTGACTTTAGGCAGGGAGATAGTGAGGGATCCATAGGATTCATCAGAGTGCTCTTGAAGAAACCAACTTTCCTTGCTTCTGTGTACATGGGGACATTTTCTGTTGCAAGTCAGAGTGATGATTTATTTAAGTAGGTGTTTTGGCACCATAATTGTGATTTCAGCCTGTACCCCTTTAGCTTAAGTCTATTTGTGCTCATCCTCAATTTCTTAGTCTCTTGTTGCTTGGTGAAAACTAAGAATTAGGTGGTCTTCATGGAAGTGTTCAGATAAAAGTATGTACTATCAAGTTAGGTGCAGAAGAGGAGGTGGTGTTCCTGGTGTGATGTCAACCATGTGTGAAAATAGGAATATGATACAGAGGGCTACATGGGCAATTACAAACTGTAATAATATGCCAATGCAAATGCTTACTCATGCACGTGCTGATGTCTTCCAAAAATGATTACTCATAAATGTGACGGCATCATGAAGCAAGACACAGACAACAGATTCAAATTTGTACTTTAAAGCTTTATTCAACTTAAAACCTAGGGTGGAGTAAGGCCTAACGTGCCCTATGCTAAGGTGAGATTTCCCTATCCAAAGAAAACTAAGCCTAGTCTGCATCAGGATGTCCAAATCAAATAACTGTCTGTGTCGAAAACCTCTACTTGCCCTCCCAACTAACTGCATAAAATGTGAAGGGATGTCAGCTTCAAAATGAATAGTGTTCAAAAGTTCAAAACAAAGTGTAGAGCTTCTTCTGGCTCCTGGCTTGTGGTCAGCTCCCCCTTCCCCAAGTTCAAATCAGTTCACCAAGTCTTGGTGTTCCCTTCCCCAAGAGTTCAAATCTTCCAGCTTTTCAAAACAAGACAAGTTCAGATCTTCCAGCTTTCTTGTCATTAATACTCCTCACTAGTTCAAGCCTGTTTCTTGAGTTCAAAATCATATAATCAGCCATTGATTAAGGGCCCTCGGTCTAGGCGCAGTTGTCGGACCACACAGTCCATTCATTATAGGTCACGCAACCGATACCCCTTCTTATCTGCTTTCCATCAACAAATGTCCATAGCTTTCCTTGAACAGTTAAACTTGCTCCTTTCATCAATGCTATTCTTCTAGCACGTTACCATGACCTGGTTTACCACTATACACTTTGTTGCATCTTGTGAATTCGACTGGCTCTGGCCAGTAAAGGTCTTCCCTTAACCTGCAGTTCCTTGAATTATTTAATTTTTCCCAACACTGGGCTTCTCCTCTCCTACCCTTCTTGGATTTTCCTTGGCTTTGCCAACACTTGTGTCTTGAACAATTCACTTTATGGTATCTCTCCCGTGTACCACTGTATTTCCTTTCCATTCATAAGGATTCATAACTTGTTTTGGCTTTATGCAGCATTCAAAGTTGTTGACAATGTCTTTCAATTCATTCGGTATTGCTTCTGCTTTATGCAGCATTCAATATTGCTTATTATCACTTTCAGTTTGTTCGCTCTTTCACAAGCATTTGTTTCTGCTTTCCAAACATTGCTTATAACTATTTTCCATTCATTCAGTAGCAAAGAACAAGTGTTTCGAGCTCCCAGAGTGCCCAGGTATGAGTGTTTCCCTTACATCACTTACCAGCTCCGTACGGCAGCTCCCTTCAGCTTCTCGTCTGCTTCTCAGCTGCTTCTCGCACTGTGGTCTGGCTTCTTATGTCTCTGTTCTTCCGTTGCAAAGACTGGAGAGAACTCTGCCCACTCTCTTGGCGTGCTGCGGCTGTTGGAGTGGCTCAGTGCCCACAGCCCCTGCTGCATGTACCCAACAAGGAGAGTTGGCAGGCCTTCCAGACCTTCTCATGGAAGGTCTCTGCCATGGTGTCCCACGACACTGCTCTCAGCTTCTGCTCCTCTCCCTCTCCAGCCAGTTTCTCTCCCGCTTGAGTCAGCAACCCGCTTCTGGGTTCCTTGCAGCTAGGCTTTTTTATACCTGTGGGGATTGTCAAAGGCTCACATGTGTGAGTAATTTAGTTAAATTGCCTGACCCTCATGAAACCTATAGTTGGACATGCCTGGCTATTCCAATGGTACACTTCCATAGCCCTCTTCTTCGTCTCAGTACCAAAGTGGTGTTTGGGGAGGTTTTGAAAAGGAAGTGTGCATTACTCTGTGTTGTCTCCTACTCGTTTTGATACCTGACTGATGTATGTCTTTATTAACAATATAAGGTGGGTTTCTTTCCCCTAAATGAGAATGTGTCCTCCGAGTTGGTCTCTTCCTCGTCCCAGTGTCGAGGTGATAATTCTGGAGGATATTTCGGAAGGAAGAAAAGGGAAAGGGCTGACATTAGCCTACAAAGGCTTGAGGGATAGTGGGTTTGTTTTTGAAAGGGAATGGGGGATACCATGTCTCACCTAAGGATGTCCTCTCTGTTAGGGAGAATTCTCTCTTTAGGCTGAATTTCCTAACCTAGTGAGTCCCCCAGGAGCTTTGCTGGATTTCGGGAGTTTGTTTTTTTCGCCTGCCAAGAGTGAGACTATTTTTCTCCCACTCTTGGACCTGATTTATGGTGTTCCTTTGACTGTTAATGTGTTTTATGGGCTATGGGGTCCTTTACTCCATAGGGTCTCATGTGTTTTTACTATGTGTGTTACCCCGCACCCTCCGTGCAGTAACACAGGGGTGTCATAGTGACACCCCACCATAGACTCCATACCCTGGGACTGACTACTGTCTCCCAGGGCATGTAAAGTCACCATTGGCTTTACTAGTCCCAAATTATTAACAGAAACCAGTACAAACCATCATATTGTGGGCGTACTGGTCTGGGCAATTCGATTGCCCCGGGGTCTGTTAGTCGAGGGGGCACGTCTCCGTCCCCCCTGATCGAGTTTTGCTGGTGGCAGTGGACACTACTTGTTATATTCGACCGCGAATATTTTCCTATGGGATTTTCCCATTGTTCGAGGCTACCAACTTTAATTATTTAATTCTCATAGCCTCGAATATACCGCTGGTTCATTTAATCAATATTAATTCGCCGGTTGGTATTTTTTGCCAGGACTCGATTCTAAAATGGCGTTTGTTTTCTCTTCTGTGACTCCAACCCAAGTCGAGCCCTTTGTTCCCATTTTTGGCGGGCTTCTCCACATAAGCCTCCAAAAGTGGTGCCACTCTGTCTGGGTACCACACTGGGTGTGGGAGGGGGTTTAGACACCCTGGACTGAGCTACCTTGGTAACTCAAGTCGCACTCTTGTGTGATTGGCCCAAGTGGTGAGCCGGCCGGCTCACCACTTAGCATGTTTGATTGACAGCTAGGCTGAGTGAATGTGGGTATGCTGCATAAAAGCAGGGCTTTGGGGACTGGAACTTCAGAAGTCGCCACAGGACCTGAGAATCTGATGAGGGAGAAGCTGAGCCATCCTACCACGACAACACCACCGGTGGAGCCCTGCGGAACCGACTCACCACTTCCCGACGACAGAGAAGATCTCCCGGCTGGAGAGGCCTCTTCCCCTGACTGGTGGGCACAACCAGTTTTACCTTCCTTCTTCGCATCCCAGAACGGTTTGTGGTCGAACTGCCCGTGCCAAGCACCCCGGCGGCCGGATAGCCACTCACCACTGAACCGCGAATCAACGGACCGCTCCTCGTACCTGAGAGACTCCGCAGCTGGTTTCTTCCCTGGCAGTGCAACGGACTCCTGTCTTCCTCCACGACGAGATCCTCTCTTCCCCCGGACGAAGCACTGACTCGCATCCGCTGCCAGGAACAACTGCTCCGGCTGGAGTGTTCTCACCACTTTAAGGTACCGTACCGTGCCCGCCAGGCCTCCCTTTCTAAAGATTGCTACAAGGTAATAATAACCCCTTACCCTTCTGGACTGGGCTGGCCGCCTTGACCCTCTAACTGGTCCCTTTCTTTGGTCCAACTCCTTTTTGAACCTTTGCAAGACTTTTGTGCACTGCAACTGTGTGACCTTGGACACATTTCGTTTCGATCCTCTTAAAGCGGATCCAGCCTACTGACTCTGAATTCACGGTTTTACTTTGCTTTCCTCTCTTGTTATGTTCTCGTAAAAGCGTTGGGATCTGTTTCAATTTGTTCTCTGCTTTTCTCTCACTTTCTAAACGAATTATTAGAGTGCCATCTACGTTAAGCGCTCACCGCTGTCTGAAAGAGTGTATATCTTTTAGTGACCGTGTTTTTGAATTGCTTACTATTAGTGCCTGTGTGTTTTTCTAGATGTGGTTTTAAATAAATAATTATATCTGTTTTACACCAAGCCCTGGTCAGTGTTTACTTGTTCTATTGTGGTCTCTTGACCTATTGTGAATACTCTGTATACTGCCTAACTCTTTTTGAGCGAAGTCTGACTGCTCAGCCACAATTTCCGCAATTACCGATCCCCATCTTTGTGCAGGGCAGCAACTGAGTATACATTTCATTAGCCGCATATCATATAGGATACGTCCTTGGGTCTCCCATCCAACCATAATAAAATGCTGCTCCAAAGATTAAGGGCTCATCTACGGTGATTTGGGCGTCATGTTGAACCTCCTGAAGTCCTGCTTCTGGCCATTTACTATAGTGAGAAATGTCTTAAGAGAGCTGGTTTTATTACTTGTTGCAGGAAGTGAGCACAGTAGTTCTGCACTGTAGCCCATTCCTGTATGTAGTTAGGGATTCGACCTTGGAGAATAGCTGATACCACCACAGATTAAGGAGTGGCCCCTCAGGATTTTTTCAACATCTAGCCAACATTATCCTTGCCACCCTTAGTAAGTGTGTAATCAAAGAAGGTAGAGCTGCCCTGCAGGGATATACTCATTCTTCTTGGTCCCCCAGTATCACTGCCAAGTTGTCAAAGGGTTCCTTAATTTGTACCTAGATCTCCTTCCTAAATATCAAGGATTTCTGATAAGACCACCGGATATATACCATATCTCCATTCCCTTACAGTTCCTCCAGCATCTTGTGTACTTGGGTTGGGTACATGTACCATTGGTAGGCGCATTCCTAATTTGAGATTCCCTGGGAGTAACGATTGTCTATTTTCCAAATCCTTCTTCAGGACTTTCCAGGGATGGCTCTTCTCAAATCTCTTTCCCAGATGAGCATAAAAGGGAATTATGGGAAAGGTCAGGTCTGTCCAATCAGTTTATAGGTTTGAGCTCTTACCCTTTTGGGAATCTTCTTTCATTGTGAACTCTGGAGCAGTAGGTGATTTTGTCTCCGCTCTATGGACCTCTGGGTTCGAAAACCAGTGGCTAATTTGTATATATAGAAATCCCTCTTTTTCAGAGATGTGGAAGCTGCTTGTACATTCTGTAAAAAGAGGGACCTCAGATTGATAGAGTTGTGACAAGTTGGTCAGACCACCTCTCTGACTTTGTATGAAATCCATTTTTCGTAAGCCTGTGGAGAAACTCAGGTTTTTATTATATGGGAAATCGCATTCAATTAAATAAACAAAGTATATTTTCTCAAAATTCAAGAGGTTCAGAAATGTTCCTGGGGCTGGCATTCATAGGTTATCAGCTAAAAACCTATCATTTTCAGAAGAAACAAACATATACACTGCAAATCAGTGTAGACAATGTCACACACTATAAAGAAAGAATCCCTGACTGGCTCACAATATTCAAACAACTATAACATATACACATATACATTTTAGAGTTATTTATTAATAGGATATTATTATCTTTTACATGTATATTAGTCTAGTACAACTAACAACACTCAAACAAAATATTCTTCCAGACAGCAAAGGTCTATAGTGATTTTTTCGATAGTCAAAGTTTCTACATACAAAAGTTTCGACTCAAAAGCATCGGAAAAAAAAGTTTCTAATGCATTTAAAAAAAATGTTTTAATGGGGGGGTTCACCCAACCCCCGTTTTCTTTTTAAAACAAACTTTTTTTCTATACGAAACTAAAATAAAACCTGTAACATGAAAAAAAATGCATTAGAAAAAAATGTCCTCGAAACTTTGTATTCAAAACATTTGTATGTAGAAACTATTTTTTCGAAACTATAACTGGATACCACAGCAAAGCATATACAATATTGTAAAATCCAATAAAAATCTGAAAAGATTCAATATATTAATCCAAACTTCGACCATATATTGATAAAATGATAATGTTAATTCAGGTTTTCTTTATGTCAAATATCCTAAAAAAAAACAATGTTAATATTTAATTCTCAATGTGTTTCCAGCTGCTACACACCCTTCTTCAGGAGAATAAGGATTTAACTTCATAAATTGTGCGTATTTTGTCATGATATCTATAAACATTTCAAAGTATTTCAATGATGAATATAAATTCAGGTTCACCTTCGCATTCTGTATAATTGCATTAACATCCAAGAAGTTTATGCTCATACGACTATGGTGGACTGTGACTTTAATTTCCAGATCTAAGTCATTCAAAGAAATTACAAATGTACTAACTGAAATCTCTGGTATTTCCAACATTAGAAAGACATCATCAATGTATCTTGTATACAGTTTTAGATGTTGATTCCATAAAGGATTACTCAATATATGTTTGGTTTCCAGCCACTACACAAAGATATTTGCATAAACCGGCGGCATGGCTGCACCCATGGATGTACCTTAGATCTGGAGTTAACATTGATCTTTAAACCTGAAAATGTTGTTATAAAGTATCAGTTTAGAAAAGGTGAACAGGGACATTTTGCCAGCTCCTATCTCCTCATATTGTAGGTGGAACCATGTAAAATCCTCCAAGCCACCGCCATGTGGGATAGATGTGTATAAGCTTGTTACTTCTAGTTTGACCAGGATATCAGTAACTGAATCAAATGGTTGTATACGAATTGATCGTTTTACAACTGCTCGAATGACAATTCACCTTTTCACAATTGACTGAATTGTGAAGGTCAATTGTACCATATATGTGGGGGGAAACCCCCCACAAACCCCTCCCAACGCCAAACCCCCCCAAAACCCATATATATATATATATTACCAAACCATTATATATATATATTCGGTCAATTGTGAAAAGGTCAATTGTGACCCTTTAAATTCGGTCAATTGTTCATTCGAACAATTGTAAACGACCAATTTGGGTAATACCAATCAAATTGTATAGATGTCAGAACATTAAGACCTTGTTTCATATCTTCAAATGAGTATTTGTTTTTTGAATAAGAGGTTGTACAATCTTGTCAATATTTTGCACTAATGGTTCCAATGAAGACATTTTTGCTGCTATTATAGGGATTTTTAGATTGTTGGTGAGACATAAAATACTGGCACTCAGGTATGTGCATTTTGTAGAAATGTCTTTCTGAGGGCTGAGATCCATCTATTAGCATCCACATTATCAAGAAACTCTCTGATCAACTCTTTGACTGACTCAGTCGGATCATTATTCAAAGGTAGATAGGTACTGTCATCATTCAGTTGATATCTACACTCACTCTCATAGTCCTCCGTATTCATATTGACCAACATGACCCCTTTATCGGCTGGTCAAATTGTAATTTTCACAATTACATTTTTGCTCTTCTCGTTGTCAGACTTGCATGATCCAAATGACACAAGGCCTAGTAGGATTGTTTGTCTTGTCGTCCCTCTGTCTTCCCTCCCTTGTCTTGTGCCACCTAGAAACACTTCTGTGCAGGTGTGTTATAGATACCATATCATATCATATCATATCATATCATATCATATCTGTAACGCTCACCTGGTATCCACGGGGACGTCACTCAGCCTGTTCTGACCTCTTACGACCTCAAACCCTTCCCTGGAGGCTATTTGACTGGAGATTGGGCCTGAAATACACGATTGGTAGAGTTTAACTCCCTATTGTCTCTGTGTGCTTGAACCCCTTCTTTCCCGGGGTCCAACCGTTTCCTTTGATCCACAGCTCACCTTGTTTTCTTGGATAGTGTGCTCTCCGACCTGCTTTCAGCGCAGGGGTGCGTTGATTGATGCGGGCTCGTTGCTGCCTAGTTACTTCACTGGCAAGAGTCCAACAGGTAAGTATAATGAGTCTTTTGAACAGTTCTCTAACTTCGTTCCTTTCCTTCCTTAGATGATGGCCGGCGTCTGGGGATGCCGGCGTGCTGCTGAGATGAGTAGCGCTGAAGGTGAGTGAGAGCGCAATGCGCAATGCACCCCTTTCGTATTTGTATTGAACTGAGTTCTTTTCCTGTGTCTTTTAGGTGCCGCGACGTTTTCAGCGTGGATGCCGGTTATAAAGAAGAAATGCGGTGAGTAAGTGAGGTATGCGGCGCCTCTGGATGTTTCCACGCTAACCTGGAGTGTCTTTTCCCTCTTGCAGATGAGAAGTTCCGGAGACAGAGTTCCCCCAGAGCGACTGGGATTCAGATAAGCGTTTGAAGCTCGTACAGTATTTAAAAATAAGCGAAGATTTGCAGCATGCTTACTAATGCCTTTTTTCTGTTCTTTTCCCTTTTCCTTGGGAAGCGGAGTGCCGTGATGGGAAAGACACCGCCGAAGATGCCCGCAGAACAGAAGGAGCGATGAATGATGGGCAGAAGCGCCGCAAGGTAAGGCTGTTCCTAACAGTGTTCTTGTTATTACAGGAGCTGAGCGCAGAAGAAAGATTCAGGCCTACTGGAGACTGATCCGAACACGGTGAGTGTCACGCTGCAGGTGCAGAAAACACAAAGGTGTCTCTGGGCTGAACCACACCCAAAAGACTAGACTGCACATGCAGTTCTGGGAACCGAAATATGTGGGGGCATCCATCTTGTCCCCATCAATGCACTACAAGTCCAATCTCCAATGTTATCCTATGGGAGTGAGTGAGTCTGACTCCAAGTGGGTCTTTGGAGGGATGGAGAGGCCCTTGAGGGCCATGTAGGTGATCGTGGCCTGGCTCCAGACTGACATCTTGGAGGACTGGGGACATGAGGGGCAGGAATCATGACAGCTCTCCCCCCCAAGGCTCCTCTCAAGCTGGCTCTTCTGTCTGGTCTTGGTTTGGTTGGATGGTTTTGATGAAATCGTGTAAGCAAGCGAGGTGCATGGATGTACTCACAAGGCTCCCATGTCCTGTCTTGTGGACCATACCCCTTCCAGTCTACTAAGTAGTATAATTTGGATCTGACGTACTTTGAATCTAGGCTGTCCTTGACTTCGAATTCTGGCTCCCCGGCGACTACTACTGGCTGCGGTGGCGTTGCTACCCGGGTCCCAGGTTGAACAGGTTTAAGGAGAGACATGTGGAACACAGGATGAATCTGCATGTTTGACGGCAAAGCTAGTCTGACCGCCACAGGATTTATCACGAAGGTGACGGTGAATGGACCCAGGTATCTTGGACGGAAAGTTCGGGTTCCTTATATGGACACGTGTTTAGACGCCACCAGACTTTGTCTCCCACTTGGTAGTTGGGGTACTTTGCTCGGTGTTGATCAGCAAACTTCTTTTGGCGATTCTTAGCTTAAAGTAGGTGTTCAGCTGCCCTTTTAAAGGTTTGAGAAATGGTTGTGTGCAAGGTTTTGACTGCTGGCATTTCCAGGGTTGTAGAAACGTACAACTCAGAAGTACGTGGGTGCCTGCCGTACATGGTATAAAAGGGTGTTTGGCCAGTGCTGGTATGTAGGGAATTATTAGAAGCATATTCAGCTATCCATAATAGGTCGAACCAGCTTCCTTCAGCTTGGTGTAACATGCAACGCAGATACTGCACAAGCGCCTGATTTGTTCTCTCAGTTTGACCATCCGTTTAGGGATGGTGACTGATGGATAGCCGGATGTCGATCTGGGCCATAGAGCAGCATTTTCTCCAGAAGTTAGATACGAATTGAGTACCTCGGTCTGAGACCAAAACTGAAGGAAACCCATGGAGCCGTACGATGCCTTCAAGATATACCTTTGCCAGAGTGGAAGCATTTGGGAGCCCCTTAAGAGGAATGAAATCTGCCATTTTTGAAAATAGGTCCACGACCACAAGAATAGTGTTAAACCCCTGACTGGGTGGTAAGTCAGTAATCAAATCGAGGGACAACGTGTGCCAGGGTGGTGGTGGGATTTCCAATGGTTGTAATAGCCCAGCCGGTTTCTGCTTGGATGACTTGTTTTGAGCACACACTCCACAAGATAGGATGAATTGGATAATGTCTTTATGCCATGTGGGCCACCAATAATTTTGTTTTACCTTGGTTAGGGTTTTAGCGATTCCGGGGTGGCCCTCGATCAAGGAATCATGATAACCGGACATGACTTGTTCTCGTAGTTCTTGGTTTGGTAAGAATAAATGATTCCTGAAGTAGGGCAACTGATCTTTTATCATGTAATGTTCTCCATGTGCACTCCACGCTTGTAATTGCTCCGGACTCATCAGGTTTTGGATTTCTTCATGTAATTCTTTCTGAGTTATGGTTGCTGTGATTCCTAGGAGCTTGTCACTTGGGATGATTGCTATTGGGTCAGGGGTCTGATACCCTTGCTCTTCCACCCCCATACAGAAAAGGGCATCGGCCTTCCCGTTTTTCACCCCTGGTCGAAATGTAATCACGTAGTCATATTCAGCAAAAAATAGAGCCTAACGTAGTTGTCGTGAGGATTGGGCCTTTGCCATTTTTAGGTACTGGAGGTTCCGGTGGTCAGTTATTACGGTGATTGTGTGTCTGGCGCCCAAGAGGTAGTGCCGCCATGCCTTAGAGGCTGACTTAATGGCCAGGAGTTCTTTGTCTGTGATAGCGTAATTGAATTTAGGGGGTGTGAATTTACGCGACCAGAAGGCAACAGGGTGTAACTGGCCCGTTTCGGGGTCCTTTTGTGAGAGGACGGCTCCCATAGCCATGCTTGAGGCGTTCGTTTCCACCAGGTATGGGAGATCAGGGCGAGGGTGGTGTAATATTGGGGCAGATGTGAATCTTGCTTTGAGTTCCTGGAAAGCCTCCTCGGCTTCTGTTGTCCACTGGAACTTTTTGTTGCTTTTCCTTAGTAATGACGTGATGGGATGCACAATTTGCGAAAATCCTGGGATGAACCAGCGGTAGAAGTTTGCAAAACCCAGCATACTTTGAACCCCCTTGAATGTATTTGGGGATGGCCAGTTCAGGATAGCATCTACCTTGTGTATATCCATTCGGATTCCATTCGGGCTGAGAATAAAGGCCAGGAATTCCACCTCGTAGACGTGGAATGAGCACTTTTCGAGCTTGGCGTAGAGCCGGTGTTGACAGAGTTTCTCCAATATGGATCGGACGTGTTTAACGTGGTCCTGCTTTGATGCAGAATATACTAGGATATCGTCGATGTACACTAGAGCACAGACATCAATCAATTCCCGTAGGGCATTGTTCATGAAGTATTGAAATACAGCAGTCACGTTACAAAGGCCAAAGGGCATTACTTGATATTCGTACAAGCCGTATTTTGTGCGAAAAGCGGTTTTCCATTCATCCCCGTGTTTTACACGAACAAGGTGATATGCCCCCCTCAGGTCTACTTTTGTGTAGATTTGGGCATCTTTGACTTGATCAAGCAATTCAGGTATCAGTGGCAGGGGGTATCAGTTTTTTACGGTAATCTGGTTCAGTGCGCGATAGTCGATGCACGTTCTCAAGTCCCCCTCCTTTTTCGGTACGAAGAATAGAGGACTGGCTGCTGGAGACTTCGAGGGACGGATGAACCCGTTGGCCAGGTATTGGTCAAGATAGGCCTTCAGGTGCTGGTTTTCTGGTTCCGTGAGTACGTAAATTCGCCCACAAGGGATTTGTGCGCCGGGTATCAGGTCGATTTGGCAATCGTATGGTCTATGCGGTGGCAGGGTATTAGCCTGTTCTTTCTGAAAGACATCTTGAAAGTCCTGGTATTCACTTGGTAGGGTGCCGATTGCCACAGTCACAAGCGTGGAGGTTCTGGTGTCTATTGGTTGTTTCTTTTGGCGATAACATGTGTGGGCGCAAGTCTCGGGACAGGCCAATTCTTTTGCTCGCCAATCGATTCGAGGATTGTGAGCTACCAACCATGGCATTCCCAAAATCAACCGGTGCCTTAATGAGGTCGAAAACTATAGATTCTTGGTGTTCATCCTGGCACAGAAGGGTTAAAGCTGCAGTGCATTGGGATACTGGACCAGAAGCTATTTCCGTGCCGTCGACAGTGGTAACAGTGTCGGTGGTTGATTTAGGGCGTAACGGAAGCCCCATCTTTGCCGCAAGATCCTGGTCGATGTAATTCCCAACGGCTCCGCTGTCAATGTACGCTCTTACTGCGTGCATCCGAGATGGTTGTTGGTGATTGATCAAGACCACAGATAGTGCAAAATGGGAGGTCTGTAGTTCACTTTCTTCGCTCGACAAGTGGACCCCTACACTTGCCGGGCTGGGGAGTTTTCCGATTCCTTGATGGTATCTTCCTTGTCCGTGGCCCCTACCGTCCTCCTCAGTGGCTTCACAGGGCACTCTTTAAGGAAATGACCTGACCTTCCACAGTACAGACATAACTGCTGCTGTCTCCTTTTATCCCTTTCCGCTTTAGTCAAGGGGGATCTGACCACCCCGATTTGCATTGGTTCTCCTGAACCTTCCGTTTTTCGGGCAGTATTGTCCTTTGAACGCACATACACAGGGCGAGGGTCCGGTCTGGTTCGATCTGCTCTTCGGTCCTGCAACCTATGATCCAGTTGAACAACAAGGTCAATGAATTCTGAGCAGTCTTTTCGGGGGGTTCACTACTTGTGCGAGAACATCCTTGAGCTCCCCCTGCAACCCCTGATGAAATAAAGTGGTTCTCTTCTCCACTGGCCATTCTGCTTCAACTACGAGTCTATTGAACGTGGCTATGTATTTTAATAGGTCTTGATTCCCTTGGCGTAGGGACAGAAGTTTGTTGTCTAATGCCTGCCCATGAGTACGATGGGCGAACAGCTTTTCCATCTCCTGCTGAAAGCCCCTGAAGTCATGCAGCAAAGGATCGTCTTGGGCCACAAAGGGTACAGACCAGTCCGCGGCGCTACCACTAAGGTAGGATAGCACAAAAGCGACCCATGATTGGTCATTCGGAAAGGCCACTGGCCTACAAAGGAAGTGCAGGCGGCACTGGTTCATGAACGTTGCAAACCTCTTGGGATCCCCCGCAAATCGTTCGGGCGGGGCAAGGGAACTGCCCCAGGAAGGGTTATCTGAACGGGATTGGCAGATGGCGCTGGCATCGAGGGCACGCTTCCTGGCAATGGTGCATGCCCTGCTTGTGACTGGAGAAGTTGCCGGCTTAAATCATCAGTGCGTTCTTTGGCTACTATCAGCTCTCTCCTCAGGGTGTTGGTCTCCTGCCTGGCCGCATGTACTTCGGAACGTAGCTGCCCCAACATGTGGGCTAACTGGTCGGTTTCTGACGTTTCCATGACGCCCAGGTGGATTTTGATGTGAGGCTTTGTGTTCTGTAACGCTCACCTGGTATCAACGGGGACGTCACTCAGCCTGTTCTGACCTCTTACGACCTCAAACACTTCCCTGGAGGCTATTCGACTGGAGACTGGGCCTGAAACACAGGATTGGTAGAGTTTAACTCCCTATTGTTTCTGTGTGCTTGAACCCCTTCTTCCCCGGGGTCCAACCCTTCCCTTTGATCCACAGCTCACCTTGTTTTCTTGGATAGTGTGCTCTCTGTCCTGCTTTCAGCGCAGGGGCGCGTTGATTGAGGCGGGCTCGTTGCTGCCTAGTTACTTCACTGGCAAGAGTCCAACAGGTAAGTATAATGAGTCTTTTGAACAGTTCTCTAACTTTGTTCCTTTCCTTCCTTAGATGATGGCCGGCGTCCGGGGATGGCGGCATGCTGCTGAGATGAGTAGCGCTGAAGGTGAGTGAGTGCGCGATGCGCGATGCACCCCTTTCGTATTTGTATTGAACTGAGTTCTTTTCCTCTGTCTTTTAGGTGCCGCGACGTTTTCAGCGTGGATGCCGGTTATGAAGAACAAATGCGGTGAGTAAGCGCGGTATGCGGCGCCTCTGGATGTTTCCACGCTAACCTGGAGTGTCTTTTCCCTCTTGCAGATGGATGAGAAGTTCCGGAGACAGAGTTCCCCCAGAGCGGCTGGGATTCAGGTAAGCGTTTGAAGCTCGTACAGTATTTAAAAATAAGCGAAGATTTGCAGAATGCTTACTAATGCCTTTTTTCTGTTCTTTTCCCTTTTCCTTAGGAAGCGGTGTGCCGGGATGGGAATGACACCGCCGAAGATGCCCGCAGAACAGAAGGAGCGATGAATGATGGGCAGAAGGCCCGCAAGGTAAGGCTGTTCCTAACGGTGTTCTTGTTCTTGCAGGAGCTGAGCGCAGAGGAAAGATGCAGGCCTACTGGAGACCGATCCGAACACGGTGAGTGTCACGCTGCAGGTGCAGAAAACACAAAGCATGTTTCTCAGCCTGGGCGTGGCTTAAATAGTCTCTGGGTATCCCAGGTGTCTCTGGGCTGAACCACACCCAAAAGACTAGACTGCACATGCAGTTCTGGGAACCGAAATATGTGGGGGCATCCATCTTGTCCCCATCAATGCACTACAAGTCCGATCCCCAATGTTATCCTATGGGAGTGAGTGAGTCTGGTGCCACAAGCTGACTCCAAGTGGGTCTTTGGAGGGATAGAGAGGCCCTTGAGGACCATGTAGGTGATCGTGGCCTGGCTCCAGCCTGACATCTTGGAGGGCTGGGGACATGAGGGGCAGGAATCATGACAATATCATAACAACCACAATCTCCTCTTTGGAGACTCTATGTTTATCTAAATCCAAGAACATCCATCTAAGATTATGCACAGTGTTCCTACTAGGGAGAAAGACAGCGTGATTCGGGTGCACAAACTCCTGCATAAGGATGCAGGCATTCCGCCAATATGTTACACAAGACCTTAATCTCCATCTTAATCATGGACAACGGATGCCTCCAATATAGGAGCCACACTCTGCCACATCCCTACCGGCCTTGGGTAAAACAACCACCAGGTCCTCCAACCAGGGCCTGGGAACCTACCCAGTGTTACAGCCTCCGAGTAGACCTCCAACAGCCTAGGGGCAAGAATATCCTTACAAGCTTGTTAGACCCCAACTGTTATACCGTTAATACCAAGGGTCTTACCCATCCCCAGCGTATCAATTATGTGTTCCACGTCATGCATGTCTATTGGAGCACCCAGTGCCTCTCCCTGTTCATTGGTGAACCAGCAGATCCCTGCTTCCTCTAACCATTCGGCAGCCTGCTCAGCATCGAACCCAGAGCAATCCGCGTACAACCTCTTGTAGAAGACCCTAAACACTTCACAAATGTCATCCTGATCTAGGATCATGGCACCAGTTGCATTCCGTATCCCATCACAGGATCGCTTACCCCTCTCCCAGTTTACAATCTAGGCTCCTGCCCATCCTATCACCCTCAGCGTGTTGTGTGGACAAATATCCAACATATTCATAAGCACCAAACCTCTTGCGCACTTCACTGGGTTCTCCCAAGGCCTTCAACTTCAGATCCTGTATGTCCTCACCCCTACCCTCACGTTGCTCCAACTCAACCAACTGCCACACTTTGCCATTTAACGCCCTACAGACACCCATTTTAGCCGAAATACAGAAGCCCCTAATAAATGCTTACCATGGCTCTCATTCCGTGGATCTACTATCTGTTGTCCCCCAATTGCATTCCAAAAAATGTCCAAGCTCTTCCCTGAGAGTCAGCAGAAAAGCTCTGTCCAACAGCATACCATTCCAAGACCGCCATGCCGGAATGGGAGCTGACTGATGCCACTTCACCAGCGTCACCAAGAGAGGGGCATGATCCGACAACGTCCTATTCAAAAACTCAGCCTGCAGGACGAGGCAAGCTTCCTCTATTCCCATTAAGGCATAATCAATGCGCAAGAAGGAGCCAGGCACCCCAGAATGATAATGATACTAACATCGCTCTGACCCATGTTTATGTCGCCACACAACATAAACCAACAGATAAGTAAGAATTCTCGTAAGCATCGTAGGTGCTTGTGTGAGCGCCCTCCCACACACACTAGAAGGCTCAAGCTCATTACTTAGGATACATTTGAAGTCCCCTAGCCACAACACCAAATGCTCCTGATGCTTAATTATCAGCTCACCCATACATTCAAAAAACCCCACCTGGTCCTCATTAGACCACAGGTGCCAAGTATTAGCACAAGACACCCCATGAGTTTACCCACTATTCCAGTGTATCTTCCTTCTGGATCTGTCAGCGTATGACACACTGTCAGAGGAGCATTCTCCCTTACCCATTTCAGAACACGCTTGGCGTTTGAGGAAAAGGATGATCCATCTACCAATCCCTTAAATCTGACCCGAAGTCTGTCTAATTCAGACCCCATCAGATGTGTCTCCTGAATTACGGCCAGATCTGCACCATGTTTTACCAAGTATGAGTAAATCCTGCTCCCTTTTGTAACATTATTAATACCCCTCACATTCCAGCTCATTACTTTAAGGGAAGTGTTATATAGTAATTAGGTGATTACATCACCATGTAGAACCTGTGTCAGCTCAGGTTCCGAATGACGTTGCTGTGGGCTCGTGATGCCAGTGACAGAGACAACGGCATTGGAACTGGTGGATGGCTGCAGGGGAACTCTCCACAACCGAATAAACTCATGAAATGCATTAACTGAAAAGTGTCGTGAATCGTGATAAGGAAGCGAGGAATAAACATAACAAGTGGCGACGAGGATGGCGCCGTCGTTCCGTGTGGTGGAGAGTTCCGTTGACAGGGAGAGACTGGAGCGACGGATGGCAGCATCAATCGAGGATGGAAGGTGAGGTGCGGTAGCCTTGTCCATGGTGCCGTACAGCTGGCTGTGCTTGATGAAGCTTCGTGTAGATTGAGAGTGGATTATACAGTGCATAATTTGCCGCAGGCGCGCGGTACCGCAGTAGGTGGCTGCATTATTTGAAGAGGGCGCGCGACACCTGAGAGACAGCAGAGCGGCCACAGTGAGCGACGTGATGACGTGTCACGCTTTCTGAGTAAAGCACTCGGAACAACGTGCTTTGCGTGCCACCATCTTGTTCGTTTGGAAAACAAATAAAAATAAAAAAAAAAAAAACGACGAGTGTTTACAGCACACGCGCTTTGCAACGAGGCAATGGCCATAGTGAAGGGAGCGCTGCTAGAGTGTTAGTAACGGGGAAGTTTGCAACTCCGTTGCACTACAAGGAAGAATTTAAAATAAAAAAAAAAAATATATAACAATGGCTTTACATTGAAAGTTTATATGAATTGCTGAAGCATACAAATGGACACAGACTGAAACCTGCAATAAATAAAAAGTAGAACACAAGCCAGCAGTGTGTGGACAATATTTACAGATACTGTAGAGGTTAATAGTGGAGCATAGGGCAGATAACTACATACAAGTAAGCAAGGATATTAAGTGATATAAGAAAGGAATTAAAGCATAGAGACAATGCAGAGTATACCGGCTCCGGAAAAGTTTTTGGCCCATCCAGGGAGTCCGGTGTTGTCATGGGAGCAATGGTTAGACAATTTTCAAGTATATATGAGAGCTATAGGTGGTGCAAAATTCAGCGATGATTTGAAAGAAGCTACATTGTTGAGCTGCATAGGTACTGAAGCATTGAGAGTGTTTAGGACACTACCAGGGGATGCTGATTCTGGTGGTAGTTCAAGTGATGCCACGACCAGTTCCAGGAAGTATGAGGTGGCATTAACTAAGTTAGGTAAACACTTTGGGAATAAGACCAATGTGGTTCTAGAGAGATATCGATTCTTTACCAGGAAACAGCTCAAAACTGAGTCGATTGATGTGTATGTGGCAGCATTGAGAGGTCTCATTGCAACATGTGATTTTTCTGGTATAGCTAATGAGTATCTGAGAGATCAGATAGTTCTACATGTGGCCGATCCAAAGATACAACAGAGACTTTGGCAGGCGAAGAATCCAACGTTGGAGCAAACATTGGAGATAGCAAGATCCATTGAACTGGGAGATAAGTGCATGCGTGAAATACAAAATAAACAAGAGGTGTTTGATAAGTGTACAATTCAAGCTGTGCAGTCTGAGAGCTCAGACAAAAATGAAGAGTCATTGATTGCTATGGTTAAGAAAATTGTGAGATTAGATAAAGGCACGGGCCCATGGCAAAACAGAGATACCTTTTCAAGATATCAAAACAATTGTGACAAGTGTGGATGGTTCAGACATACAAATTCAGAAAAAGACTGTCCAGCTGTGGGTGCAGAGTGTTTTAAGTGTGGTCAAGTGGGACATTACGGAAAAATGTGCAGGAGCATCAGAGGAAGGGGAAGGTATTTCATGCGTGGGAGTAATTATAGAAGCCATAGATTTAACGGCAGGAGAGCCGCATCTGGAGTGAGAACTGTGGAAGAGCATCAACAACCAGACAGTGTAGTTGCAATTTCTGAGGAGTTTGGTGAAACAATGCAAATTTTGGCTCTTTCGTCCAGTAGTAAAGATGTGGGTCCGTGGGTACCAATGGAAGTGGATGGAGTGACCATACAAATTATGGTTGATACAGGATCTCCGTATACCATAGTTGACAAGGAAACATTTGAGAGAATTTTGAATAAGAAGATGGAAAATCTACATTTGACAAGAGTCAAGGCAACAGGGTATGGCAAATCCCCTATTGATATCGTTGGCTATGTTTGGGTACAATTATCCTTTGAAGGGAGACAAACTTACTGCAAGTTGTATGTGGCACTAAAAGGTTTTGCTATAGTTGGTTGGTGGGAGCAAGCAGCGCTAAGGATTAGAATTCATCCGGGAGAAATTAAGCCTATTTTGAGTATAATTGATAAATGTTGTGACTCCCCCGATGGTTTGGTTCAGAGGTTTCCGGAAGTATTCAATGAGAAGATTGGGATCCTCAGAGGCTTTAAACATCGCATAATTTTGAAAAAAGGAGCAAAACCTGTGGTACATAAGTTGAGAAACATACCAGTGGGAACACGGGATCCTTTGAAGAGAGAATTAGAAAAATTGTGTTCCCAAGATATCATTGAAGCGATAGAAAGTTCTGAATGGTTGTCGCCCATTGTGATTGTAAGGAAACAAGGGGGGGACATTAGGATGTGTGTTGATTTGAGAGATTTGAACAACAACATATGGATAGATCGACATCCCCTGCCAAATATTGGAGAAATGCTCACCATTATGGAGCCAGCTAGATATTTTTCCACACTTGATTTATCATCAGCATACCATCAGGTTGAACTAGATGAGACCTCTAGACATCTTACGTCATTCATAACACCATTAGGGGCGTTTCGCTTTAAAAGGATGCCATTTGGTCTAGCGTCGGCAGCTGCTGTTTTTCAGAGATTAATGCAGCATTTGTTTGAAGGTTTACCTGGAGTGTACTATTTCCAAGATGACATTTTAATTTCAGCCATGACTGAAGAGGATCATGATGCTAAGCTTCTTGGAGTTCTTCAAATACTACAACAGAAAGGCCTTACGTTGAAGATTGGGAAGTGCAAAGTAAAAAGAAATGAAGTGACGTATTTGGGCCATTGTATTGATGCTGATGGGATTAAGCCTAAAGAAGCTTTAGTGGATACCATACTGAGACTTCCTGAGCCGTCTAACAAAGATCAATTGAGGAGTTTGTTGGGTTTAACAGAATATTATGCAAAATTCATTGATCACTATACAGACAAAACCATGTACATGAGGAACTTGATGAAGAAGAATGTGAAGTTTGGGTGGTCGAAGGAATGTGAGAAAGAATTGGAAACAATTAAAGGATTGATTAACAGAGCTCCTGCTTTGAAGATGTTTGATTTCAGTGCCAAAACAGTTATATCTGTGGATGCGAGCAATTCAGGCTTGGGAGGTGTACTTGAACAGGTTCAAAATGGGGAAATGGTTCCTATAGCCTTTGCTTCTAGGACACTTAAAGATGCTGAAAAGAATTATTCTACTATAGAAAAGGAAGCTCTGGCTGTGATGTGGATTTTAGAACACTTTAAGGGGTTGATATGGGGCATTCCCATTGAAGTCAGGACTGATCACAAGCCGTTGATTCATATCCTGAATCCAAGAAACCCGCATTTAACGTCTCCTCGTATAAGGAGGTGGATTCTCGTTATAATGCAGTACAATGTTGTAGTCAAATATACTCCAGGTAGGAGTAATGTGGTTGCAGATTGCTTGTCCCGGTTACCGTGCTCCTCAAGTGATGGAGATGATGATAAAAATGAAGTAGAAATGGATAGTGTCATTGCACATGTACATCCTGGTTTCACTAAGGAAGATTGGATGGAAGCTGTCAAGATTGATGAAGAACAAGAACAATTGAGATTAGCAATAATGAATGGCTGGAAAGAAGTTCCTGAATGCATATTGCTATGGGAAGGGAAGAAGGAGGAAATGTCATGCAATGAGGCCTGCATATATCGGGGTGATCGTATTGTGCCACCCATGAGTTTGAGAGAGAGGATAATGCAAATAGCACACGAAGGTCACATTGGGAGAAATCTCACTAAAAGAAGAGTAAGAGAAGTGTATTGGTGGCCCAGGATGTGGAATGAGTTGGAGAACATGGTGAAGGAGTGCTCTGCATGTGCGGTGAGTGACAAAGGAAAAGTTGTCAGAGCCACACCTTTACAACCCATAGAGATACCAGTATCAGTGTGGACAAAGTTGGCCATTGATATTTCAGGGCCATTTGAAATATTGGAGCCACATAAGATCTACATCATAGTGTTAGTTGACTATACCTCTAAGTGGGTCGAGTGTGGCATTGCAGAGGAATCTATGTCGGCGATAAAAGTCAAGAAGTTTCTGGAAGAAATATTTGACAGGGAAGGAGAGCCTCAGGAGTTGATTTCAGATAATGGGGCGCAATTCATGGCAAATGATGTACAAGAGTTTCTCAAGGAAAGAGCAATTAGACATAGAACCACTTCATTATACCATCCTATGGCTAATGGATTGGTTGAGAGAATGAACAGATTTATCAAAGACACTATTCAATTAGCAGTTGCAAATAATATTCCTTGGAGAGAGACTCTTAAAGAGGCATTGCTTACTTACAAAGTCACGCCACATTCCACAACGGAAGTAGAACCATTCACATTGATGAGGGGAAGAGTGGCTACCAACAGACTGAGGCCAGCTTGGTTAACAAGAAGAAATGACAGAGTTGTGGACATGGAAGCTGTGGTGGAGAGAGTAAAAGATAAACAAGCAAAGTATAAGAAATATTATGACAGGCAGAAGAATGTGAAAGAAAATACCATAAAGGAAGGTGATTGGGTGAGAGTAAAAGAGCCAAAAAAAGTTGTGAAGGGGGAATCCAAGTATCGTGAACCACAGATGGTAATTAAATGTTCTGGGAAATCCCTAGTATTGGATGATGGAAATCGGTGGTCATGTAATGATGTGGTCAAATCTGATGAAAAAGTAAAGCAAATTATAGACAATGTCAAAGGAGTGGTGTGGTGTGATGGTAACAAGAGTAAGGATGGTGTGACAAACGAACATACCAATGCTGCGGATGTGAGGAAGGACTATACATGTATGGCGAGAACCAGAAGCAGAGCACCATATTTTAAAAAAGACTTCGTGTATTATTAATGACTTTTACAAGAGATCAGCGGCTATTCCTGGGAAGCAGAGAAGACGTGTATCCTTTTACTTATATTTGGTGCAGTTACAGTTTGAATTTCTGGTTAATAGTAGTTGTGGTTTTTGTTTTTGTTTTGTTTTGTTTTTTTTTCTTCTTCGGGTTAATTAAGAATGTGCTAGTTACTTTTGTCAATTGTATAGGGGGGAGATGTTATATAGTAATTAGGTGATTACATCACCATGTAGAACCTGTGTCAGCTCAGGTTCCGAATGACGTTGCTGTGGGCTCGTGATGCGAGTGACAGAGACAACGGCATTGGAACTGGTGGATGGCTGCAGGGGAACTCTCCACAACCGAATAAACTCATGAAATGCATTAACTGAAAAGTGTCGTGAATCGTGATAAGGAAGCGAGGAATAAACATAACAGGAAGCCACGGCATACAACAATCCTAACATCACTCTCTCTCAGCATCGTTAACCCAGGGACTTCTCAAGCCCTTCCTACTGCAGGACCGTCGCCACCCAGCAGCGGAGAGGGCAGGAGCCCTCCTCCTCTCATACAAGAACAGCAAACTCGATCAGATCAAGGATCCAGTACCAGGATCATAATACCTCTACGGCGCTGGACCTGCATCTTAATCCAGGCATCCAGCATTATCTACACATGGTGAGTCCTACTGTGGAATTATTTAATGCCCACGACCTCCAAATATAACCTCTGCGCTCATTTTACCTATTGCCCTGCTGCCACTGAGCCATCGCCTGATCTCAAAAAGGCCTGCGCAACGCGGCATATAACCAAGGCTGTTTGCCTTGGTTGCTAAGCTACCGGCCTTATTTCAGCCAATAGGATCAACCGTAAGGCAGAAGCCTGCCTTGCAGAGAAGGCAGAGGAAAAGGCCCTGTTTGCCTCCTCTACTACACAGAAGCGTCACCACCCAGCAGCAGAGAGGGCAGGGGCCCTCCTCCTCTCGTGCAGGAGCAGTGAACTCGATCCGATCAAGGATCCAGTACCAGGATCGTAATATCTCTACGGCGCTGGACCTGTGTCTTAATCCTGCATCCAGTATTATCTACACATGGTGAGATCTGCCGTGGAATTATTTAATGTCCACGACCTCCAAATAACACCTCTGCGCTCATTTTACCTATTGCCCTGCTGCCGCTGAGCCATCGCTTGATCTCAAAATGCCCGGTGCAACACGGCAAGGAACCGAGGCTGTTTGCCTTGGTTGTTAAGCTACCGGCCTTATTTCAGCCAATAGGATCAACCGTAAGGCGGAAGCTGGATATCCTAGAGGTGAGCGTCCATCCTAACAGCCCCACCCTCTGGCGCATGTACCCTACTGGCACCCTCCATAAGGCGACTGCCCGTGCATTATCTCACGCTCTGGAGGAGTCAGGCAAACTGTGCTCAGCTTGCGGTATGCAACGGCCTCAGTAGGTTCTTACACCTACAGTACCCAGCACACTGCGAGAGCCCCTGCATCCTACAGCGTTCAATCCTCCTTGCTGTGCTTCTTTTCCAGCGACTACTTACTTCCCATTGCAGCCCCAAGCCCACATATTCGGTACATCGACAAATCCCCGCTCCTCGTGACATGTCTTTCATGTTTAACGCCAAACCCCTAACCCATAGACTTTGGCACAATGTTCCTCACTGTCATGGCCCTTTGAACTGTGCTGAACTGTCTCTCAGCACACTGCGCTCCCTTGTTCAACGTATTCGATCTGTCTCATTGCATCCTGTATGTCCCAGTTGAACTAATTTGTTCTGCTACTTTGTATTTGCATGCCCTATCTATTCCAATTCCACATGCTGTGTGCACTAGCAGTACCTATTTGTTGTGCTCTACTCTATCTGTATGCCCTACTTGAGTCAATTGACCTATTATGTCCCACTAGCTGAACGTACTTGATATGTTTCATAGTACCTGACCTAGCTGTGTTTGTCTAACTGCTTTTTACGCACCCTAGCTGAACGCTATTGTTCCCCATCCAATACTATGTTGTGGCCTATTTGATCTATGTTTATCCGCCCCACTGCTTTGTAGACCCTTTGTGCACCTAATTGACTGGCTCCTATGCATCTTTGTACCTTCCTTGATTTTACTTTGTAGGCCGTCTGTATTGGCGCTTCCCACTTGACCTAAATTGATTTGCCCACATGCCAAGATCATTTCTCACTATGTACATACCTTATGTAATATGTTGCACACTTCTGATACTCTACACAACACTATCATTGGCCTGGTCACTCACCAACATCAACAGTGTCTTATCAATCCAGCCCACCTTCACGGCGAAATTTTGGCTCACTATGTTGTGCTCAGCACGCACTACTAGCTCTAGTCCACCACCGTCATAGAGCACTCCCCCTTCCACCTTACTGCCCCCTTGCCTACAGCATAGTATCAGTACCATGCCCATTACAACTGTGTTACCCCCCAACCCATACCTGAACTCTCCTGCCTTATGGATCCTTTTGCTGCCAAACCTACACCCAATCAAAAACTCTTGGCTGCAGCGGTTTGGTCTAACATGGCGACATATGCTTTATGGTTGTCAATATGTTCCAAAAAGCTTCATTAAATGCAGATGGTCGCGTCTCACCGGGTTTGGGTTTTGCCAAAAAAAAAACCCCTTAAGCATATGGGTAAGGTTGAATAACCCGGAAGGAGACTGCGCCCAATGTTCAAAAAAGTGATTTATTATTTTACAAAGTGCCCTTTTGTGATGACACGTGTTTCAGTCTCCCTTGAGACTTTTTTCAAATCAGGGCTATTATTCTATCATAGCACCATATAATGATAACAAAAATTAGATGTAGAACTATGAAAAGACATACACATAGATAAACATATGCAAGTATGCAAATTGAACCAAGTGCAAAAGTTAAATATGAAATAATTCCAAATGGAAGTCAATAAAATAAAATAAAAAGCCAGACAATAAATGGGGTGGGGAAAGGGGATGGAGAAAAGGGGGGTTGCAAAAATAAATGAAAGCCACTTGTTAGGTATTGTACTTAGTAGTGCGCATGAGGCAACATCATTCATTGTATAACTAGTAGTAAGTGTTTAACATTTTACCATGAATTGCTCTAGTGCCCCTATTAAATTTGGCAAGAATGTTTCACAGTAATCGGGTTAGATCCCTACAAATGGGAAGGGTTGAAAATGTCACCTTTATAAACAGATTAAGTTGCGATAGATACGAGATTCAATTGAGATGTGGGTGTGTCTCATTTGCCTTTCAATGCAAAGCATTTCAATTTATCAGTAAAGTTTGTGCTAGCGTTTATTTATAATTCTTTTGTTAATAAACACTCCTGCTTAGTTAAATCAGAAATACTCCTAAAGACGTTGTTGGATGTCATGCTCCTTCATAATCTAACAAACCTGTTAGCAGATGTACAGTTAAAAATAATACGTATAACGCGGTACAGATTTAGCAGACTTTTTGACACATTTTTGTAAGCGAGCCATGAATTGCTAGACGGTCTCTTACCTTCTGAAGAAGTTTCGCGTCTAATCGCGTGCTGCAAAAGTCTCAAGGGGGCGCCATTAGGCATCCTCTCTGTCAGTATTTTGTTCTAAACGTTGCTATGGTGACGGTCCTCCGGGGTAGTCCCTTGTCCCTGTTTGTTATAAGATAACCTGGAGGCCATGTTGTAATGAGTTAGATTAACATGAAGATACGATAAAAGGATACAATTAACGTGTTGCAGTACTCATTGTCTTTGTTCAAAATGCAATCATTCACTAATAAATAAGCATTAGGAAAGATGGATGGACCCAATAGATCTTAGATATGAAAATAGATTTGTGAAATCGGGGTCTATATTGGAGATTACATACTGAAGGTGGTGAGATGTATGATCACTCAATGCTTGCATTCTATGACCAAATGCAGCGATATTAACGATAAATAGAAGATGCTGAGTTGTTACTAGGAAAAGCATTATGCTGCAGGCGCTAACGTTGCCGACGCCAAATGAAACAAATTGTTTCTGTTCACACATGTTGAGGAGCCATGATCTATAACCTGGTGACATAGCGAGATAAATTATGTAGAGGGCAAATCTCAATCCCTTATCCAGATGAATGCATTTTAAATTAACAAGGTAATATACAGATGATAAGGTAGATATCCAAGTGTATACATAAGCATTAAATCTAATCTACTATGTTGTTACTATGAAAAGCGTTATGCTGCAGGCGCTAACATTGCCAACGCCAGATGAAACAGATAGTTTATACATAAGCAATGGAAATCTTGTTTCTGGTACCACACTATAATTAAATTAATGGTTCTTAAGTTCCTAAAGAAAGGACACCATTTCATTGTCTGTGTTCAGGCCAAATACTGTAGAATTGAGTTTACAAATTATTTTTGCCTCAGTTTGTCTTAGTTTCTTTTCCTTGTCACCTCCTTGTCTTCCTAGTGTCACTCTTTGGAGGCTAATGAACTTAATATCTGCCTTATTGTCCATTTGGTGTTTCTCTTGCCAATGACATGCAAGTGGTAGTCTTGGGTCTTGGCTCCCGATTTTTGCTAAGTGTTCTCTTACACGGGTCCGGAGTTCTCTGATCGTGCTGCCAATGTAGACCAAGTTACACACACAGATGATTCCATAGACCACATATTTTGTCCTGCAGTTAATGGGTTGTCTGATTTTCAGGGTCTTATTATTGCTGCTACAAAATAAGTCTGTTTTCTTATGTGCATATTTGCATATCGTGCAGGTCCCACAATTCCTGAAACCATTAGTTGTTGCTTTTAGCCAGCTCGATGATTCCTCCACTGTGTCCGGTAGGTTCGATGGACTTAGTTTGTTTTTCAATGTTTGAGCTCTTTTGAAGGTAATCCTTGGTTTATCATCCACGTAGTTGGAAATATTTTCATCTAATTTCAGAAGATGCCAATGTTTAGCTAGAATTTTTTTCAAGAGTCTGTAATCATTGCTATATTTAGTGATAAATCCAATAGTTGGTTTTTCAGATGCTTTGTTCTTCGGTGATAGCGTTTGCTCTTGTGTTACCGATGAGCTTTTGTCCAGGGCTTTATTGACACATTGTTCTGTAACCCTCTAGCCAGGAATCTTGATTTAAGTAGCTTGCATTCCTTCTCAAAATGTTCCATGGTCTGGCAATTTCTTCTCGTTCTTAGAAATTCCCCTGATGGTATGTTTAAGATGGTTGGTCTATGGTGGCAGCTTGCTGCATGTAAGATGTATTATGCTTTGCTTGGAAGGTGTATACCCTATCCTCTTGATAGTCCCTCTCATCTCTGTAATGTTTCCTTAATTTTCTTAGTTTTCCTTCATCTTGGTAATTTTTTAGGATGTCATGCATAGTGTTATAGTTTTTCTCTTTTGTTGTTTCTTGTGAATTTTTCTCTGCAATTTCTTTTTTAGTTTTGTCTATCAATTCTATTGTTCTATTATGCTCTCGTGTAGCATGTTCAATCAGAAGTGCCACCATTTTATTTGAACTTCCATTCAGGTTATGTTCCGACATCTCTGCCAACTCATTGTCCAAATCATTATAAAAGTTCGGGAAGATCAAAATACGTAGCCCTCTGGGAATCAATTTGTTTTTCAGATAATTTTCCAGGGATACTATCTCCCAGTATTTAACAATTTCTTTTTTGGAGAGTTGCTCCAATTTGAAAAATAGTGCTCTCAGGTCCTCCTGCTTCTGTACAGGGTTAAAGAATGCATGCTTATTATTACCCTTTGGTGTGAATAGGTTGGCAGTTTCTTCCTGCCTATTCTTAAGATACTCCGCCATCTTTTACTGTACTATGTCAGCCGTCGACCACAACCTAAAGTAGTGATTTTTCAAAAACTCTTGGCTGCAGCGGTTTGGTCTAATATGGCGACATATGCTTTATGGTTGTTAATATGTTCCAAAAAGCTTCATTAAATGCAGATGGTCGCGTCTCACCGGCTTTGGGTTTTGCCCAAAAAAAAATCCTTAAGCATATGGGTAAGGTTGAATAACCCGGAAGGAGACTGCGTCCAATGTTCAAAAAAGTGATTTATTATTTTACAAAGTGCCCTTTTGTGATGACATGTGTTTCGGTCTCCCTTGAGACCTTTTTCAAATCAGGGCTATTATTCTATCATAGCATCATATAATGATAACAAAAATAAATGAAAGCCACTTGTTAGGTATTGTACTTAGTAGTGTGCATGAGGCAACATCATTCATTGTATAACTTGTAGTAAGTGTTAAACATTTTACCTTGAATTGGTGTTTCTCTTGCCAATGACATGCAAGTGGTAGTCTTGGGTCTTGGCTCCCGATTTTTGCTAAGTGTTCTCTTACTCGGGTCCTGAGTTCTCTGATCGTGCTGCCAATGTAGACTAAGTTACACACACACAGATGATTCCATAGACCACATATTTTGTCCTGCGGTTAATGGGTTGTCGGATTTTCAGGGTCTTATTATTGCTGCTACAAAATAAGTATGTATTTAATGCAACAAGGGCAGATCTTTTTTTCTCTCAATCACTTTGTTGACCCAAGGTTACCAATGTGGAATTTAAACAAGATACCTGTCGGACTCTCATGTATAGTTTTAACGGTTGTTGACCTTTTTTTGAAGGTGGTCTAGCACAGGCTTTTATTCCCTTCTTACCTCCTTTGTGTTATTGGTATCGAGTACGGTTGACTGACCGTGAGGTGTTTTTCACCTATCTTTAGCCGAATGGGACAATACTAGGAGGGCCCGAGTCTGGGTAGTCCCTATCACGTCACGATCACTTTGCAGTCTAGATTCTACTAAAATGGCACTAGAACGGTGTTTGAGCTATGATGAAAATTATGTTAAAGAACTGCTTGAGAAAGCCTCAGGATTAGGTGGGTCATCCGAGGCAACTAGTAACATCACGAACTGGGATGAACTTAGTCAACTCAAAAAACGACTAATAAGGACCGAATTACACGGCTCAATTATGCTAGAATATCTGAAGAAAGGGACCTTACCACAAGGACTAGTCGTTAGAAATGAACCCAGGTTATTCTTAGACAATAAAAACTTCATATTACAGTGGAGTTACATCGCCAATAAATGCGGTAGGGATTGGGTGATTCTGATCATCGATACGGCATCCGAGACAACAGAGAAAATCCTAGTCGACCTCAAAACGCTGGAGGAGGAGATTCAAAAATTGGTTCCCCTTGATATTTACAAAAAAAGAATTGACACCTTATTGGCAGAAATGACAGCCTTTAAAGAGAGTACCTTAACTGAACGAGTCCAGAGGATGAATAAGGATCTCAGCAATTTCTCTCACGAAAAAGCGTTCAGGTATACACAAGATAATTATTTTCAGACTTTAGCTTTAGGAAACTCTCCACAAGGGGCACAGAAAAAAGTTCAATTCAGGAATACCTCTTTCAGCTCGAGCAATGGCAGCTCCAATGGAGACCCGACCCCTAGGCAAGGTCAATCTAATCGCCGACCTAGGAATTCAAAAAACAACTACTGTGGGAAGAACAATTCAAATCGTGGTGCTCTCCAGAATAAAAGTAGAGTCCCCCCAACTGCACAACCTTTTTTAGAGAACAACCCAGAGGACTGGGATTTGGAACCGAGGATCACTCGGAGCATGCAAGCATTATGGTGAACCTCTCAAAGTATACACCCACTGAGGATGAGATCAAGGTAATTGAGAAAGGGCTGGGATTTGTACCCACCAACAAACATGACCCTTTCAACTTTAGACAAGAATTTTTTACCTTTATGAGAAAAATCCACCTTTTCCAATTTTTTGAAGGCATTGACTCTGAACCTGACAATTCGGATTCCAAACTCCACAACAAGTCTACTTTTTGTGTCCCTACTCAAGCACATAACGCAGAGGCCAAGGTATTTCAGAAATTTGTTCTCCATGACTTCGAACAATTGGAGAAAAAGACCAAGAACAAAAAAACGTTTATGAACATGACCACACGGGAAAAGGACGCAATGAGAGCTCTACTCACGAATGACCAAATAGTTATTCGAAAGGCAGACAAGGGGGGTGCAATTGTATTACAAGATAAAGACAAATGTAAAAGGGAATGTAATAGACAATTGCTCGATTTGGACAACTATCGGCATCTCGATCACGGCCCCACTGACAAATTAAAGGAATTAATTGTGCAAAAAGTTGAAAAAGCTAAACAAAGGGAGTGGATCACACCAAAGGGAGCGGACTTTCTCATCAAAACGAAACCTCGGATCCCCCAGTTCTACACGTTGTCCAAAATTCATAAATCCCTATCGGACCCGCCAGGTAGACCGATTGTGTCAGGTGTGGAATCAGTGCTTGAACCATTGTCCAGGTTCACTGATACTTTTCTCCAACCTTTGGTTCGAAAGATGGCATCTTATATACAAGACACTTCTCAAATGATCAAACTAGTAGAAAATTTACCTTTTGACCCAGAAACAGAAATCCTTTTAGGATTAGATGTAGTGGCACTCTACATGAGCATCCCACAGAAAGAATCCATCGATATGTTGGAAGAGAAACTATTGAATGACCACACAGTGGGGAATACCCCCATCTCTTTCATCCTGTGGTGTGCCGAGATGAGTCTCCAGGAAAACTATTTTCATTTTGATGGCGATTTTTTTCAACAAATTCAAGGTACAGCCATGGGCGCTACATTAGCAACCAGCATCGCTAATCTATATATGGAACCGTTCGAGCTATCTAAAATCTTCCACACCACCAATCCCTTCCTGAAAAACATTTCCAAATGGAAAAGGTATATAGATGACATATTTGTCATCTGGAAGGGTTCCATGATAGACCTTCAAAACTTTCTCACTTGGATTAATATCCAAAACCGGTTTCTCAAATTTACCTCAAACTTCAGCAAGAAAGAACTAAACTTTCTAGACATAACAATAACATCAGACACCCAGTCAAAAACCTTGTATGTTAGACCATATAATAAACCAACTGACCGAAATTCAATGCTCCACAATGAGAGCTTCCACCCAAAACATGTTCGGGATAATTTACCACTGAGTCAGTTCTTAAGACTAAAAAGGAATAGCTCTACCAAAGAAGACTTTCAAGTACGTGCGACCAACATGAAAAACAACTTGGAACAAAGGGGTTATCCTAAACAAATAACTACACAGGCTTTGAAAAGGACTAGAAATAACCATCGGGAATCCTTATTAGAATACAGAGAACACAATTTACGGAAAAACCAAGACAGGAAACTAGTATTTGTAAACGCCTACAGTGACAGATCTAACCAAATCAAGAAAATTGTACTAAAAAATTGGCACGTCTTGAGCAAAAGCGAGACACCAGTCCCTAGACCGGTGGTTGCGTTCAAACGCAGCAAAAATATCAAAGATTATATTACTAGGAACGATATTACTACCAGAATGAAACAGCAAAGAAGTATTACAGAGACATGGAATATGCCTCCAACAATTGGTCATTTTCCTTGTGGTCACTGCACCTACTGCAACTCTAATAAAAGAAGCACAGAGGTAGATTTGGGTCTTGGTACACTGTGGAAACAAACTAAGCTCACTAATTGCAATACCAGTATGGTCATCTACACTATCTGGTGTCCCTGTAGAAAATTCTACATTGGAAAAACGGACAGAAAGGTGAAATTAAGGATAGGGGAGCACAAGAGTTGCCTCAGAAATAGAACTGCAAATGCTCCATTGGTCGACCATTGGATCGAGTTTGGACATAAAACCGAAGACCTACAATGGACAGTCATATATAAATCAACATCCAGTACTGACACCAATGTAGACAAACGCTTACTTTTTCGAAAAGAACAACAATTCATTTTCTTGACCAAAAGCGCTATCACAGGTTTGAATGATAAAATCGATTGGCTCAATATTTGACTTTGAGTTGGTCTGAGGAATGAGATTGTTGGACCATTTGGGACCTCTTTCTTTCCTCTTTTGACTCACCTACCCCCTGTGGTATATATATCTCTCTTATTCCACCCGCGACGGCAGATACATCTCGCCTCATTCCTGAGCCCCACAGATGGCATTTATCCGGTCCTTACCAAACGGGGGTGTTTCGTTTCGAGTGGATTGCCCCTCGGTTGCAGCATGGTGCGTGTCGTGGGAGGCTACGGCATGCCTTGTGCCAATGAGCTTTGGTTCCGGTGCTCAGTCCACGGGCGGGTAGAGATGTCGATGGGTGGCATGCGCGGGGAAGGGTTGCTGCGGTGAAGGGCGTGGTGTGCATTTCTGGGTGTCGTCGTGTTTATAGCGCGTTACAGTGGGACTATGAAAATTGAGTTATCATTGGTTTAAACGCACGTAAACAGTAACATAAATAACACGTGACAGTGCACATGTTCTGCTTCTGGTCTAACCATCACGATGTGACATTGGAAGGTGTAAACAAACAAGACACGTGACGCATAATAGGAGTTGAAATGGGTATTTCGCGCTGACACTTTAAATAGTGTCACGTGATTGAACACAGAGTACAAGCGCTCCAATCATCATGCACCGACGACTTTCACTTCCTGTATAAAGGACTACGTAGGGCGGTTAGACACGCAGATGCAGCCACGCCTACGCCCCGGATTGTAAGACAGCAACGCACGGAAAGAAGTTTGACTGCAGCAAGGTAAAAAACAGCCGTTAGCCTTATGCGTTTCGGTTAAGGAGCTCCTGCGAGGTTTATACTTACCCGCATCTCTCCCCTTTCTCCTTTTTCATGTGCTCTTCTCTCCCTCTCTCTGCTAGTGTCTACACATGTTAGACCCTGCATTAGCAAGCATGCTGTAAGAAAAGTCGGAGACACCTGGGCTTCCCGTCTCTCTGTTCCTCGTTCTTGGATCTCGAAGGCTGAGATAACTTTACCTAAACACGAATAGAATTCTATTTTAGAAGGTAATTGTCACACGGCCCGGATTGGAGAAGGGTAACATTTTGGTTCCCTTTTTCTCTCTCCATTTTCTTTTGAAATAGACCTATTGAGGTCTGCTTATGTTTTTCTGTTGTTTCCACTTCGTTACAGAAGAAAATAGTTGTGTCAAAAAATGTGCATTTCGGTGGAGGATACCCCGGAAAGGAGATTCTCTATGCTTGGTGCATGTACTGCCTTTCGAGCTGCACCCGTGTGAGATTAGCCTGTTGGGCCTTCCGGACCATCTGATTGATGGTAAGCATTTGTATCACAAAGTTAAATGTGGTATGCTAGTTAGGGTGCAGCAACAGAGGCATGTTTGTAAGAGCTGCCATCTAATGTGGAAGTGGGTGGTGGGGACTGGCTTTGGACTCGGACCCCGGTGTTGTACTTATGCCGGCTTGTGGTGTTGATTTGTGAACACTGTTCATTTAGCCAAAACGATTTATTTCTTTAAAAAAAAACTTGTAACTGGTAAATTATATACTGGTTAGTTTGGTAGGACATTTGGACCAGGTTCTAATTGTCCTTCTTGTTTTCTCTTTTCCCGTAGGTAACTAATGGAATCAACAAAGGGTTGTGGCTGTGGATGTACATTCTAGAGGAAGACTAGAGTGGCACATTGTTTTTATGCCATTATTTGTATTTCTATATAGACACAGATAGGATTGAATTACGAGAAACTCATTTGAAGTGTGGGTTCTTGTGTTTTGCACAATGACTGACATAGACGTGACAGTACCCTGACGAATTTCCTTTCATTTTTGTTTATACCCCCTCTTTTTGTGTGTGTGGTTGAAGGAAAGAAACATGTTGGATGATTGTATGTTGAGAAGGGTGTGTATGAGATGTGTTGAATGAGAGAACGCTGTGTTTGTTTGAGAAAACCCTGTTTAATTTTGTGTAAATTTTTGCGTATTTGCACTTGCACAAAGACACTTTAGGTGCATAAGACCTCAAACTTTAAGGACAGTTATCCTGCCCTGTCCTTTACACCCTAGACTGACTGTTTTATCTATGTTATTGCACGAATGTCCTTTTCTCCTTTTTATTGTTGTTTACACTGAAGAACAAGGAGGGTCAATTTGAAAATTAGCTAATTATATTGTTCCTCTTCCTTGAATTACTTAATGCTAGTACAATCCCTTTAGATGTACTGCTGTGTTCTTCAGTGAGTGTATTATCTCTGTATAGATTTTTATGATTGACTTTTGTGTATATCAATAACATTTGTATATTTTTCTAAAAACTGCCTATCGATTTAATGCAACAAGGGCAGATCTTTTTTTCTCTCAATCACTTTGTTGACCCAAGGTTACCAACGTGGAATTTAAACAAGATACCTGTGGGACTCTCATGTATAGTTTTAAAGGTTGTTGACCTTTTTTTGAAGGTGGTCTAGCACAGGCTTTTCTTCCCTTCTTACCTCCTTTGTGTTATTGGTACACTTGGATATCTACCTTATCATCTGTATATTACCTTGTTAATTCAAAATGCATTCATCTGGATAAGGGATTGCGATTTGCCCTCTAGATAATTTATCTCGCTATGCCACCAGGTTATAGATCATGGCTCCTCAACACGTGGGAACAGAAACAATTTGTTTCATTTGCCGTCGGCAAAGTTAGCGCCTGCAGCATAATGCTTTTCCTAGCAACAACTCAGCATCTTATATTTATCGTTAATATCACTGCATTTGGTCATAGAATGCAAGCATTGAGTGATCATACATCTCACCACCTTCAGTATGTAATCTCCAATATAGACCCCGATTTCACTAATCGATTTTCATCTCCAAGACCTATAGGGTCCATCCATCTTTCCTAATGCTTATTTATTAGTGAATGATTGCATTTTGAAAAAAGAAAATGAGTACTGCAACACGTTAATTGTATCCTTTTATCGAATCTTCATGTTAATCTAATTCATTACAACATGGCCGCCAGGTTATCTTATAACAAACAGGGACAAGGGACTACCACGGAGGACCGTCACCATAGCAACGTTTAGAACAAAATACTCACAGAGAGGACGCCTAATGGTGCCCCCTCGAGACTTTTGCAGCACGCGATTAGACACAAAACTTCTTCAGAAGGCAAGAGACCGTCTAGCAATTCATGGCTCGCTTACAAAAATGTGTCAAAAAGTCCGCACAAGTGCGTGCGCGCTTTTCTACCCACTAAGTCTGTACCGCGTTATATGTACTATTTTTAACTGTACATCTGCTAACAGGTTTGTTAGATTATGAAGGAGCATGACATACAACAACGTCTTTAGGAGTATTTCTGATTTAACTAAGCAGGACTGTTTATTAACAAAAGAATTATAAATAAACGCTAGCACAAACTTTACTGATAAATTGAAACGCTTTGCATTGAAAGGCAAATGAGACACACCCGCATCTCAATTGAATCTCGTATCTATCGCAACTTAATCTGTTTATAAAGGTGACATTTTCAACCCTTCCCATTTGTAGGGATCTAACCCGATTACTGTGGAACATTCTTGCCAAATTTAATAGGGGCACTAGAGGAATTCAAGGTAAAATGTTAAAAACTTACTACAAGTTATACAATGAATGATGTTGCCTCATGCACACTACTAAGTACAATACCCAACAAGTGGCTTTCATTTATTTTTGCAACCCCCCTTTTCTCCATCCCTTTTCCCCACCCCATTTATTGTCTGGCTTTTTATTTTATTTTATTGACTTTCCTTTGTAATTATTGTATCATATTTAACTTTTGCACTTGGTTCAATTTGCATACTTGCATATGTTTATCTATGTGTATGTCTTTTCATATTTCTACATCTAATTTTTGTTATCATTATATGATACTATGATAGAACAATAGCCCTGATTTGAAAAAGGTCTCAAGGGAGATGGAAACACGTGTCATCACAAAAGGGCACTTTGTAAAATAATAAATCACTTTTTTGAACATTGGGCACAGTCTCCTTCTGGGTTATTCAACCTTACCCATATGCTTAAGGGTTTTTTTTTTTTGGCAAAACCCAAACCCGGTGAGACGCGACCATCTGCATTTAATGAAGCTTTTTGGAACAAATTGACAACCATAAAGCATATGTCGCCATGTTAGACCAAACTGCTGGAGCCAAGAGTTTTTGAAAAATCACTACCTTAGGTTGTGGTCAATGGCTGACATAGTACAGTAAAAGCTGGCAGAGTATCTTAAGAATAGGCAGGAAGAAACCGCCAACCTTTTCACACCAAAGGGTAATTATAAGCATGCATTCTTTATCCCTGTACAGAAGCAGGAGGACCTGAGAGCACTATTTTTCAACACGTGTCATCACAAAAGGGCACTTTGTAAAATAATAAATCACTTTTTTGAACATTGGGCACAGTCTCCTTCCGGGTTATTCAACCTTACCCCTACACCCAATCAACCTTGCGCTTTGCATCTCAGGAACCTCAGACTAGGCTCCAGATTCTCTTGCGCAGCCCGTCGAGCACACCTTCTCACTACTACTGCAAAATCGCTCAGTACTCCTGCCAATCACACACATTGACTGAAGTTAATAGGTTTCAAGAACAGCCCTCCCAAAGTTTCTTCAAACATCAACAATATTAATTCTACAATTGCCAAATGTACCTTGATTAAGGGTGCCCTGGTCAATGCCAGGTCTCTCCTTGCCCATGCGCTGAATATTGCAGACTTCATCGTAGCCCAAGACCTAGATTTCCTAGCCATTACGGAGACCTGGTTACACGCATCAGCTGGACCACTACTCTCCCTCACCATCCCTAATGGTTACTCCATCATTAGATGCGACCGAAATACTAACCAATCCAAAGCCGAAGGCGTCAACTTCATTTTCAGAAGCTCCCTTGGTTTTAGACTCATACCTAATCAGCATATTCCCTCAGCAGAGTTACTGTCCATCAAATTGCCTATCTCACCTAACCAAACCAAACCTCCACCCTGCACCTTATCTACAGGCCTCCAGAATCTGTATCCACCTTTGCAGATGGAATCACCTCCCTCCTAGCAGCTAACACTAAGCCCAATTCACAAATTATCCTACTAGGGGATTTTAATCTTAGTTGCCAAGATCCCAATGACCACAAAGCTTTGGACTTTGCCAGTACATTAACTGATCTGGGTTTCTCCCATCGCATTCAGAAACCCACTCACAACAAGGGGAGGACCCCTGATTGGCTGGTCGATCTGAATTGCAGCATCAACACAGTGTCAAACACACCTTGCGCCTGGTCAGATCCTCATACGATAACCTTTAACATCAAAGCCAATAACCAATGTTCTAAACAGAACATTGCACCATCCATCAGCACGAGAAACAAAAGGGACATAATAAGGGAGAAACTGCTCCCACTTATCCTACCTATACTAAACAATGCTTCAGTGTCGTGCGAGGACCCCCAATCCTAGTCGATAACTTCAATCAAACCATGCTTAAAGCCATGAATACCATTGCCCCAATTGAACTGCGGAAACCCAAACCTTGTGCACACCTGAACACGTGGTTCACGCCACACCTGAGAGCATTACGCAAGGAAAAGAGAAATGCTGAGGCCCGCTGGAAAAGCCTTCCCTCAGACGCGAACAAGGACAGCCTTATCATAGTATCCCTCAATTACAAAGAGGCAATTTTCCAAGTCAAAAAAGATACTTATAACAAGCAAATTCTGCAAGCGAAATCAAACACCAAAGAGCTCTTTAAGATACTTAAAGAACTTGAATCACCATCAGCCCCTGTAGCAAAGACAGTACATGGTGCTCCAATATACAAAAAGCACTCTTCAACAAAATCTTCACACTACAAACCAAAATCAATGCCAAAAAAGCAGTTTACTGACTCACCCTCAGCTCAGTACTCCCACTGTAAAAACCGCCCCTCCTCCTCACACTCATACACAGTTTAGCTTTTCACCTCTATGTATTAAAGAGGTAGAAAACATTATCAGTAAACTCAAACCATCCAATTGCCAGGGTGACACGTGCCCAGCCCCCATCATTAAGGAGGCCACCCATGAATTAGCACCTTTCATCACCGCCCTCATAAACTCTTCATTCAACACAGGCATCGTCCCAGAAAACCTCAAGGACGCGTGGGTCATCCCCCTACACAAAAAAGCGTCCTTAGACCCAAGCACCCCTACTAATTACAGGCCCATCACCACCGTCCCCTTCTTACTCAAAATCCTGGACCAGGCTGCCTATCTGCAGATCCAGGAATATCTAGAATCCAATAAACTACTCAGCCTCAGACAATCTGGCTTCCGTCCTAGGCACGGATGAGAAACTGCCCTTATCGATTTAAAAACTAAAATCGAGGACCTTAAAGATAACGACAAGCTGGCCCTATTGCTATACTTATCGGCAGCATTTTATCTAGTTAACCATCAAATTCTTTGCCATCATCTCAAATCTGCAGCCCATTTTTCTGACAAAGCCACTACATTTGTATTTGTATTTTGTTTATTTATATTGCTTGCCTAGCCCAGAGGCATCTGGGCACATTTCCTACAGTTACAGGTTACAAAGTATGCAGGTCAGAATAAAACATTGCATAATACAGTATACTTTGAACTATTTACAAGTCAATACAGGGGTGAAAGGAACATACAGTATAGTAAAAATGTTAATGTAAGTTATACAGTATATTTACAAAATTTACAGTGAGTTATACAGTAAATTTACACAATAAGTTACAACGTAGAGTACAGGTGATTAGTACCGAACAACCCGGCCGGACAAGTAGCCGGCGAACAGTGTTAGTTATTGTAGACATAGGGGCAGCTGTGGGCTTATCGAGTCCTGCGCAAAGCGTCACGATTTGGTTTTACTCTTGAATGAGTGATAAGAAGGCTCGGATCTGAGTGGGTTGGGAAGTGAGTTCCATAATTTAGCGGCGAGGACTGGGAAGCTGGACCCACCTGCTTTCTGCAACTTGAACCTTGGCATGGATAGAGAGTGAGTTTGGGCTGATCTAAGAGGGTGGGAGGAGGTTTTGGATGTAAAACGGTTGGCCAAATATTCAGGGGTTTGGTTAGACTGGCATTTATGTGTTAGTGCAATAGTTTTGAGGGATATTCTTTTGAGCAACAGGAAGCCAGTGTAGGCTGCGTCTGGTGTCAGAGATATGTTGTTTCCTGGGAATATTGAGGGCTGCCCTAGTGGCATTATTCTGGGTTACCTGTAACTTGTTAAGGTTACTTTGACTTGTCCCTAAGTAAATGGCATTACAATAGTCCATTTTAGATATAATGAGGGTTCTGGCAAGGATGATGCCGTTAGCGGAGGTAAGGAATGGTCTATATGCTGTAATAAGTTTACATGTATAGGCTGCTGCAGAAACCACAACGTTGGTTTGTCTCGTTAGAGACAGGGTGGAATCAAGATAGATGCCTAAAGTTTTCATGTCATTGGATACCTTGATGGTATTGCCATCAATAACAAAAGATTTAAAGGCTGGATCCAGTCTATTGAGTCTGTAGTGGGAGCCTAGAATGAGTAGCTCTGTCTTTTCATCATTAAGACAGAGCCCATGTTGCGCCATCCAAGCCTGAATGACCTGATAGACATCGTTTAAGGCTTTAGAGTCAGTCACATGGTCACCAGTGATAGGGATGAGTATTTGGGTGTCATCCGCGTAGTTAGTATAGGTGACACCCCAATAGTCAAGAATAAGTGTAGGTGAAACGCAGGAGCCTTGCAGGACCCGCATAGGACTGGCGACGGTTCAGCAGAGGCAGATGGGGAGAAGACCCTCATGGTTCTGTTTGCCAGAAAGGATCTAATCCAGGAGGTAGCTTAATCGGAAAAGTGGGCAGCGATTTTGAGGTGATGGCAGAGAATTTGATGGTTGCCCAAATCAAATGCTGCCGATAGATCAAGCAGAAGTAAGAGGGCCAACTTGCCGTTATCTTTTAGGTCTCCCATTTGCGTTTTTTAAACCAATGAGGGCAGTTTCTGTTCCGTGCCTAGGTCGGAAGCCAGATTGTCTGAGGCCAAGGAGTTTATTAGAGTCTAGATATTACTGAATTTGTAAATAGGCGGCACAATCCAAGATTTTCAGTAGAAAGGGCACCGTGGTAATGGGCCTGTAGTTGGACCGGTTACTTGGGTCTAAAGACGTTTTTTTGATTAGTGGGATAACCCACGCATCCTTAAGGTTATCAGGGACAATGCCTGATTTGAACGATGCATTTATGAAGGTGGTGATGAAGGGAGCTAAATCATGGGAAGCCTCCTTAATGACAGGGGCTGGGTATGAGTCACATTGGCAATTAGATGGTTTAAGTTTTTTGATGATATTTTCCACTTCCATGATGGAGAGAGGTGATAAACTGAATGGTTTTACGGAGTGTGCGAGCGGGGAGGTTTTGTTCGTGGAGGTGTTGGGCTTCGAGTCAATGAGTAGACTGCATTTTTTAGCATTGAGTTTAGTTTGTAGTGTAGTGATTTTGTCAAGGAGCGCTTTTTGGATGTTAGTACACCATGTGGTGTCATTATTACAGTTGTCGGGGGGGGCTATGGGAGATTCAAGTTATTTAAGTATCTTGAAGAGCTCTTTGGTATTGGATTCTGCCTGCAGGATGCGCTTATTATAAGTGTCTTTTTTAGCTAGAAGTATCGCCTCTTTGTAATTCGATGAGGCTGTGATAAGGGTGATTTTGTTGGCATCAGAGGGAAGACTTTTCCAGCGTGCCTCTGCGTTTCTTTTTGCTTTGTGTAGACCTCTCAGGTGTGGTGTGAACCATGAATTGAGATGAGCACCAGGTTTAGATTTCCGTAGTTTCATTGGGGCTATGATGTTTAGAGCTTTTAGGATGGTTTGGTTGAAGGTATCTACTAAGACTGTGTGGTCTGTGCAGGATACCAAGGCATTCATGAGAATGGGAAGGATTAATGGGAGCAGTTTCTCTCTTGTAATGTCCTTCTTGTTTCTAGTGCAAATAGAAGGTGCAATGTTTTGTTTAGGGCATTGGTTGTTGGTTTTAAAGTTATCTTATGATGATCCGGCCAAATGCAAGGTGTATTTGACACAATGTTGATGCTACAATTCAGATCAACCAGCCAATCAAGAGTTCATCCTTTAATGTGAGTGGGTTCCTGGATGTGATGGGTAAATCCCAAGTCAGTTAGTGTGCTGGCAAGGTCGAGAGCTTTGAGGTCGTTGGCGTCTTGGAAGCCAGGATTAAGGTCCCCAAGTAGTAGAATTTGTGAATTGAGCTTGGTGTTTGCTGAAAGAGAGATGTAATGTCATCACCTATAGATAAGATGCACAGTGGCAGTTTGATTAGGTGATATCGGCAATTTGACTGATAGTAGCTCAGAAGAAGGGATCTGCTGATTGGGAATGAGTCTAAGTTAAAGGGAACTTCTGAAGATGAAGGCAACGCCTCCACCTTTGGATTGGTTGGTGTTCCTGTTGCATCTGATGATGGAGCAGCAATTGGGATAGCCAGCGAGAGTATGGGTCTTGCTACTGCGTGCAACCAAGTTTCCATAATGGCTATGAAATCAAGGACTTCAGTTACAATGAAGTAGGCAATATCGAGTGCATGATCTAGGAGGGACCTAGCTTTGACAAGGGCCCCTTTAATCAGAGTATCTTTGGCAATATTGGAGCCGTTATTGTTAAGATTCAAGGCCTTTTTAGGATTAGAGATAGTAATGCCTATGGACTCTGGTTTTTTTGTGGAGTTTCCCTGGAGAGCGTGGAACTTGGTAGTGGTAGGATGGTGTGAGCATTGAGTTTTATGACGAAATCTAGAGCCTAATCTGAGGTTCCTAAAATGAAGAGCACATGGTTGTTTAGGAGTGGGTTTGGTTACAAAGTGTTCCAGCCATAAAGCCGGGGAGTTCAGATATGGGTTGAGGCATGACATAGTGTAGGAGGTCTTATTGTTGTGGGTGCACAATGTGTGTGCGGGTAAGAATGAGGAGTGGCTGCTCAATTGCGTTCGCAGATTAAAGCTGGAATGTGTGAGAAGGGCATGCAATTTTTTGCAGTGTTTTCATCGTGAAGGGGAACTGGAGGGTTCAAGGTGTACATAGTTAGTGAGATTGTTGTGAGAAGCAGGAGAAATGTGCAACATGAAAAGTAAATCAAATACATTGTGAGCTAAGAGCTAGGCCTGTGGGCAGAATTCCCCTACAGGTGACATAGAAGTTAAGATAGAAGAGATACCGGGAGGCCTGGTCAGAGGTCTTAGAGTAGGCAGCCGCAGCGTATGCATTAGTGTGAATACATAAGAGGCGTCAAACCATAAAGCAATATGTCACCAATTTGTGTTACAATGACGTGAGTAATATTGATAACAATGAGAATTACTGACAAATGTTAGCTATGTAAAGCTACGCACGGGTAGCACAGGCGGGTCTAACCGTTCGAGGCCTGTAGGACATGCATTAAAGTGGGTCATGAGTGTGGACATATATTTACTAGGGAGCTGTAAGTAGATCTCAGTAGCGAGAGTCAGGCCAAGTGTAGCTCGAGATGGAGTCAAAGCAATTGAGAAACCATTATGATTGTCGGAGCGATTGAGAGTCAACCTGCGAGCATAGTCAGGCGGAGGACGATAAGATGCCTGTCAGATGTGAGTCACAGGTTATGCACATAGAAACAAACATGCGGACAGTACTTTGCGACTAATATTTACCCAATGCTAGTACAAACGTGCTATGGATAGCTAATACAAATGAACATTTGACATAATCGGCGCTCAAGGGTATATGGCGGAGACAATGGGAGGAGCAGTATAGTCAACAAACGGTGCAGAAGCAGGTTAGTTTGCGTAACACAATCAATCAGAGAGTAGATGCTTTGGTAACCGAGCATACAATAGTGGTGGGTTATAACCAGAATAGGACGTTGTTGACAAGCTAGATAGATCGCAGACAGTATTGCATACAAACAGACGATAGGGCATCGGTTTTATTAATTATGAGTCCGCTGGAGTTATGCCGACTAGCGCCAGATAGCAAATCATTCACCACAGTGACGGCAATGTGTCCCAGGAGTAAAGGCTTGAGGAAGTGACACTGGGCCTCATTACGACCCTGGCGGAAATCGTGGCGCCAAATGCACCATGGAGCACGGCGGAAAGCTGCCGATAGCGCCATGGGGGTTGGCGGATTTACCGCCCCATTCCGACCTTGGCGGGGCGGTAAATCCCCATTCCCCATTTTACCCTTCCCCATTCCCATTTTTGCCCCATAGGGTATAATGGGAGTGGGGAAGGCGTTAATTACGCCACCGTAAAATACGGTGGCGTAATTAACAACAAGGTCCCGTAGCGCCATGGATTTCTCCGCCCGGAAAAACCAGGCGGAAAACGCTCCATGGCGCTACGGGAACTCGTAGTGGGGCGGACGGGTCCGCCGCGAATACCGCTGGCGTAAACCCACTCCGCCAGGGTCGTAATGAGGCCCACTGTGTGGTATGGTCGCTGTTGTGATGAGCAATGAGTAGGTGGGCAGAATAGAATACAGATATGGGGAGCGGTACGCCAAGTGGGATGGTGACGAGTGCTATTTTTTGGTTTGGGCGTACCTTTAGGTAGCACGAATAGCTCCGCTGAGTGCAATAGGAAGCAGTTACCTTACTGGAATTTCGTAGCGGCCCTCGAAGGGAATGGGTAGTGTGACTGGCCCCTAGTCCCTGACAGGCCGTGACAGCCAAGGACAGGTGCTGGGCCTTAGTCACCGGGCCTTTGAAACTGACGCCGGCTCATGCCTTTGGGTTTCGGCGCCCCAAGGAAGTAGATAGCGCCAGCCAATCGGGCTAGTCAAGGTTGCCTGGCAACCAGTAAACAGAAAACAGAATTCAGGCGGGCATTTTGCAGGCGGCAAGGTCTTGTGGACGGTGCTGCAAACGAGTGATCAAAATAGTGTAAACAGCTCAGAAAAAGAGCGCACAACGGAGATATTGCCCCACGCAGTAGCTCTCCACACATGGATTAGATCCTTCTTGGCGAATAGATTAATTAGGGTCTTCTCCCCTTCGGCCTCCGCTGAACCCTCACCAGTCCTGTGCGGGGTCCCTGAAGGATCTTGTGTTTCACCTACACTCTATAACATGTTCACGAAGCCACTCTTCTATATTCTTGACTATTTGGGTATCACCTACACTAACTCCGCAGATGACACCCAAATACTCATCCGTTCACTGGTGACCACACAGCTGACACCAAAGCCTTAAACTATGTCTATCAGGTCATCCAAGCATGGATGGCACAACACAGTCTCTGTCTTAATGACGATAAGACAGAGCTACTCATCCTTGGTTCCCACCACAGACTCAATAGATTAGATCCAGCATTCAAATATTTCATCATTGATGGCAATGCCATCAAGGTATCCAATGACATGAAAAAACCCTAGGCATTTATCTTGATTCAATATATCTCTTACAAGACAAACCAATGCTGTATTCTCATCTTCAGCCTACACATGTAAACTTATCACAGCATGTCGACCATTCCTTACCACAGCCAACTGCACCATCCTTGCCAGAACCCTCATTTTATCGAAACTCGACTATTGCAATGCGCTTTATCTAGGGACTAGTCAACGGAACCTAAGCAAGTTACAGGTAACCCAAAGCAACGCCACCAGGGCAGCACTAACAAAAAATCGCCCTCAAAGCTCTCGGCCTCAAGCACAAATGCTTGGCCAACCAGGCTCCAAAATACCTGGCGATCCATTTCACACCCCACACCTCCATCCGCCCACATAGAGCAGCTCAAGTTAACTGTCTTTCACTACCGAGGTTCAAGCTTCAGAAAGCAGGGGGGGCCAGTTTCCCGGTTCTCGCCACTAAACTGTGGAACTCGCTACCCAATCCTCCCAGATCTGAATCCTCCTTCCACTCATTCAAGAGCAAAGCTAATATGTGGCTCATAGCGCAGGACTCCCAAAGCCTCCACCTGTCACGTTGACCATAACAACCTACACTGCTTTTCTGCTGATCGGCTTTGCTAGGCCTTGCCGTTTTGACTAGCACCTTGTAAATAGCTTGTAATTAGATTGTAAGTATTTTTGAAAGGTATGCTGTTATATGTTTGCTGCATACTATGTCACTGTAACCTCAAGAAATGCGCCCATATGCCTTTGGGCCAGGCACGCTATATAAATAAACAAAATACAAATACAAATACAAAAAGTAAAATTCCAACAGGAATAGAGAGTAAACTAAAAGAACCATCCCTTGTCACTAACAACCCACAAGCCACCATGCCCACCAGGCATCTGCTCCCCAAATGCACAGACGCATACACTTTTTTTTTTTTTTTATTATTTATTGAATATAGCTGAAATTACATCAACTTTTTCAATTTATGCAAAATAAAGAAATTCATAAACATCAAATCCAAGTAAAAATATGATTCATAAAAAGTTTCACAGAATACTAAAAGAATATACAAAGTATATATATTTTTTTTTTCAAAAAGTGAATAAAAATATTATCATACAGGTTTATCGGAAAGAGATAAACAAAGCACCCTTTTTTTTATTCTTTTTTTTTTAATCTTCATTCCATGTCCAAAGCCTTTAAAAAATTGATAGTTGCAATTCTTATACTCATACATTCAGTGGCTGCCAAGGCGATCCATCTATTTCTAGGATCAATTTGTGCAAAATACGCGAAGTGGTTAACAAAGTGCAATTTTCTTGAAGTGATAAGTGCAGGACAGTCCAATAATAAATGTTGGAGAGTTTCTACAATCGTTACATTTTTGCAAAACCTACACCAATTGAGGTCGGAGGGAATTTGCTTTCTTCTTGTTTTAACCTCACGGGTAGGCCAGATGTTAAGCCGCAAGCGAAGAATGGCCGATCTTATAGCAGCAGATGGTGCCAAGCGTAGGTAAGCAGCAGTGTCTTTATAACGCTTGGGTCCAAAGATTGTAGAGTCAAAGTCTTTGTAGGTTAAACACTGAGTTCTAGTGTCAATCCAGTCCATCATATACACCTTCTTCTTTGCTTGCTCCGGATGAAATGCAAGAAGATCAAGTGATATGTCAGCGTCCTCCATAATTGTTAGAATTTTTGTAGACCAGTGTCTCGGAAATACTTCTCCGGAGCTAAGCAAATAACTGGAGATGAAAGATAGTGTGGAATTATCACGTATGGATAACAAGCATTTGCGAAATAAGGCACATAAACGCCACTTATGTAAGGCAGTTAATGAGATTAATCCCAATTCATAGCGTATCAACACACCTGGAATACACTGTGGAAGATGTAAAGTTGCACGTCAAAACTTAGCTTCTAATAAAGTGAGAAACCCTGGGGAACAATTAACGTTTCTAAACCATAAAGGATGGTTGCTACAACATTCTGGTTCCAGTATGTGATGGCAGCTTTGATAGAAAATTTGCCATATTTGGAGACAATTACTCGTGTTTGACAGATTGCCATAATTAGCTTCTGTTTAATTTTGTTCAGGTGCGAGTCTAGCGTTGGACAACCATCAAAAATAAGGCCCAAGTAAACATAATTTGGTACCATCTTTATGGGTATCCCCTCAATTTTCCATTCTAACAAGTGTTTGAGTAAGCCTTTAGGAACATACGTGACAATTTGCGTTTTACCAGTGTTTACTACTAGTTCATTTTCTTTAAAATAGGAACATAGTGCTGACAGGAGATTGCGTAAACCACTGGGAGTTTTTGACACTAAAACAAGATCATCCGCATACCACAAGGCACAAATTTTTACACCGTTCAGTTTAGGAGCATCAGTCGTTACTTTGTTAAAGATCCAGCGTACATCATTAATAAAAAAATTAAACAAGGCAGATGCTAAAATGCACCCCTGTTTCAGCCCTCTAAATGTTGGAACTGGGGATGAAAGAAGACCCTCAGAGTTTAATCTTACATAGACTTTAGTGTGTGAATGGAGGGAAAAAATGATGTCAATAAGAGTGGAAGGACAGGCCGCTTTGAGTAACTTATCTATAAGTTTTAGTCTTGAGACCGAATCAAAAGCGGAGTGAAGATCCACAAATGCAAAATATCTGGCTTGTCTCTTGTTAAATGCTTGTTGTTTTATGGCATTTAAAGCAATTAAATTGACGCCAGTACCTAAACCAGCGACAAATCCAGTTTGAGCTGGGTCACGTTGATTTGCTTTATTTGACCAAACATTAAAATCTCTTAGCACCAACCTGGAGAATATTTTGCCTGGAACGTCCAGTAACGTTATTGGACGATAACTTTTAGGGTCCATACGATCGCCTTTTTTATAGATCGGAATAATCACACAAGAACGCCATGATTCCGGAATGTTTTTGGTTTGTATAATGTGGTGAAAAGCATTGTTCAAGATTAGTGCCCATTCTGTTATATTTTGTTTGAGCATTAAATTAGTGAGTCCATCCAGGCCTGCCGCTCTAGACGACGAATATGTTTTAATAAAGTCTTGAATAATAGATCTTGTACAATGCAATGCCCAACTATTTATAGAGTTGCTGTTATATTTATAGCAGGTCATCTTGGAGTCGTCATATAGAGTAGAAAAATGTGTGACCCACACCGATTCAGATACTCCATTGAGTTGCGCATAACCTTGAGGTGATGTGTTACATTTGTTCAACAACTCCCAAACCAAGGCAGAATTTTTGCTACGACAAGCTGCCAAAAAGTGTTCACTATCTATTTGATACATGGTTGCTCGCCTCATGCGAACCCAATTTCGATATCTCGAAGTAGCAACCTTAACTGCCTTAATTTGATCACTCATGGGGAGTGTACGATGGTTTCTGATCTCTCTTCTGTAAGCCTTCTTTCTTTCACAGAGAGCTAGATCAAACCCATGAACATGTCTTTTAGCTGATTTACTATGAATGGGTTAAAGATTCGCAAAGGTACTTAACACATCTATATACGAACCAGTCTTTTGTAACCGTTGATTGTCTAGAATAGCACCATTCAGAGCTAGAAATTTATTAACAGACCATTTGAAGCGGTTTTTGCCATTATTGACAGATACAGTCTGATTATAATAAAATGCAAATTTTGAATGGTTTTCAATTTCAACCGCCCAAAATAGTGCTAAGAGATGGTGATCACTAGATGTTTGTTTTACTATGACAAATTTGCTGGTATTCATAAAGATGCTATTAGACATAAAGATGTAATCAATAGTGGATTTTGAGTTGCCTCTCTCCCAGGTGTTCATTGGGGGAATGTCACCTACAATCACACCATTTGCCATCTTTAAGTCATGATCTTCCATAAAGGAGATCCATCTTGCACCCTCACGATTCTTGATCCTTCTTTGCGAATCAAAGCAAGAAAGGTTCAAATCACCCATAAGTAAGATTCCAGAAATATTACTTTGTGCAGAGATATACTCAAAGAGAAGAGAAAGCGCATCGTAAAAACTGTCATCAATAATTCCCACCAGATTCCTATAAAGATTAATAAGTGCGTATGTCTGTGAGTTAAAAGAGATCTTAACCTATTGCATAAATGTATTTGGTGCTTGCCATGGGGAGATATTTAAACCCTTACTCACTTTCACTGCAACTAACAGCCCAGCTGTAGGTCTACCTTTACCAGCATGGACTGCTGGCAGCAGACTGATCTCATGATCATCCCAAATAGGGGGATTTACTAGCCATGTTTCTTTTAAGGCCACTATGTCATAAGTGTTCAACTGGTTGTTTAAAGTCCACTGCAAATGAGAATAGCCTCTGGTATTCCAGCTAGCAAGCGAAAGTTCAGTAGTGGGAATAATTGCTCGTGGTTATGAAAGCGAATTAGCGGATGCTCTGGGCTCTAATGGAGATTCCTTAGTGCAAAAATTGCAGGCGCACGACGGTGCAAGAGTAGTACCTGCAATGGATTTATTCCCATCAATCTCCTTAGACTGCTGACGTGCTGGATCTTGAGCTAGTAAAAAGCCAAGATTGAATAAATCCATTCTGGCATTCCATAAAGTATTACGAACGATTCCAGACTTTATCCAGAGTCTAACGATGGAAAGATTCTTGTCACAAAGGAACTCAACTTGATCCAGATCAGTGGAAGATATGGCATCCAAACCCTCTATATCTCCAAATATATTTAAGACACTAGCACGACATAAGTCGTACTTTGGATAGGACCCATCACGACACTTCAAAATTGAAGTATAGAACAGATTGAGTTTCTTTGAGAATGCAACGCTATCATCATTTATGTAAGGTTTAGTGCCACCATTAGGTAAATCAGAATTTCTCCTATTGTCTTGTTTTGGAGGACCTTGAGGACAATGCCTATTACAGGAAGGTGGTTTGGGGTTCTGATTTTAAGAAATGAGGCTTCATTTTGAGTATTATGAGAGGGGTTATGTGTATGAGGGGAGTGATCAATGACATGTGGAGCATCGGGCAACACCTCAGAAATTCTTTTCAGTAAATAAGAGTCCACCGCAGCTCTTAATGAGCTTAAGCGATCTTCAACTCCCACTGTAGGAGCGGCAGAGGGGGGTAACTTGCTAGCGCCTGTCGAGATGACACCGCATTGAGTAGATAGTGTCGTTTGTACAACAGGAAGGGATTGTTTTATTTGTGTATTATCAGGCTTGAATGTTAACAGATGTACCAATTCATTCAAGGAATCATAAATAAGAGGAGACATAGGAACCTCCTTTGAAGCAACTTGGGAAGATGGAAAATTGGCTGGCAAAACTTTAACCACAGGAGATTTGCCGGCCATAGCGGCTAGTTCGCTATTCATAATCTCGTTGCAGATATCTGAAGGGGCAACAGCACTGCGAACAGAAATTTCTGTCACAGCCAGAGCTTTTTTATTTCTTTGTGTAGCTTTGGTTGAGACAGATTTTGTTTTTTTATTGTTCACAAGTAGGGATCCAATTTTTTGTGAGTTTTGGTTGACGCCCCCATGATGCTTGCAGGTTGAACAACACTCTTCACAGGAGAGGCAACGCTAATCCAGGACTCATTATTTTTTGAGGTCACAATTTCCTCTACACATTCAATCGGACGGATAATTTTGGGAAATGTTGGTAATACTGAGGTAGTAGTCAAAGGGTTTCGAATTAAACTTTCTAAGTGTGAAAGACGCTGCGTGATAGATACCCCAGAGTGTTCATTTAAACCTTGATGAGATGACAAATGAGATTCAAGTTGGACTACTCTTTGTTCCAGGTTTCCTAAAGAGAGACTTTTAGAACATTTGAGCGAGGTGTCTCTCATCCAGTCACTTATATAGTCTAGCTTAACGGTTTGTACAGCTATCTTCTGGTCCAAAGAATTAAAAAGTTTAAATAGAGTGGACATAGTAGTGTTAATGGCCCCCAAAGTAATTTCTAATAGGGCAGGATTGGCCGAGGGAGCAAAAGATTGTTGTTTCTTGTCAGTATTTTGACAACGGAGGGGAGTAGGGTGTAAAAAAGACACCTCCTCGTCCAACCTTATTGAGTCCATGGAGCATGGTTGTGCATAATCAGTCATTATTGAGACTCTTTCTAAGTCCCTGCATTCAGGGGAATTTTGACAGGGGGGTGAAAGAGATTTATTTGGACTGACATGTCCCACGTCTTCAATAATTACTGAGGCCAACGAGACATTCTTAGTCGGGATATCTTGTGCTGCTTTATGGCTTTCAATTGTCATATCTTCAATATCAAGAGTCGACTATTCTAAAACAGTAGCAAAAGTTTGAACAGGTTTAATAGGTTTAGTAGGGGAATGAGGTATAGTTAATAAAGTTTGATCCGAAATAGTAGAGCTCAAAGGAAGAGAGGGAGCCCCATTGTTAAGGGTGGGATGTTGATTTGGAGTTACACCACCTAGACAACAATTAGGTAGCGGTGGATCCGAGGAGATCTTCACATGAGATGCCAAATCAATCGGATCAGACGTTGCTATACCACATGACTTTATCTCATAAAAATTACGGATGTCATGTTGAGTGGGGGTATTATTGATTGGGGTTAAAATAATATTTTTCTTAGAGATACGAGTTCGACTTTTGGACTTTTCCTGTGATTTTGGAATATTTTGATTCATAGGCATTTTGGGGAGCGGAGCTAGATCCGGTAGATTAGGCATTGCACTTGGAGAGGTAACCATAGGGTCTCTAGTAGTCTCCGATGGCATGCCTGTTTTCAGAGTGAACATGGAATGATTTATATCAAATTGTTAAAGATTAGTACAGTTTTCTCCTTTGATAAAAATGCAATGCACCAGACTCAAATATTAATAACGCTAGGAACTGATAGAATTTCAAACACTCATCACTTCCGGATTTAAACGACTTATGTTAGTAGATGCAGCGGCAATAGACAGTACCTGAGGCAGTATGGTTAAATGCCACCATCTGCCAAACAGCCGCACAACAGGGCTTATCGCCGCAAGGGTGGCTCTGGCGCAGCTTTGAGTGCGCTGCCGGGTCACGTGATCGCCCACGTGGTGTGGGCTAACTCCGCCTCCACCAGGAAGCGGAACGGAGCAGGCAAGAGCAAAGCTCGCAGTGCCTGTAGCGTTTTAGTAGCAGGACCAAAGTTCGAAAGAGCAGAGAGGAATGACAGGAGTCCGCTCCTGTAGCACGCCAAATTCAGGTGGGCAGAAGCAAATACGCCGCTCGAGCGGCTCTGGCGCAGCTTTGAGTGAACTGCCGGGTCACGTGATCGCCCACGTGGTGTGGGCTAACTCCGCCTCCACCAGGAAGCGGAACGGAGCAGGCAAGAGCAAAGCTCGCAGTGCCTGTAGCGTTTTAGTAGCAGGACCAAAGTTCGAGAGAGCAGAGAGGAATGACAGGAGTCCGCTCCTGTAGCACGCCAAATTCAGGTGGGCAGAAGCAAATACGCCGCTCGAGCGGCTCTGGCGCAGCTTTGAGTGCGCTGCCGGGTCACGTAATCGCCCACGTGGTGTGGGCTAACTCCGCCTCCACCAGGAAGCGGAACGGAGCAGGCAAGAGCAAAGCTCGCAGTGCCTGTAGCGTTTTAGTAGCAGGACCAAAGTTCGAGAGAGCAGAGAGGAATGACAGGAGTCCGCTCCTGTAGCACGCCAAATTCAGGTGGGCAGAAGCAAATACGCCGCTCGAGCGGCTCTGGCGCAGCTTTGAGTGCGCTGCCGGGTCACGTGATCGCCCACGTGGTGTGGGCTAACTCCGCCTCCACCAGGAAGCGGAACGGAGCAGGCAAGAGCAAAGCTCGCAGTGCCTGTAGCGTTTTAGTAGCAGGACCAAAGTTCCAGAGAGCAGAGAGGAATGACAGGAGTCCGCTCCTGCAGCACGCCAAATTCAGGTGGGCAGAAGCAAATACGCCGCTCAAGCGGCTCTGGCGCAGCTTTGAGTGCGCTGCCGGGTCACGTGATCGCCCACGTGGTGTGGGCTAACTCCGCCTCCACCAGGAAGCGGAACGGAGCAGGCAAGAGCAAAGCTCGCAGTGCCTGTAGCGTTTTAGTAGCAGGACCAAAGTTCCAGAGAGCAGAGAGGAATGACAGGAGTCCGCTCCTGTAGCACGCCAAATTCAGGTGGGCAGAAGCAAATACGCTGCTCGAGCGGCTCTGGCGCAGCTTTGAGTGCGCTGCCGGGTCACGTGATCGCCCACGTGGTGTGGGCTAACTCCGCCTCCACCAGGAAGCGGAACGGAGCAGGCAAGAGCAAAGCTTGCAGTGCCTGTAGCGTTTTAGTAGCAGGACCAAAGTTCCAGAGAGCAGAGAGGAATGACAGGAGTCCGCTCCTGTAGCACGCCAAATTCAGGTGGGCAGAAGCAAATACGCCGCTCGAGCGGCTCTGGCGCAGCTTTGAGTGAACTGCCGGGTCACGTGATCGCCCACGTGGTGTGGGCTAACTCCGCCTCCACCAGGAAGCGGAACGGAGCAGGCAAGAGCAAAGCTCGCAGTGCCTGTAGCGTTTTAGTAGCAGGACCAAAGTTCGAGAGAGCAGAGAGGAATGACAGGAGTCCGCTCCTGTAGCACGCCAAATTCAGGTGGGCAGAAGCAAATACGCCGCTCGAGCGGCTCTGGCGCAGCTTTGAGTGCGCTGCCGGGTCACGTGATCGCCCACGTGGTGTGGGCTAACTCCGCCTCCACCAGGAAGCGGAACGGAGCAGGCAAGAGCAAAGCTCGCAGTGCCTGTAGCGTTTTAGTAGCAGGACCAAAGTTCCAGAGAGCAGAGAGGAATGACAGGAGTCCGCTCCTGCAGCACGCCAAATTCAGGTGGGCAGAAGCAAATACGCCGCTCAAGCGGCTCTGGCGCAGCTTTGAGTGCGCTGCCGGGTCACGTGATCGCCCACGTGGTGTGGGCTAACTCCGCCTCCACCAGGAAGCGGAACGGAGCAGGCAAGAGCAAAGCTCGCAGTGCCTGTAGCGTTTTAGTAGCAGGACCAAAGTTCCAGAGAGCAGAGAGGAATGACAGGAGTCCGCTCCTGTAGCACGCCAAATTCAGGTGGGCAGAAGCAAATACGCTGCTCGAGCGGCTCTGGCGCAGCTTTGAGTGCGCTGCCGGGTCACGTGATCGCCCACGTGGTGTGGGCTAACTCCGCCTCCACCAGGAAGCGGAACGGAGCAGGCAAGAGCAAAGCTCGCAGTGCCTGTAGCGTTTTAGTAGCAGGACCAAAGTTCCAGAGAGCAGAGAGGAATGACAGGAGTCCGCTCCTGTAGCACGCCAAATTCAGGTGGGCAGAAGCAAATACGCCGCTCGAGCGGCTCTGGCGCAGCTTTGAGTGCGCTGCCGGGTCACGTGATCGCCCACGTGGTGTGGGCTAACTCCGCCTCCACTAGGAAGCGGAACGGAGCAGGCAAGAGCAAAGCTCGCAGTGCCTGTAGCGTTTTAGTAGCAGGACCAAAGTTCCAGAGAGCAGAAAGGAATGACAGGAGTCCGCTCCTGTAGCACGCCAAATTCAGGTGGGCAGAAGCAAATACCACACACTAATCCCCCTAAATGCAGGCAACAGGCCCCACATACAGTGTCCAAAAGGAGGTCCTCTCTGGAAACCCAGATGCCACGAGGGCAGCGTCCAGGTTCCAAGAGGAGAACTCTGGAGTCGGCCATCCCCAAACTAACACTCAGTGATGACGCAGCCGTGCCTGTGCCGCCAACCTGTCAACAGAAGGAGACCAAAACCTGTGACCCTGTATACATCGATTACTGGTATCAGAAAGGGAGGTCCCGCCCCTCACTTATGATCGGAACATTAACCCCAGTCGGGCCACCACCAAATGACACTACAAGGGACCATCACAACGCACCTTGCCATGGCACATCACTCTCCATAGACCCGGGAAAGCAATCACATAGATCAATCACATGCCACCACATATTAGGTGGGTGAGAGAACCTGACCCCATCCGGTGGGTCAATCACCTCCAAGTTGCCTCCCCTTCCACTCATCTCCAGAGTCCCGTCACCAATCACCAACAACCTCCATGTGAGAGCACCGCTTGGCAGTGGCACTTACGCCTGGGGAAGGCCACCACCCACCCCACTCTATGGCCCACCATTCAGGCCAATGGTCTCCAGCCAGTCCCATGCTTCTTTAGGAGTGAAGAAAAAGGAAAACTTATCCTAGGACAAGAAACTCAGCTTTTCAGGATAAAACATTGTTCATTTAAAGTGAAGGTCCCTCAGCCTCTTCTTAACGGACTCAAAAGATTTCCACTGCTTCTGGAAATCCTGAGTGAAGTCTGGGCCTCGACCTGCCGGCCTGGTAGGAGGAGCACCTCTTAGCATCTTGTAGCACAGCATCCCTGTCCTGGAAGTTCAAGAAACACTCTTGAGTCCCCAAAAGGCTCCCGGAAGTAGTAAACCTTTATTCAGGTGGCCAGGGCAGGGCTGGTGCTCTCAGATCTCACCCCTGGGGGCAGACAAGTGCGGGAGGATCACCTGGGTAGGGAACCCGGTGTTGTGCTCCAGGGAAGACCTCAGGTCAGATGCGGTAGTCTATCAGGAAAGAGGATGAAGTCCTTGAGGCCTTTATAGGCTGTTCCAACTCAACCACCTTTCCACCCAAAGAATCTCCCTTACCCGAATCCAGAAACCCCTCTTCTGCATCTGGCAAATCCAATAGGAATTCAAACCCTGCTGCACTAGGAAACTTCATCTCCCAGAATCCCTGTTTTCCCATTGTGTATCAGAATACTCCCAGTCATTTTTCTCCACGTCCCTCTGATTATTATTTTCCGAATTCCCAATCTATTTTGACAAAAAGCATCGTCCCCCCAATTAATTTCACTAACCCTACCAAACCCACCCTTCCGAATTCACCTACCCCGTAGGATATATAGAAACTCTACCCCCCTCCTTTTCCAACACAAACACTCCCTTAAACGGTGGCAAACAACTGACTAATGCCAAAACTGCTTACCTGACAGGCAATTGACAGTAATCACACACACCTGACAACCCTTTGCTTTCCCCACAGGGATAAAAGGTGGAGCATGAGAGCACATTACGAGCAAGGCTGAACACACGAGGGGACAGCTACACCAAACTGGCAGTTCAAATGGAGGAGAAAAGTGGCGAGACCTGGTAGGACAACGAAGGAGGATCTGCCCTTGCTCTTTTCAACTCAGACCTGCAAAGCTTCCAAAAAGAGAATTACAAGACCAGGAAGTGCAGCTGATGGGTGGATTCACCGATGTCAACGGTGCACGGAGGCCTCCCGCATTGATAACACAGGCAGGGAGGCACACTGGCTACTGTGGTACCGTCTTTGACTCCAGAAGCAAGCCAAGCCAGCAAACCCGACACAATCGGTGAGTCGGTGGAAGCTGATAACGAACCGAATAGTATTGAACTCAAGGTTGCAAGCAGCAACATTAGATGAACTCAAGAACTTGAGAACAAATAACTTTTGTGTGTTTGAACTTTCGCGGGACGCCCAGCGAAGGGCCAGCTGCAGAGTGGTCAAGCGCTGCAGGGGGGCTCATTCAAAGGACTCTCGCTGGCCTCTTTTGCATTGAAACTGCAAGTACCAGAAGGCCCTAGGAAAGGGTGGCGTGAAGTTTTGGAGTGGTCCTACAAGGGTCACGTCAAATCCCTTGTACACTCGAAACTCTCTGACCCATTGCCAAGAGAAAGCTAAGGGAAGTGAATCTGCATCGTGAGAAAATAAAGTTAACTGTATATTTGGCAAGTGTGAACCCGACAGAGGGATGGCGAAAGAAAGCTAGCAAAAGGGAATACACGCTTTTTGTTGAGACAAAGCAAATCATGAACTGTAATAGGAAACCATGAACTGGGTTAAAGGCTCTTGAACATTGCAAGCTGCATTTGAAAGGCCGTAGTGAACCCGACGGAGGGAGGCCCATTTTGCAAGAAGGATCCGAGCCCCGCGGCGGGAGATCCAAGGGGCGAAGAGCAATCGCTCAAGGTACAAGGTTACTGAAAGAACATCTGTTTGGTTGTTTGCTGTTTTCGAGTAGGGGTGAAGAAAAATACACCTAAGAACAGTGTGTCGACGAGAGTGAACCCGGTTGAGGGTCGTCCATAGTGTTGTTTGTTTAAAAAGACATTAAAGCTCCTGAAGGTTATGAGCGATATTTGAGAGGCCGTAGGGAGCCCGACGGAGGGAAGCCCATTTTCCAAAGAGGATTTGAGCCTGGCCGAGGGAAGTCCTAGGGGCGAGGAGCAGTCACCCAAAGGTGCAAGAGCACCGAAGGAATCTTAATTTGTTTGTTATTTTGATACATCAGGCCTCCTAAGGCAAGAGACTTTGCAGAAATGAGACTTGGCCTCTGCAGGTTCTGATATCGTTGAACTGGAATTGTGAGCTTGCGCTGGAGAGGCCCATGAGTGTGCTGTGTTCAGAAGTCCCGCCTTGTCACATTCTAAAAACGTGGTGAAAGGAGACCTAGCCATACCATCCTGACTTATCATTTTGTGGTGAACATTATCCCACACTCTTTTTTGTAACTTAGTAAGGATTGGCAATAGGTTTTTTAGTATAGGCCCTTTTTCTATTTGACAAGACGCCACTAGGACTGCCTTATTATAATTTGATGATCGTAGTTTGCTCCCATTTTAGATTTAGGATTAGATTAGGCATTTATCTCACCTATTATAAAGTTCAATAAACACCCTTGAACTGTGATCACTTATGTCTGTCTCTACTGATGCCACCATGGCAGGATGTGGAAGCCCTGGATTTTTGTTTCCAAAAACCTCATAAGTGTGGCCCTTTCAGGCTGGCGGCAGTGTACACTCTTAGAATGATCCATACCTGGGTTTGGTATGGTACTCATAATGTTTAAAGCCACATACGGTTGGTGGTATACAAATGTCAACCCTGTGAACTCAGGCCAGCTATGAAAAGGCTATGTGGATTCACAGCTAGCCTCCCTGTCTCTACTTCAGCAAGTGAGACAAAATGCAGGATGCTGTTCTGCTTTGATTCTCTGGGAGGATGGGTAAGAGTGCACCCCATTCTGTGCCTGCAACTAAGTTATGTTGAAAAAAGTAGAGCATGTGGGTTCTAAAATTGGTGGATTTATCTCATGGAACTCCTAGTAAGCATTCCTTCGTCTCCCACGTTTTCAGCACATTCAACCCTATTTGGAAACTGTCGGTGTGTGACAGAAACCTTACAGTTTTACCTCATATATTGTTCATGTCATGAGCCGAACAAAACAGAAATTCAACAGAATAAATGGCATAGCATATTGGCATAACCTTTCCCAAAATGAATATGGAGACAAAACAATGCACTGACCATTAAAATGTAATGTAATACATTTTGTTATTATTATTATTATTATTATTATTATTACTATTATTGCATTTATTGAGTGCATACCTAGCTTTGAGAAGCAAACACAACACAGCACTTTAGAGAGGTATAAAGCAGTACAAATGCATAATATTTCGCTTTTCATGGGTCACGCCCAGGTAGGAGCACCCACACATGTAAGGTACCATTTTTGTCTGGACACCAGTGGGACCGCGGGAAGGAAGGGGATGTGTTATTGGCAATGTGTTTCAGTGGTTTCCTGGTAACAAATGTCTGAAAATTGTGTTTTTTTCCATAAATTGTGGCCTTTGCCAGGGCTTGTGGGTAATACATTCTAAGGCGATTCGCACAAGTCTTACCTCTGTGGACTCCCACAGTTATCTTCTTGTCAGAAATGCTTGGGGTTCCCCGTTTTCCTTGGTGGCTGCAACACCCTAGGCTCAAATCTGTAGGTTGTCCACAAGAGCAAAATACTGCAAAATGTGCTCTCCCGAAACACTTTGGGATACCAGTGATTTAGCCTTTTCTCTTTGTGGCCAGGTAGATGCACCCACACATGTGAGGTACCATTTTCGTCGGGACACATGTGGGAACACGGGAAGGTAGGACATGTGTTGTTGGCAGCATGTTTCCGTGGTTTCCTGGTGGAAAATGTCTGAAAATGTGGTTTATTTCCATAAATTCTGGACTTTGCCTGGACTTGTGGGTAATAAATTATAGGGCCATTCGTAAAAGCCAGACCTCTGTGGATTCCCATGGGCGTCTTGTTTTCAGAAATGCATGGGGTTCCCTGTTTACGTTGGTGTCTTGCGACACCCCAGGCCCAAAACTGTAGGTTGTCCACAAGAGTAGAATCCTGCAAAATGTGCTCTCCAGAAACACTTTGGGATACCAGTGGTTTAGCCTTTTCCCTTTGCACCCAGGGAGGTGTATCCACAGCCCACACATGTGACGTACTGTTTTCGTCGGGACACCTGTGGGAACATGGGAATGTAGGACATGTGATGTTGGGGGCGTGTTTTGGTGGTTTCCTGGTGTCAGATGTCTGAAAATTGAGTTTATAAAAAAAGTAGACTTTGCTGTGGCTTGTGGGTAAAAAATTCTAGGGCGATTTGCGCAAGTCACACCCTGTGAATTCCAACGGGTGTCTTCTTTTCAGAAATTCATGGGGTTCCCTGTTTTCCTTGGTGGCTGCGACACCCAAGGCCCAAATCTGTAGGCTGTCCACAAGAGCAAAATCCTGCAAATTTTGCTCTCCCGAAACACTTTGGGATACCAGTGGTTGATCTTTTTCCGTTTGCGCCGAGGTAGGTACACCCAGACATGTGAGGTACCGTTTTCGTCGGGACACCTGTAGGAAAGTGCGCAGATATGATATGTGTTTTTGGCTGCATGTTTCGGTGGTTTTCCTGGTGGCAAATATCTGAAAAAAAAAAAAAATTCTGTAAATGTTTGACTTTGCCGGGGCTTGCGGGTATTAAATTCTAGGGCGATTCACGCAAGTCAGACCTCTGTGGATTCCTGCGGGTGTCTTCTTTTCAGAAATGCTTAGGGTTCCCTGTTTTCCTCGGTGGCTGCGACACCCCAGGCCCAAATCTGTAGGTTGTCCACAAGAGCAAAATCCTGCAAAAGGTGATCTACTGAAACACTGTGGCATACCAGTGGTTTAGCCTTTTTCCTTTGCGCCCAGGTAGGTGTACCCACACATGTGAGGTACTGTTTTTGTCGGGACACCTGTGGAAATGCGGGAAGGTAGTAGATGTGTTGTTGGTAGCATGTTTCATGGTTTGCTGGTGGCAAATGTCTGAAAATGTTGTTATTTTTCCTAGGTTTTGGACTTTGCCAGAGCTTGTGGGTATTAAATTTTAGGGCGATTCGCGCAAGTCAGACCTCTGTGGATTCCCACAGGTGTCTTCTTTTCAGAAATGCATGGGGTTCCCTCTTTTCCTTGGTGGCTGCGACACCCCAGGCCCAAATCTGTAGTTTGTCCACAAGAGCAAAATCCTGCACACTTTGTTCTCCCGAAACACTTTGGGATACCAGTGGTTTAGCCTTTTCCCTTTGCACCCAGGTAGGTGCACCCACACATGTGAGGTACCCTTTCCATCGGGACACCTGTGGGAATGCGGGACAGTAGGACATGTGTTGTTGGTAGCATGTTTCATGGTTTGCTGGTGGCAAATGTCTGAAATTGTGTTTTTTTCTCCGTACATTTTGTACTTTGCCGGGGCTTGTGGGTAATACATTATATGGCGATTCGCACAAGTCAGACCTCTGTAGATTCCCACGGGTGTCTTCTTTTCTGAAATGCATGGGGTTCCCTGTTTTCCTTGGTGGCTGCGACACCCCAGGCCCAAATCTGTAGGTTGTCCACAAGTGCAAATTCCCGCAAAATGTGCTCTCCCGAAACACTTTGGGATACCAGAGGTTTAGCCTTTTCCCTTTGCGCCCAGGGAGGTGCACCCACACATGTGAGGTACCGTTTCCATTGGGACACCTGTGGGAATGCGGGAATGTAGGACATGTGTTGTTGGCGGCGTGTTTTGGTGGTTTTTGGTGGCAAATGTCGGAAAATGTTGTTAGTTTTTCTAAATTTTGACTTCACCAGGGCTTGTGGGTAATACATTCTAGGGCGATTCGCAGAAGTCAGACCTCCGTCTTTTCCCACGGGTGTCTTCTTTTCAGAAATGCATGGGGTTCCCTGTTTTCCTTGGTTTCTGCGACACCCCAGGCCCAAATCTGTATTTTGTCCACAATAGCAATATCCTAAAAAAGTGCACCCCCCGAAACGCTTTGGGATACCAGTGGTGTAGCCTTTTCCCTTCTCGCCCATGTTGGTGCACCCACACATGTGAGGTACTGTTTTTGTCAGGACACCTGTGGCAATGCGAGAAGGTAGGACATGTGTTGTTGGTGGCGTGTTTTAGTGGTTTACTGGTGCAAATGACTGAAAAAATGTGTTATTGGACTTTGCCAGGGCTTGGGGGTAATAAATTCAAGAGCGATTCGCGCAAGTCAGATCTCTGTGGATTGCCACGGGTGTCTACTTGTCAGAAATGCATGGGGTTCCCCATTTTCCTTGGTGGCTGCGACACCCCAGGCCCAAATCTGTAGGTTGTTCACAAGAGCAAAATCCTGCAAAATGTGCTCCCCAGAAACACTTTGGCATACCAGTGGTTTATTTTATGTTTTTTATTAGTGGATTGGCTTATTACAAAGCTTTCACTTTCTTCCTTCAAATCCTCGTGTTTGCAGATTTAAGTACATGCACAATTAAAAATGTATTAAACTGGATAGTTCCTTCCAGAATTGTAATACTGTGAAAATCATTGTCATTTGTTCCCCCAAGAGCAGAGAATTCCATTGTTCGTCCGAGCTGACAGAGAATGAATCTGAGAGGAGCATATCCCAATATTTGTTTCTTACATGGGACAGAGCCGTACAATTGGTCAAAAGGTGTCTCAAAGTTTCTTGGTGGGTGGTGTCGTTAGAGAAGCGGCAGGTCCCTGGTTGACCATTAAGTTGCTTTCAGAGCGCTAAGACCTCCCTGTTAGGAAGAAGGTTTAGCCTCAATTGCAGAAAGAGGTCCCTGAACTTCGGGCATGGAAATGTCTTTAAATATGGTGGAAGTTGTTTCAAGGAACGACTCTCTGCCGAACAATTGATGGATAATTTGTATCTCGCTTTCGTCTCCTGTGTTTCAATCCAGTCCATCCACTGGATTTATTTCCTGATCTGGATAGGATTGGACTTCACGGTTTCTAGTGAACATCCAAGGGAAACCTTCCAATCTGTACATTTGGTCTTCCAGCCGTTGAGTAGCTCACTTTGCTTGCTTAGCAGAATTGATCTCAAGTTATCCACTGGTGGCAGATCTTATCTAAAAGAGTTTTACAATATAGATCTATCGATTTCCACAAGACCATCAAATGCATTGACTGGGTAGCTAGCTCATATCTTATTCGAACTACAGGGAAAGATCACGGTAGTGAAAGGATACTTCATTTCGAGAAACAAACTCTTGTTAGCAGCTGAAGCTGCTCCTCTTACCCGGCATTGCGAGCTGTCCTAGGCTCTTGCCGGCAACGCAGAACCAACGCGCTTCCTGGAGGAGGCGGGGCTACAGCGCACTCGTGACCCGATCACGTGACTCTGAACTTCCTCAAAGCTCGGAGGCTGCCGCCTGCCCAGTGCATACTTCATTTCGAGAAACAAACTCTTGTTAGCAGCTGAAGCTGCTCCTCTTACCCGGCATTGCGAGCTGTCCTAGGCTCTTGCCGGCAACGCAGAACCAACGCGCTTCCTGGAGGAGGCGGGGCTACAGCACACTCGTGACCCGATCACGTGACTCTGAACTTCCTCAAAGCTCGGAGGCTACCACCCTTGCGGCGTTAAGCCCTTCAGGAGACAAGCCCAGTGACTGTTGAGCGACTATTTGGCGCACTGGTGCGCACTAAAAAGGGAAGAGTCAGTCCACATCTGGTCGAGGCTGTGAGCTGCACAGCGTTGTGACTGAAATGACTGCACAATCAGGACAGGGGGGCCAGGTTGGGCCACAAACCAGACGCAAGACTATCCAACAACGTCAGATGCAGAATCCCTGGACCGCTTTAAAAGCAGACTCTTGCCCTGAGACATCCAACGTAAGCACTGTATCACGTATACGAGTGTCAAAGAAATTAGTAGTCCCTTGTTTTCAATCTGATACTACTAACTGTATTAATTTATCACCAGACAACACGTCCCCTTTAGTAAAGAGTAACAACCCGGAAAACCGCCATGTGATGAATGTAGAAAATGCGCGCACACTTATTAATGAAATCGGAGTCGAAGATGAAGAGACGATCATCAGTCTTCCTGTGCCCTCTGAAAACGCAGATTCAAGTCCTCGCTGACTCAAATACTACCAGGAACCTTCTTGATGTCCTCGTAGCTTCGGACGCTGCGCAAAGCTATCCAAACAAATCTGAGGGCTCTAGCTGGTCCGAAGGCGCACTTGAAAGCGAAGCCGAGCTTACTGCTGTACCCGCAGTCTTGGATAACGAGGTTGTCAATCTAACCATTCCACTACAAAGACCCCTACTAACCTTGCTTGACTTACCTCTTCTCAACCAGAGTATAACAAATCCAGTGTCATCCGAGCCAATCCAATCCGAAAATAGGTGATGAGTTCTTCACCGCCTTCGAATTAACGGACGCAGAGTTAATGGAAGCCTCACAAGATGAGGTGGAAAACGAATCATTGAATGACCTAGTGGTAACAACGTGCACAGCGCTGCTAGTAATACTCATCGACTCTGCCGATAATGATGAAACAATTTTGGCAGGTCGCTCGTCAGTAACTAATAGGACGACAAAAAAACCTCTTCAGGCGAACACGAAAGATCAACCACAGGATCCTAGGTGGGTAGATAACGCAAAACCAGCTGCACAAATACCATCACACAGCGTGTCCATCTACCCACGGTTCGCATTCGACGAAGAAGAAGCAAGGCAACGAACAGGCAATTTTCTATCAGGACGTGTAATGGAAAGACCACACACTGATTTATCCCACAACAACCACAATCTTAATTTAGAAACATCGAAAAAACCTCGAACAGATCATGAGAGTGTTTCAATGGGGAAATGCCACAAAAATGGCTTATTATCACGTGACAATCGCCTATCAAACGATGGAGCAGATCGGGTAACAAGTCTTCCATTAAGCAAACCTCGAACTCACCCTCACACAAAGACCTCATCAACTTCACGGAGAAACAGTGGATCATGATCAAACCACTTACATTCACTGCAAGTCTCTGCGACGTACGAATCAGGAAACTTATCATAAATAAGTGACTACAATTTGGAGACAACTAATAGCACACATATAAGCTCAGTGGACAAGATTGGGGCTGAGACGAAACCAAGTCTCATCAGCAGCAGCAATGCAGATATACAACAACGTCTTAGCTGCCTCATCCGCAGCTCTTTTGCCATTTTTGAAGATGTATGAGTCCCTCCATGAGGCCTACAAAGATCAGACATCACTCATCATTTCATTAAAGGAAAAGATGGACAGTTTTGACTCAGCAACACACTTCCTGCAAGTCCAGCTGACACAGGAAGCAGAACTTACTTTGCGTTGGCAAGAGCGATTAAGTGATCTTGCCGCTCGCCATCATTGTCAGAATTATTCTCTATCTGACGGCTTACTTGAGGCAGTGAAGTGGATGTGCCACTCTTCTAATATGACGAACCTAAATATCGAGGCACAAAAAAAAGTCTTAACGCCTGTCGGAAGAAACGATGTAATTTCAATCTCAACATCTAAAAATGTGTCTCAAGATGTGAGCAATTCACATGAACAGCCCATAAATAGAACAGAGATAGAATTGACATCTAAGGAGCCGCCTCAAAAAACATTTTCGCTCGGAGTGAACACCTCAGCAAAACATACAAACCTTGAGATACCTTGTAATGTTCCAGCTTTACCTGAACCAACGGCCCAACAAATGAAAGAACAAATTTTGAGTGTCATACCCGAATTTCCCTCGGTGTCCTTTGGAATTTTTCAAGGATCAGCCAAATCAATAGAAGCCACAACAAAGAATGTCTATAGTATTCCAACTCGACAACGATTGCAATCAAGGCAAGGAAAAAAAAGGGCCCATTACTAAGAAAGGTGTACGGTCTCAGAAGCCACAAAACTTTATCCGCAATGTACCTGCAGAAATCAGGTCAGGTTTATTCTCTCACACAGAGCCATCCAAATTGAGTGCCCTTAATATGATACATACTGAAGAGAAACTCACAAAGGACCTTAGTCGAATTGTATTGCCCTCCAGCAAGCGTCAAAGAGTTGATTCAGGACCAGAAAGCATCACAAGTAAATCCTCAAGTGCCTCGATCGACATCTGTAATCTCTCCACCTATTCTGATGAGGTCTAAAATGATCAACCGACATCCAATTCCAGCGTGGTCCCTGAAGCTCTCCCTGCCAGACCCTTGCAAACCTCAACTTCGGAGGTGTACAAGGCTAAGAAATCTGTTCACATGTCAACGGTATCTGAGCAAAGTGCGAAAAAAACGCCGTCAATGATGAACCCCAAATATACCAGATCCCAAGGAAATAAGCAAGTGCATTATTCTTTGCGTGCTTCTACATCATTAAGTTCCGGTAATAGTTCCTCAAACTGTAAATTGAGATTACAAAATCTTCACCAAGAAGAGGAAGAATTGAACTTGAATCGCAATAACATACTCAAATTATTCAATTGTATTCCATCACTCCGAACAATCACGTCTGACGACATAAAACTCTTAGAATACACAACAGAACGCTGTTACGACCAAGTCCTATTGCATATTTCCTCAGCTTCAGTTCGCAATACCATTCTGAATGCTTTAGACGAACTGCTACTCTTTGGATTTGATATAACAGTCTAACCAACTAGTCCTGGCGCTGACATGTCTAGGACCAGCCCAAGGAGTGCTTCTCGCAGTAACCCGGAACAAAGACGTGTAGACCTACGCCGAGCTATGCAAACTTTCAATCCTCAAAGACCGCGTACAAACCAGGCCCCTAAACATAACATCCAAAACGACATAGCCCATCGGCACTAGCCACTAGCGATTGCCACCGAATGCACTTGAGAATTCCTATCCTGGAACACTAGAGGGTTCACCCACCTATTTAACCAATTCGATGTTGAGATGGAAAAGGTATTTGTCATCTGCCTACAAGAAACATGGCTAAGTGAGCCCCCGTCTAGAGACGGTTTTGTAATTCTATTAAATCCTGCAATTAAAAACGCAAAAGGGCGCCCTTCCTCCGGTCTACTGATGATGATCAGGATAAACACCTGGTGGCGGCTCATCGACTCATTTAGTCCCAACCCTTTTGTGCAAGGAGCCCTACTTCAATCAAACAACAAAATCATTGCCAAAAGGAAGCACTTGCTCATCTTAAATGGGTACTGGAACCCGGAAAAAATCAGTACAAAATCGTTTATTGACTCAATGACATTTCACATTGACAATGTGATATTGAACTACAAGAATCTCTCAATAATCTGTGCCGGCGATCTAAATTGTACTTGGTTCAGATACGACCCAGTCAACCACGTGTTCAGACTACTACCTAACAACGAAGTAACTAGTCGTGGTCACCACTGGAGCGAGACATTTTGCAATCGTAACTGTAAAATGGTTAACGGTCATGTGCCAGGCGATCAACCGCCGAAGCAAACGTGGTCAGATCATAAGGCACTGTCAATTATTGACTACTTCTGGGTGTCCCAAAACTTATTTGAAAAGTATTTGTCACTTACAATATCTATTATGCCAAACAGTGACCACAATCTCTTGCGCCTTGCCTGCATAGTGGAATGGACAAATGAAAAAAGATTCCACGACATTCCAATCTCTGTGAATGCCGGTGGAAACCGTCTAAGGATAGACAGTTCCAAAATACAAAACATCAACCAGAAATTTCTTGACGACGAGGTAATGTCGGTGAATTATGTTCCCTTGCTATCAGACTTTATCATTGTGAGAGCCTCCAACTGCATCATGGGGCTAAAACATAAACATCTATCATCTATGGTATTGACACAAGCCAAGAAGGAGATGCGTGAGGAACTTGAAGAAATCGCGAAACGCCGCCAACGACGAAGGAACTACTAAAACAGCAATTCAAATGCGTCGCCAACAATATCGAAATTGGTTGAAATCCCAAAAAATAATAATCAAGCAGAACAAAGCAGAGTTATTAATGAAACATCTAGTACAGAAAAACTCACGCCAAATATGGGCAATTTTGAACACAGGTAACTCAAAACACCACGCCACTCTGTCAAATGGGATCGATTCAGCGCAATGGGAACTCCATTTTGCAAAAATCTTCAGCAATACTCAATGCGACGAGTTAAGAGTAGCGGAACATAACTTGACGTCATGGGATATGCAAATAGCAGCTGAAGATAGAGCTGTAACACGATCCTTGAAAAACTCAAACGCAGCTGGTCCAGACTAAATATCAAATACAATGCTGAAAAACAACGATGAGGAATGGGCGATATTTATAGAATCATTATTCTTGCGATTATCATCAACAATGACGATTCCAGCCTCTTGGCGCGAAGCAATTATTGTCCCTATCTACAAAAAGGGCAACCGGGCGGATCCAAACAACTACCGCCCGATAGCCCTGCTGGAGACTATTGGAAAAATCTTTGCTTCCTTCTTACGCCAAAAGTTAGTACAATGGTTCATAGCGGAACAAATTCCTGATATACGGCAAACAGGCTTTACCAAAGGTGTCGGTGTGGAAGTGAACCTGTTATTAATGACCATACTAAAACTTGAAAGTCTAAAGGCAAAAACACGACTGTACGTAGCTTTTGTCAATCTACGAGGTGCTTTCGACAGCATAAATCGATGTAAACTATGGCAAAAGCTAAAAAACTGGAAATGTCCCAGCAACTTGATTGAACCTATAGGAGCGCTACACTCGGACACAGTCATAAGCATAAGACTAGACAATCAAGGTAACTTATCTAATCAAATTCCCACAAATACGGGTGTGAAACAAGGCTGCCCATTAGCCGCAGAGCTATTTAAATTGTTTATTGCAGATATTCCAGCTTATCGTAAAAACGTAAGATGCTTTCCACCTATCCTAAACAACACAGAAATCGGATGCCTTATCTACGCCGGTGATGTCGTCCTCTTGGATAGGACCAAGATAGGCTTACAACGGCAGATGACAAATCTGCATGAATATCTCAATGAAAATGACCTCGCGTTAAACACCGAAAAAACCAAGATCGTTATCATTGGCCGAACAAACACACAAAAAAATAACGCCCCTTTACGTGGAAAATCAATAAAAAACATCTGGATGTTGTAGACACAATAAGATATTTAGGAATCTCCTTTAACAACTCACGCTGTGAACATCATTGGAAGACTGATATGACAAATCGAATCCAATTCAGTATTCAAGCACAGCTGCTGAACAAATCGTACGGAAAATTCACTCTAACCCCTGTACTAACATTTTATGCCCAAAAAGAAGTTCCAGCCATTACCTTCGGGTCAGAAGCGGGATGGAGCGTAGACGCCTCATTTTGGCAGAAATTGGAAGGCATCTTTTGGCGGCACGTCTTGAAGCTGCCGACATACATTTCGATGAAGCAGATAAGATACGGACTCTCATTAAACCCGCTTCACGTGTGTGTCATGTGGAAATCTTTAATGGCAATGCGAAAGATGACCATGACACCCACTCCACCTGCATATCCAATTTTTTCCGAAAAACCAGGCTCAGGAAAATCAATCCTACTAGAAGAATGGAAACAACGTTTAGAACAAATCCTAATCTGAGCCGACCTAACACCAGACGACTTGATAATGCGGCCGCAAATTGCAAAAAAAAAGTTTGAACTTTCGTGCTGGATTGAGAACAACGATCAACGTATCAAGATGCCAACCACATTAGACTTTGGAATAGAAGAACATAAGTTGGGTGTACCATGTCGCTATCTAATAAACTGTCCTTCTCAACATCACCGTGAACAGTCCCTGCGAATTCGACTAAATGCCATAAAAACCAAGGCGATGTTGTGGCTTCGTCACTTAAACAAAGTAAACGACAATAGGTGTCGCTTTTGCCTTTGGAACATCTCCTTACTACATGCACGCAGACAACAGCAAAGCGGATCGTGCATTTAGGAAACTATAGTCCTGAGATTGGTGGTCACTAGCCATGGCCGGTAGTTCTGTGAAACTAAGCTGTGCCGTAGTTGACTTCATAGACTCTCTAGATTTGGAAGCAAACGCATGACCATAGCGGTATAGTGGCGAGCATAGCCAACTCCCTTGTAGTTTTTAGCTATAATGTTGGAGCGCCATAGCTCGCATCACATCGGCTGGCTCTTGAGTTTAGTAAAGGAATCCACAAAAATCACCATGTTGTAACTAAAGTCTGATGTCAAAGTCTTAGTACTGAGACATTTTAGAGTGACGTTTCAAAGAAAAAAAAAGAAAGGACTTTCCTCCAGAACAAACCTTCCAAGAGATCCCAGATCAGCCATGTTAGATTGAGAGCTGTTTCTGCTCCGTATGTAAGAATAGGAACAACTTTCTGGCGATAAAATTAAAGGACTGGAAGTATGGAAAACTTCCCATACTGTTTATGAAGAAGCAGAGCTTGTTGGGCCTGAGTCCGGACCTTTGCTCTTAGAATGACCTCCCAATAATGTTCATTGATACTAGCGTTAGATCCTTGTTGATTGCAGAAAGACATGATTTGGTTTTTCATCACATTTATGTTTAGTCTGTTTTCCTGGTAATAGGCGTACAGAGCGTTTTGTCTTCTTTGCATCCCGATCAGTCGTTTGTCTAGCAGCACCAGAACGTCTGCATTACCATCCAGGAAACTGGTACCGCATTCAGAATCGGTGGGTAAACTCTTGACTAACAGCCAAGTCTGACATATAAAGGTTAAACAGAATAGGCGCCAGCGGGCAGCCCTGTTTCAGACCATTCCACATTTCGATTTTCTTTGAGATGCTACCTGCGCCGGAGAGCCTCACCTGCACCAAAGTAGTTGAATACAGTGGTCGTATTGCAGCTACTAAATCTGGAGGACAGTTCTATGCCAATAGTATTTGCCATAGTTTTTCATGATCCACGCTGTCAAAAACCTGTTTAAGATCAATAAAAGCCATATTTGTTTTTGTTTTCGATCTAATCGCTTCCAGTTTTAGTAGATTAAGCAGGAGGAGGTTGACATTTGTGCCTACTCCTTTGACAAAACCAGTCTGTCTTGGGTCTCTCCTAGTTTAGTCCAAGGGGTTAAGCGGCGAAGAAGGATGGAGGCAAACAGCTTTCCCAATGGATCCAGTAGTGCAATTGGGCTATAGTTTGCTGGAATAGATCTGTCTCCCTGCTTGAAAATTGGGATCAATACAGCATTTTTCCAAGTTTGTGGAAATTGATTGTTTTCCATTATCACAGTAAACAGCGATGTGCAGAAATCAGCCCAAGCATCTGGGTTCGATTTCAGTATGCTATTGGTTAAGCCGTCCGGGCCGAGAGTTTGTGAGGTTTTCAATTTTTTAATTAGAGGCAAGATTTCGTCTCTGTCCTAATCAATGTTCCATTTCCTTTGTTTGATGTCATCAGGCTGCTCAGCCCAGGTGGTTCCCTTTGCATAAAGGGTGGAGAAATGAGCGATCCATGCTACTTCTGGGACTGCTGAGGTTAATAGGTTAGATTGTTTGTATTGACCATTTAATAAGGACCATAATTCTCATTTATTTTGTTTGGCTAAAATTCTATGGCATGGTTGCAGCATCCCCCTGAATATGTTGCGCCTTGGAGCTGCGCCGCCAATTCTTGTATTTTTGCTTTCTTTTTTTGATTAGCGAAATCTGATCATTTAGAGGGCAAGACTTCAGTTTTCTCAAATTGGCTCGAAAGGTTTTCTTCTTTTCAACCAATTCAGTGTTGTAAGCGTGGTCATTTTTGGAGGCAGTTTGAGGTCTTTTTGCATCTGAGAATCTGTAGGGTTCTAGCACCCATTCGTATTCCTGGCTCTGAGAGCCAACAAGAGACCTTATTGAGTAATTTTCCGTCATCACCGGAACATCTGAAAGGTGGATTTGCAACCTGTTTTTCCCATTGGATAGGTTTAAATTCAGAAAATTGATCAGAGATCAACCTTCTTGCTTTCCTTTCCAGGTCAATGCCAACAAACGATGATCACTCTGCGTCATATGAATAACCTTCATAGCCTCTAACTGTGGGATCATTTCCAGAGAGGCAAAGATATAGTCCAAGTAGGCTAACAAGTTCCCTTTTTGCCAGGTTGGGATTGGCGGAATGTCCTCAAAAAGTTGACCATTTAGGAGAAAAATAGACCTTGCTTGAAGTTATTTCATCCAGAGTTGAGCTTTCTTAGAGAGCATGTGGGTAGGTACCAGGGCCCCACTGCTCTCAAAAAGATGAATGTTCAAGTCCCTGCACAGTAAAATATCCAGGTTTTTGTAGCGAGCTTGTAGTTTGTCAATGGCAGAAAGTAGAATTTCAATAAAAAGGGTATTGTTGATTCCTGTTGGATTCCAGTATAAATTGCAGATTGCCAATGAATTCTGCCTCATTTCATTCCTAACTATTTTGGAGATGCTCAAAATCTGGATGAACGGATTAGGACTCAAGACTTCCTGCAATTTGAGGTTGCGTGCTGACTTAATTGAAGTCAACAGACCTGAAGACGGTCGACCAGCTTTGCCTAAGAGAGCAGGATCTAGGTAGGCTATATAGCTGTCACATGATGGGATCTTATGAATCCAAGTTTCTTGGAGACAAATTATGTCGTAGTTTTGTAGTTCCGAGTTTCCTTCTACAGACAAATGGGTAAAACATTGTGTATTCCAAGAATAAAGCCTCAAAGGGGAGGACCATACAGAACCTGATTGCTAATCTGCCTGAGAGGCTGTCGATGTTGAAAGAGCTTGACAATTATTATCCCTAGATTTTACGATAGAAATGTGTCCGTCTTGCGTCTTGACCTTTCTGCACAAGTTTGAGTCAGCTGTGTCAAAATGTACAGATAGGTGATGGAACATTTCCTCTTCCGTTACACAAGCTATTATCTTCCTTTCAATGGCCATGAAAGGCTTATTCAGGTCACAGGGGCTGATCCCATTTTGCCTCAAAGAATCACTGCTATTTCTGTACACCATCTTCAGCCCCTCTTCAATAAGGTATTTAGTAAGTGATAATCCCAATGGAAGGAAGGCAGCACATAGCTCTAAAAGAGCAGATTTGAGCCATGCCGAAAAGAGATGTAAAATAACCCAATCTGTTCTCGCTTCTTCTACAAATTTTACGATTTTTTGATGTCCTTCGAATCTATATGTTTCAATTTCGGTATAAAGTGCAGAGGTTTTAGCACATTGGCATGATTTAAAATCAAGCCGTCCGCTGATCTTAGGATGCGTTCAATGACAGCGCAGGGAACTGGAGTTTGCCTTGGTAATTCAAAGTTAGGTTAAGTTGTGACAACATTATTGACCTCCTGCTGCAGAGATTTCCGATTTAGCCCAGATTCCTGATTGTTAATAGTTACGAGGCGTTTTTGGTCCAAGGTCATGAACATCATTCCTCGATAGGCCACCAGTACATCACAAGTTGGTATGTTTTGTGTGAGATCACTGTTGCCCAAAGATGAGACTTTGAGTTCATCATCTGATATTTCTTCAATGGAAATGTCTTTGGTAGTCACAGGCAAATTTTCCTCCTCCAAATCTTCCCCCGACATATAGACAGATAGATTCATTAGAATATTCCTTTGTTCCATTTCCGAATCAGACACCTTCTTTCCCTCCGAAATGTCTTTTTTAATTTCTTTTAGGGGATTCCTCTCCTTCTTGTTCATCGCCTCTAACTTTGTTGTTGCCTGTAGTTTTGCAGGGGGCGATCTTAGATTGCACAGGAAGGCTCTCGACCCATTTGATTTTGGTTTAGGGCCTCGACTGAAGATCTATTTGGGTCTTTCTTTGACTCAACTGCATGATTCATTTGAGTAGAGGGTTCCTCATTAGATACTTCCATTGAGATTACCATTGGTTCCACGAGTTTAGCATCCAAGGCTTGAGACAGACCCATAAATGAGGGCCAAGGAACCACCAAGGAATCTTTTGGATTGAGCCATGAGACAATGCCATCACCATGCATTATTCTTACCGAAGATGTTCTTTGTTGAGCCATTTCCTCCACCTCCCTATTGAGATTCAGAAGGATTTGATTGACTTGTTCAAGACTTGGCTTTTTCAGGTTTGCCCTAGAAGACAATATCACAGCAGCTTGTGGATATATTAATCAATCATTATTCACAGCTTGAGAATGGTTCAAATGGTCCGTTAGTTTTGGCGCAGAGCACCTTTCGAGTCGCATCAGGTTCATCATGTCGAGAATTGAGGCCATCATTGTAGTTTTGTCCGCATGCTCACCCCTTGCTACGTCAAACAGCCGGGCCTGTCACGGCGCAGTTGACTCAGCCTCTTTATCTATCGAGATTGTATTTTATTTGTAAATGATTCCAAGTAGATCTGCTTAGAGTGAATCATAGCCAAGAGAGTTGCTTGGCCCTTCATGGTCTCACTTGAGGATTCATACAATTTCAAACATGGAGATAATGATATGGTCAAAGCAGCCATGACGTTATTTTGGAGTACCATCATAGTTGCTGGTCTAATCAAGAGATCTGCCTTCTCCATCTTTGATCTTCTCTGATCAACTGGATCTGTGGTCTCTTCTTCCACAGAACTATCATCAGAGTTGCTAGAGCTGGGCCTCTGGAAGGAGGACTGATCTGTGGGCAGTATACCCTCCAAAAGTGAGTCCATATCCTGAAGCCATAAATAATCTGCCTGTGCTCGCGAGTGGCCGCTTGTTTTAGGGGGCGTAGATTTGTGTAGAGCCTGAGCCGGCATTTGGAATCCCAATTCCTGGAGGCTCTTTGTTATCTAGGGATTAATTTTCACACTTGCCTCGAGAGCACTCAGCTGGGTTGACGTGGAGAGGGAATCTGCTTTTTTTAAGAATCCCATTTTGTAAATGGGTTGCAAAGACATAATTTCTTCTTTGTTGCCTGTTAATCAGGGATTGAATTTCCACAATATCAAGGGATCGTTAGGTGTATTCTTGATGTGGAACTGGGTCTAAAGATTACTTGCTCTGCCTGGTTTCCTCCCCATCTAGGTGGTCTACATATTTCGTGCCTCTTAATCCATTAGACCCCCTCTGGTCTTGTATATATATCGTGTTGATTGTGATGTGTTGGTTTACTTTAGTATTATTGTGATTCTTTGCTATGGTCTATATTACAAAGGCCTTGTAATAAATGTGTCTATATTTTTAATATAACACCTTTCTGGAGTAATTTGTAAGTTTTGTGTGCTAATTGAGGTCTTTCAGTCACCCTTACCCCTCTTGAGACTTAGGGCCTCATTACACGGATGGCGGAGAACCATGGTGCTATTAGCGCCATGGTTCATGCCGGTAAAATACCGGCACCGCCTTGGCGGAAAGGGGAATTACCGCCCCATTCCAAGGTTGGCGGGGCGGTAATTCCCCCTTCCACCATTGCCCTTCCCCATTCCCATTTTTGGCCCATAGGGCTCAATGGGAATGGGGAAGGCGCTAATTACGGTACCGCAAATTGCGGTACCGTAATTAGCTCCCTGGGTCCCTTTGCGGGTTAGTTTTTAACGCCTGCAAAAAGCAGGCGTTAAATCCCCCAACCCGCAAAGGGACCTCGTAGTAAGGCGGTAAGGATTTACCGGTACCGGTATTTTACCGGTACCGGTAAATCCTTACCGCCATCCCTGTAATGAGGCCCATAGTCTTGACCGCTTGCCATAGCTACCCTGATTGGTCTGGCTTGTCCAGAGGTTACCCTGTTCCAAGAAACTAGGTTGGCCTTCTGAACCTCTGCCCCACCAGGTCAGAGATTAGAAATCCCTCTTAACACAATCGTAGGGTCTGTGCGGGGCAGAACGTTGGCTTGCTCTTTTTTGAAGACATCCTGGTAATCTTGGTATTCAAGCGGTAAGGAGCTGATGAGACCCAACACGATTCCTTTCTTCGGTTTCAGATTGGTGTCATCTTTTTTGTAACATGTGTCGGCACAATCATGAGGAAATGTCAGAACTCGTTTTCGCCAGTCGATCCTAGGATTGTGGGTCTCCAGCCAGGGCATTCCCAATATCATCTGGAACTGAGGAGCACCGATGAGATCAAAAGTATTGTCCTCTTGATGCCCGTCCTGACACAGAAGCTTGACTTTCTCGGCGTATTGTGTCACCGGGCCGGATGATAGCTGAGAACCATCCACAGCAGTGACGTTTTCCGATTTCTGCTTCTGTCGGAGAGGAAGGCCTATTCAGAGAGCCAAATCTTGGTTAATGTAGTTACCCACAGCTCCACAATCAATATATGCCTCCAAGGCATGTATTTTTGATGGTTGCTTGTGATTCACCAAAAGCACTGGAAGGACTAGATGTGAGGTCTGTACAGATTCCTTTTTCATGCTCGACAAGCGGACCCCTACACTTGCCGGTCATTGGCGTTTCCCGAGTTCTGTTCTTCTTCTTCATGGTTTTGTCTGTTGCACCAAGTGTTTTCTTGGGTGGTTTTACCGGGCAGCCACGGAGGAAGTGACCTGCGTGTCCACAATATAAGCAAAGCTGTTGTCTCCTTTTTTCCCTTTCTGCTTTGGTAAGGGGACTTCGTAATCTACCAATTTGCATAGGCTCAGACTGTTCATGTGGTTTAGTCTGATTCTCACGAGGTCGTACGTTAACTGACCGTCCCTCTGATCTAGCTCGATCCATTTTCCGATTCTGCAACCTATGATCGAGTTGCACTGTCAGGTCTATGTAGTCCGCACACCTCTCAGGGGGAATCAGCACTTGCGCCAACACATCCTTATGTTTTCCACATAACCCTCTGTAAAAGAGTGTAGTCCTCTTCTCTTCTGGCCAGTTGGTCTGGGCTATGAGACGATTGAAGGTTGCAATATAGATTAATAGTTCTTGACTCCCTTGTCTGAGTGACAACACCTCGTTGTCCAGAGTTTATCCATGAGTATGATGGGTAAAACTATTTCTCCATCTCATGTTGGAAATTCCCAAAGTTCCGGAGTGAAGGGTCATCTTGATTTACCAAAGGTATAGACCAGTCCGCCGCACTACCTCCTAAATACGAGAGTACAAACGCCACTTTGGTTTGGTCATTAGGAAAGGCTCCTGGTCTGCACAAGAAATGAAGGCGACATTGGTTCATAAATACAGCAAAATTGTTTGGGTCGCCGATGAAGCGTTCGGGAGGGGCTAGAGGCACTGCTCCTGGAAGAACCACCTGAACCGGTGTTGATTGCTGTGGTGTGGAAGAATGAGAATAATGGGTCACTCCAAACAGTAGAACCTGTCCTGCTTGTGCTTGTAGCATTTGTCTTGCCAATTCGTCAGTTCTTTCTTGAGTTACAATAAGATCCCTCCGTAATGCATTGGTTTCTTGTCTTGAAGCATGTACTTGAGCCCGTAATTCCCCTAGTAAGAGGGCTAACTGATCTGTTTCTGAAGTTTCCATAACACCCAGGCAGAGAGTATAAAAGGCTTCGCGTTCTGTTACGCTCACCTGGTCTCTGTGGAGGCGTTGGGGCATGGTTGCCGATCACCCCCTTCAGGCCTCTCCCCCAGTAGAAAAGCTGTGAGCGGTGGTACGTGGTGATACTGCTCCTGCGTGGAGATAAGAGTGCGTGAGAAGGCCAATCTCAGGTTGTTGTACCTCTCAAACCCTTAACCCCAAAGTATGGTTTCTGTGAGCATACGCCGGCCCATAAAGCTCACCTGTGTATTATGGAAGATAAGCTCTCCGTCCTGCTACTTCTGGCAGGGGCGCATCGAGTGGGATCTAATTCCTTCACTGATCCCAGATAAGGATTAGTCAAGTCCAGCTGCGACTATGCTTCTCCTTATAATTGGTAAGTCTTTCTTGAGCTCTTGTGATGCTGTTCGTTCTCTTTAATGTCTGTATATGTTGCTCCTATTTATGCCCGCAATAATGTCTCTCTTCTGTTTTCTTCCCTTAGATGGAAATGCGGCCTCAATGCAGCTGTGAGACATGAGACACGGCCTGATGGAAGATGGATGCAACCGCAATGCTCGACAGCAGGTAAGTGATGGTTTAAGGGAAAGCGAGAAGTATGGTGAAGCGCGACCTTAAACTGACTGTTTTTTCGATGTCTAATCTTGTCTTCTGTTTTTCCTTGCAGGCGCTGCTGTCGACGATGGAGCCTGTCGTGATGCGGTGCCAAGATGAAGATTTTGGCGTTCCGGAAAGTGTAAAGATGAATACTTGGTTCGCCGAAGAGATGTACAGGTAAGAACAGCTTCCCCCAGCTGGTAAGTATGCTAGCAGGAAGCAGGATGTCCAGGAAGCAGGATGTTCAAAGGTAAGTCTGACCTCAGGCGACGGTGAGTGTTACGCTGCTTTCATGTGCAGAATAACGCAAAGCGTCTGTCTTGAGGATCGGGGCAGCTTATATATCTGAGATCGTGGGCACGCCCATTAGGGCCGGCTTACCAGCCACACCCTGCCACTCCTAGAGAGTGAGTACGTGCGAAGGCAATCCATTAGCAGCCACAACCAAGAATACACTTGGGGCTGCTTAATGGATGGAATGTTCAAGGTTAATGCATCCTGCTTAATGGATGGAATGTTAAAGGTTAATGCATCTGAAGAGCTATGTCCATAATAAAAGTCTTCTGCGTTAAATGGATGTTCTTGTTTACTTTTGTTCATGAGCCTGGCGCCAAAGGCGCCAGGACAGTGTCCACCCAGGTCTCCTATGCATGCGATCCCTGCATGCATTTGCCCCTGACTTCATGACCATGACAGCATGCCTTTCTGTCGCCTTTCTTCTGTTTAAATATTATAGCTAAATGATTGATGTCCAGCAGACCACTGCAGGCAGCATCAACACGCTATTGGAAGCATTATAAAGGTTAAGAAGTACAACTTCAATCCAAGGAGAAAGAATTGCTTTTCTGAATAAACATAGTGGATTAGATCTCTTAGTCCAGCCAGTAAGGTTATATGTAAGCTTCTGGACATCATTCAATCATTTAGTTAGAATATTTGAACAGAAGAAAGGTGATACATTGGCCCTGAAGAAGACATGTGTTCTGTAAGGTCGAAAACACATGTTGGTAGGTGCATCTTAATCACCAATTGAAATTAAATTTGTACGTGAAGAATCTGTTGAAAACTCTCATTTGCGAAAAGTTTTGAAAGAATACTGATACTTATTGATAAAAGTGTATATTAAGGAGAGGATTGATGAATGGTCTATGCGCAGTGGTTGAACCAATACCTTGTCTGTTGTTATACCCCTTGTTAGGCTCATCAGGGACTCTGGGTCTACAGTGGCAAAACCCTGCAGCAATGATGTTCTTGGGGTGATCATTTGAGCAATATTTTGTTTGGTTGCGCATCAGAGTAGCAGTCCCCCAGCCCTCAGTTTTGAGGGGGTAGTTTTTGTCTTTTAAAAAGGGTGTTTCACTTGCTGCTTTAGTACTGGACAGCTTTGAGGGGCCTGCTGTTGGCTCTAATGTCTGCTTTGCAGTGGCCTTTAGCATTTTAACTATAAACCAATTTACTGTATTCTGTGCCTTCTTGTATTCCAAAGGGAACCATTTAGGGGGCAAATTCTGACCATTGCCATAGTTTATTCTTGGTCCTGTAAGGTCACTGATGCCTCAATTTCTTCTGAAGAATTCATTGTTTAAATCAATTAAAGTGGTATTTCAGAATCAAATATTCACCTACATCCACCTAAGTGGATATTTTTCTCACAGGCTGGCATTCTAGAGTTTTCTCAAAGCTCCACAGACTCTGTACCTTTCCTGTGAAAGCCATAGTTCTGGGCTAAAATGTTCAATATATGTTGAATGCTTCTGGTGAGGCTGATACACCAAGCATCTAAAGACCCCTTTAATTTTGATTGAGGTAGTCCTTATATATGCATGGAGGATTTCTGAGTGGAGGGAATCTTGCGTCCTTGGCTGCTGTGTCTTTATGATAACGTTTTGTTTAATGCAAAAGACATTGTAGCTAGAAATCCAAGCATTGACCTGCTCAATGCATAGCAGCGGTATATACACATTCTCAAGGATTGATGTATTGTATGCAGCTTCAATTGCCCCATTTACCCGTTTGTGCACTAATTACACCAAATTGAGGGGTTATCGCTTTGCCTTCATCTGTGCACATTCTAGAAACACTCATTATGTGGACAGTATGAATAACAGGTATTGCTGTCTTGAAATGAACTAGGAATATTTAAATCAATCTGAACAGTGCCTTTGCACCTGCTGATCTGCAGTGCTGCATTTTCCACATCTGCGGTGGACAGAGATGATAAAGTGCTTTATCCTAGCCTAAGACAAATTCTGCACTTGTCTGTAGTCCTATCTTATATGTCTCTGTCTCCTTTTATGATTCTATAATGTCACGAATCTAAAAGGGTCCTTCATAATGTGTCTGTTTTGTAAAAACAAACTATATATTAAAACACCAAAAGCCTGCTCTTCACTTTAAAAAAGGGGGAAAGAGAATTAATGATTAAACAACTTAATGTTTAATATCTAGTAATTATCTACTTTGCTACTCCCCACTTAAGAAGGATCAGTCGACTGCCTTTAACGCTGCCAAATCGGCACTATCTCTCTCGCCATAACTGGACTTGCACGTTATCTGTGCTTTTCACATTTAGCTCAATAGAGCACTGCTTACGACTAATGTAATGGTGGTATGATGTGCTCATTGAGCTCCGATGATAATTTTTTGGGGCGCAAGAGATTACACTAACACCTTTTTAAACAGCCCTGTGCCGGAAGCCAGCCAGCTGGCTGCCTTTGCATTTATGAGAATGTCATGTTGGCACAAAAGTACCAAGCCCCGCGTGACGAGCATCAATTATTGCAATTTCCTTGAAACTACCTGGCTTAGCTAGGAAATGCTGTTTCTCACAGGGAAATCCCACACCTGGACCTGTGCAAGAAGAACCTAGCACCCCATAAAGGCAACATGTGGCACACAGGCTGTGGCTTAGAAGATGGGTAGATGTCTCCACCATATCTAAGAGCACACCCCATTTTGTTCCTGCAACGAAGTTATCTTGAAAAATGTAAATCATGTGGGTTCATGGATTGTTATCTTTATATCATGGAACACATAGGGCCTCATTACACAGATGGCGGTAAGGGTTTACCGGTACCGGTAAGGGTACCAGTGTCGGTAAACCCTTACCGCCTTACTACGAGGTCCCTTTGTGGGACCCTACCTTAACGGCTGGTTTTACCAGCCGTTAAGGATGGGACCCGCAAAGGGACCTTGGAGGTAATTACGATACTGCAATTTGCGGTACCGTAATTACTGCCTTCCCCATTCCCATTGAGCCCTATGGGGGCAAAAATGGGAATGGGGAAGTGCCATGGTGAATGGGGAATTACCGCCCCCACACACCTTGGAATAGGGCGGTAATTCCGCCATTCACCATGGCGGACTCGGTAAAATACCGGCGGCAACCATGGCACTAATAGCGCCATGGTTACCGCCGTCCGTGTAATGAGGCCCATAGTAACCATTCCTCCCTCTATCACCTTTTCAGCACATTCAACTCTAAATCTGAACTGTCAGTGTGTGACAGAAACCCTATAGTGTTACCTGATATATTGGGCATTTGATGAGCAGAACAAAACAGAAATTCTACAGAATAAATGGCATAGCATATTGGCATCTCTAAATTTGGAGGGAAACCCAAAGAACGCTAAATTAATAGCAAACTCCCTGCCTTTTTCAGGCAGGAAAAGTTTAAGTATTAGATGAAGGTAGATAGATTTTAAAAGAAACAGTTCAAAGAATATGATATAATCAAACAAAGTATCACAAAAGTGTATTCAACAAATATTATAAAAAATGTATAATAGATGAAACATCAATACGTGTTACACATAGCTACAGATAAAAAACTATTCTAAAAAATAGTCAGTGACTGTTTGTATCCTTTTGATGGTACTCTTATGATGGAGAGTAGAAAGATTAACAAAGAAAGAAAATATATCCCTGTTATCAATAAATTCAGGGTATGCTCTCAACATGTTTCAGTTCCCTATAATTAATCTGGAACATTCATCAGGAGAATATATTTTTAGTCACGTTGGCTATCAGGAAGTGTGGCTTCTGTTCTTCCTTTTATTTATAGCTTCATCTAATACATAGCATATTGGCATAACATTTCCCAAAACGAATATGCAGACAAAAGAATTCACTGACCATTAAAATGTAATTTAATACATTTTATTATAAAAATATACTATCAGCCTCATAACGAGTGTGGTGGTAAAGTTGGCGGTACCTCTGTTACTGCCAACTTTACCACTATGACAAATTACGTGTTCAGGCCTGAAGTGGAGGATTTGCCTCCAGGAAAATGCTGAAGGTAAATTCTCACACTCACCGCAAAAATATCGGCAGAATCAGCGGAATTATAATGGTGAAAATTCTGCTGCCGTAATTCCACCAAAAAAGCCCCATTGGTTCCAATTGACCCAAAACAAATGGGAATTACACCACCACTTGTAATAAGGCGGAAATTCCACCTGACCAAGTGGAGGTAACAGTAATTCGTTAGGGTAATTATTTGGCAGATTTACTGCTAAATTACCACCTCATTCGTAATCAGGTCAATCTCTAGCCCACTTCTTTAATTCCACAATGTAACAAATCTTAATCAATCCCTTCATTGCATATACTTCACAATTCACATTTCTTTTATGAACAGGTGCTGAAATAAAAACAGTCATCAACACACAAGACTGCTCCTTTCATGATGCCTCCAATAGGCAAAGTATACCTTTGTCTTTGAAATGCCGAGATCAAACCAATATAAATTTGAACACCAAGATATCTGCAAAATGATGTTTGCTACCTATCCAAAGGTGAACTAAACCAAAACCATTTGTCTTTTTCTCAATGCTAAAGAAAAACAATCTTGAAAGGCAAATGCAATAATAGCTAAAGAATCATTCCTTCTTTGCAATGACCCAAATGTATAAGCAATAAAGACCAATAGTAAAATACTTATCTCAGACAAAAATGAAAAATGCAACCTTACAATGCACTTTTGAAATGCTAAATTAAGATGGTAGAATGCAATTCAAAATCCAATACAATAATTTTAATGAATGCTAAATAAAAGGTTAGAGCATTTTTCAATTCAAGTAACATATTCAATCAATCAATCAATCAGATTATTATAAGGTGCAAAATTCAGCATAGGCATCAGTGCAGCGAGAAGGAAGACTGAGTGAAAGACTAGCAGAATTCAGTTAAACAGGTACATTTTTAAGTGTTGCCTAAACTTAGTAAGAACCTGAATCTGGCAAAGTGCTACCAGCAAAGAATTCCACAGCTTCGGCGCCACCATGGAGAAGGCTCACCCTCTGGAGCGTTCCAGGCGATAGCGCAGAACTACCAGCTGGGCCAAGTAGGCCGATTGTAAGGACCTAGAAGGACGATGTGGCTTGATTTGCTCCTGAAGAGCTTTGCAACCCCTACCCTGAAGTGCCCGATGGCTAAGTACAGTTTACACCAAGCTATCAACACTGGCTTTCCATAGGAAATGCCTGTGATCAATCGGACCACCGCATTTTGCAAAACCTGCAAATGTTTCAACAGGTAGCCCAGTTGAGAAAGCAGCAGAGCATTGCAGTAGTCCAAGCTGCCATTTATGATCGTTGCAACGAGTTGCACATGCAACTCATCAGGAATATGAGGCAGGACCTTCTTCAGTCTCTTTAGCTTTAAAAAGCCACTAATAAAAATAGCTCCAACTTGGGCCTCCATAGTTAAAGAGGCAAAACTTTTCACCCCCAGATTTTTTATCACCTTAACAGGTGTAGGGAGAGGGCCAAGATCTGACAGCCAGTGGATCGAGGTCCAAAAGCGAGGTGGAGAAGAGGGTCCCGCCACTAGGAGCTAATTTATTTCCCATTTTAGCTTTAGTCAGTTTTGATTTATTTAGATGCCGACTGCTTCTATACATTCTCTCAGGTGAGGAGCTTTAGAAGCATGCTTCAGATGAAGCCTAAAAATAACCGACGTGTCATGACAAAAAAATTAAAATCAAAAGAGCGGATGAGACAAGACAGGGGTTAAACATATACATTAAAAAGAAGTCGAGACAGTGCTGACTCCTAGGCACTCCACATGTCACGGTCACGGGTGACGATTTGAAAGAGGATTAACAAATGGTTTGTTTTCGGCAGCCAGGAAATAATACAAACCAGTCATAAGCATTACCACAAACACTAATGCTTTGTAGTTTAGGTAACAAGAGTGCATGATTGATAATATCGAAGGCTTGAATCAGGTTCAATAAAATCAGATCGGCCGTGCCACCCTCATCCCGGATCTTAACAAGATCATCTAGCACTGAGACCAACACAGACTCGGTGCCAATTAATGGACAAAATCTAAGCTGCTCAGGTTCCAGGATCTGATTGTCCTCCAGAAAATCTTTAAGCTGGGAAGTTACCCAAGCCTCCAGCAATTATTTCAACAAAGGCACAGCCAGGTAATGCTTTAAGTTTGCCGGTATGGATCCAAAGGTAAGAGATGAATTCAAAGCTTCTGCGAACATTTCAACAGCATCTTTCAGCGATGTTTTAAACTGAAGAGGAATAGCATCCATAGGAGATGTTGATTTTAATTGTTCAGCTAATCTACTAACTTCAAAAGAATCTAGAAGTTGGAAAGAGTCAAAGATGGATGGGCCAAGAACCAGCTGAGGAGATCTTCCACAAACCGGCAAAACAAGCAGTACGGCAGTGGTGGATATGCCGGATGTGTGACATATATTTGAAGATATTATCAATTCTTTCCAAAAAGAAATTTGCCAAATCGTTACACAACCTCTGTGAAGCCGAAGCAGCTGTACAAAATCTTGAAAGTAGCAGATATTTAACAGTACAAACTTTAAAAGTATTTGCTGCAGGTTTAATTGCTTCCTCAAAAAACAAATATTCAGCCGATTCAATAGCTACATGATAGGAAGCTAACATTGCTCTGTATCAAGATTTGGACACGGGTCAGGCTTAGACTGCCACTGGCGTTCAACTTGACAACCCTCATTCTAGATTGCCACAGCTCGGGGGAGGACCAGGGGACAGAGGGGCAGCCGCTCTTCGTTACAGACTTTAACAGGGCAAGCTGATCTGCTGCAATTTGGCAAGTGGCAGGCAGTTTCATCAACGGTAGTGGCATATGTAGCGGCCCCTTGTTTTGCAGTTGATAGCTGAATGAAGCCTGTTGCATAAGCATCAGGGAACTGACCTGATGCATACTCCTTTGCAATGTTCGGGAGGACACTCCACTGTTACAGGGAACTGGCAAGAACAGACAAAAAGGAACCAATTGGTGATAATTCCAAGACAGAATTCGACATGCTCTGGGGTGAGCCAACCTACAGGTGCATAAAATTCGGGCAAGAATATGGCCTGTAACATGTGTCGGTTTCGAAAACCTGCTGAGTTAGTGATAAAATGTCCATAGAGGTCAATATGGAAGTTACCAGTTTACAATCCGTGGAATCTGCTCACAGATTGTAAACACCCAGCACACAAAGATCATTGTTTATTATAGATGTCGATGATATAACTGGAAAGAGGTCCTTCTCAAACTGAGAAAGGCTTAGTTAAGGTGGCCGATGGCCTACAAGCAAATGAAAAGAACAAGATGGGGGAAACCACAACTATCAATAGCAGGAAAGACTGTCTTTAAAATTAGTGTTGAGGTGCCTACCAGTCTACATGCAAGATTGAGTATCCGTCAGGCGGAATTTGCACCATATACAGGCCAGAAGCCTCGGTAAGCCAAGTCTCTGTGACACATTCCAGCTCTGTCGTAAACTCCTGGAGATGGCATCTCTAGTTTATGCTCCACCAGCAAGCGGGCATTCAACAGACATGCATAAAGAGCTGCTTCTGATGTAGATGCAGTATCCAATACTCACCCCCTAGAAAATTCAGTGTCAGGAGGAGCAAGTTCCATAAAACCAGAGAGGGCCAAATTACACTGAGGCACAACCTCATCCGGTCACAGACAAGCATGCCTTATGCACACCTTAGGCATGCTTTAGGCACACCCACTGTCCTCGCACGCTGCGTGAATGCATCTCCTGGCAATGCAGAGGGATCGAATCAGCTGACTCACTGAGTATTGCTGGAGTAGAAACAAAGAAAATACTTCTGTGAACAACTGGCACCCACAGTTTAACAAAATACGAAATTTGCGGCTAGGAATTAAATTCAATGCAACAATTGAACTAATGGTATTTTGGGGCAGGGAAGGCAATCAGTGCTTACATTTAACAGATTTAGTATCCTAAAACAATGCGGATAAGCGTGGCGCAGTATTAACATTCACCTCTTTCTTACTTTCTCATGTTGAGCTTACATGTCTCCCGGCACATAAATGCTGAGGGAGCAAGTCAGCTGACTTGCTGTGCCTTGCCGGAGTAGAAACAAAGAAAATACTTCTGTGAATAACTGACGCAAGCAGTGTAACAAAAACAAAAGATATTGTGATGAATCAGATGTGATTATCCCAAAGACTCTGGGCCAGGGCCTTTTTCATGTGGCCAGGGAAATGCAGATGCTTCCTGATCCTGACCCTGGGGGTGGTCTTCTGCTGGAGGATCACATGGGGGAACTCGGGACAGGAGAATTGGGAGAACACACTAAACAATTTCCCTGATAACCTCAGAGTCTTGATAGCCTATTGTAAAACGGAGGCCTTTAAGATAATAAGAAGCCCATACATTAGGGACTCCAAGTGCCATAATGCCCTAGGTACTGGAACGAGGAAGAGGGGCTTTGAGGCACAGAACTGTAGTATGTAGTCTAGTGTTTCTAATGGTCCACACCTGAGCGGGACTTTTTATTATTTAAAGCCCCTACCGGTACAGGCCATTAGAAACCGTGGTAGAAGTGGTGGTAGAAGCAGTTGGAGAAGCCGTGTGTAGGAGTGTATGCAGAAGGGGCAGAGGAATAAAGATGCAGGGACAACTGCTGTAAGTGTAGAGGGTTATGGTCCTGAGAGAGTGACAGGAGTGAGAAGCCCATACTGCAGAGGTCACACAGCAGAAGGCGTTGAAGTGGCAGACTGCCCCGTATGAGAGAGAAGCTCTCTGTTCCCTATTCTCACCACCAGTGGCTGGCGAGCATCAGAGAATGCCAGGTGCAACCCAGACTCCTTTGGTGAGAGGCACAGCATGCAGGAACCCAGCCCAAGGCTACACATGCGAAGACCAAAGAGGTTACAGCATCAGCAGGCAAACCTGACACACAAGGAGAAAATGGTGAGTTGGCCTATGATTGGTGACCTTGGGGGGCTCTGTTAAAGACTGCTTGCAGCGTGTAGTATTTTTAAAACCGATCTAATAAAAGAAAGTATTTCTGCTGTAATCCGTATGTAAAAAGAAAACAAGAGGATGAGGTTTACAATTAACATTGCCCAAGCCAAGAGGAGATAATATTGAAGATGATCTGTAACCCAAGGGGTGCTTTGAAACACAATTTCTTGTTGTATAAGCGCCTTACAAATGCTAAATAAATAAATGAAAAAATAAATATTGCCCAAGCCAAGAGGGGCAAATGGTGAAGGCAAACTGTAACCTATATTGCCAACGTGACCGCAATATTGAGGCCAAATTGTCACCCATATTTCAAAGACCAAAAGGAGGCAATATTGAGACCCAATAACAAACGCATTGGCTAAACCAAAGAAAGAGCGTTACAAAAAGAGTAAACATTTTTTACATGTGGCAAATAAATAAGTGGAACAAACAACATCAAGGGTTGTTGTATCGTATCATTATAGAATCATTTGTAAATCTCAGAGTTACTGAAGGTTAAAGACTTTGCTAATGTTTGAAGTTAACCTCATCACAGAGTACTTGTAGTAGTGGTAAGAGTTTTATCCTGGCAGGCGAGTACACCAGGTAAGGGATTGTTAGTGGTAGTCCTGGCAGGTTGGTGGACCAAGAAGAAGATATTAAAGTACTACATTGTGGTAGAAAGAAAGTGGCAAGGGCACAAAAGTGTTTGTTTTTGTCAGGATGGTTTTACCACAATTCATCATTGTTCTGTTTATGAAGAAGACTTGTTAAGTCGTTGTCTTTTCGAAGAGAAGTGCTATTGAAATATTCATTGGAAATAGGAAACAAAGACTTTTGACTTGATAAGCAGTAGCTTGTGGAACCTTATTTTGCAGAGTGATGAATTTTGTATAATCCCAGGATAATCCATATGCCAAGTAAAACAGAACTTGGATGTTGAAAGGAACTTTGTGTTATTCTTGAAGCTGAAACTTAACCATTGAAAAGAACTTTGCTAAGTGGAATTTTTATATGGCAATCATGCCTTCATCCTGGCAAAGATGATTCAACCCTGGTTACAAGAATGTTTTGGTTATAAAGTTTGCATTTGAAGATAATTGTTAAATAGCCATATAAACTCCTACATGATTTTGTTATATGCACAAGTGTGAGGGACAGATACTTTTTGATGTTTGAGTGTTTTCCTTTAGTCTTAGTTTTATAGATAGGTAAATCCTCATTAGATTAGGGAAAGTGAGGCGTTTATCTCACTCTTATAAATTAATACAATGACTCCTTGTGAAAAACATTTAACGAGTTGTCCGCCTCGCATTTCTGACCCCTCACAATATGCAGCTAGAAATTGAATTCAAAGCAACAATTGAACTATAGGTATTTTGAGGAAGGGAAGGCAATCAGTGCTTACATTAAAAATATCTAGTAGCCTAAAACAATTAATGAATGCCTGCATTTAAGTCAAACAAGGCATCCCCTGTCAAAAGATGGGTCCTGTCAAGGGAAGAGATGACAGGTTCTTCAGACTGCTTTCTCAGCTCCCCACCAGGACAATCATCATGCCAACTGGTCAGTCGGTCAGCTTCTTAATCCCTCAGCTGCTTAATGGAAGTCTGCTTACCATTTATATACCTCTTTGATGGGAAATCCCCAGAAGTCTCACTTTATGGACATTCTTCTGAGTCTGGCATTCCCAATTCACTCCTATGAATCAAGGGTTCTGAAACCCTACCCCTAAGGTGTGCTTGTTCAATTGTCATGCGGTCCGTTCTATAAGTTGATCAGCAGCTTTTTAGGTTTGTTGAACAATTCCCAATTATTGATGTCATAACACCTGACGCAGGTGTAACTGCTTACTCTGTCTGCAGGTGGGTGGCGAAAACTTTCCCTATCTAAAGGCCATGCATTTATTGTTTGCCTTGAAAGATGTTGTGGGTGATTGAGTGGCATCATTCTGCTATCGCCAACCCCTTGTTTCTTTCCTGTATAGAGGGCAAGGACATGTTACATAGCTTTCTCCAGAACTACTGTAAAAATACCTTTTGGAAGGAAAACAAATTAAATGGGTTTTTTCCCTGCTGGTTGCTGACTGTGTATACTCCACACGTTTCAGCAAATGTACATTTAAAATGAAGAATACATTCTAAAAGACACATACCTCACTTAGAAGATGTATTGTAAAGGTAAATCAAACTCTTTGAGGTTACCTTCCAGCATCCAGCGCTTTTCAGTATGTCTGTGCAAGGAACTTATTTAAGGGTTTAGCGTTAAGCATTAACAACTAAGAACTCTAGGCGCTATTAGAATAACTAAGGCGTAGGCCAGTTCTTTCTTACTTTTGGGTCTAGGGGAATGAGGGAACTGCTGACATGAAATGGCATCTCATGCATTGTTATCCCCTTTCTGGGCAGACTGAGTCATACAACATGACACCATGTGCCCTTTAACCGTAATATGGATGGTGGCTCCAGCTCCTCATTTGATTAATTTTGGACTTCCTACAAGAGAATAATGCATTTGACCCTTCTGGGAGTGCAGTCCATTCCAAGGTCTTCTGCCAGAGAAAATATCTGCCCCCTAACTATTCCCAGGGAACATTGGGGATGACTGCTGGTTAGACCAAGGCAACCCACTCTGCCAGCTGCCCCGGAACTACACTCTTCACTGGAGGTGAAGGACTCCTGAAGGTGGCAGCCATGAATTAGGAGTGAAGAGTAACAGGACTCACCTTGTCCTCAAGCCCCTGCAGTGGGACTCACAGCACCCTAAGCAGCTCAAAGCAGTTGGACTCTTGTGTCTGCCGCTTTGAATCGCCCTCAAAACAATATGACCACACAGGACCCATGGGGTTGCCTTTGGCACCCTCATTGAACTTGGATACTCTTGTTCCATCCATCAAACCGGTTTGCCACGGTTATATGTGATATTACCAAAGCAAATTTCAGAGTGATACATTTCATTACAACCAAAATACAAAAAAACACTTAATTATTATTTTTTTTTTATTTGGGGGTCTCCCCTCCATGCCCCCTAATTTTCTATCTGTATAACGCCACCCCAACCCATTTTAACTCCTTACCCCTCACCCAATATACATTTGTTTGATATTTTCAGCATTTTTCGGTATTATGGTCGTGATTAAATGTACCAATCTGAAATTTGTTTTCGGTAAATTGATTGGGTACCTTTGCCACCACATGGCACAAACCTCATTCATCGCTGCTTCAGCTCGCAGACCAGTTCCTGCGTTGGAAGCCTTCACACCACTGCGTCTTTAAGCAACACATGAAATCATCAGAACCTACTCATTGAACCTCAACTGGAACCCTGAGAGCATTGTGTCACTTGCCAGCTCAACCCTTGACCCTGGTGGATTCTTTGAACTGCATTATTCTGACAGGGCTCCACTTCGTACCCAACCGAGGCAGGGTATAGCTCACCGGCAACGCCTTTGTCTTGGAAGCAAGACAATGCAGAGGAACATAGGTTCAAATCCCAGGCCTGTCCTCAGAGACTGTTTTCAGTTATTAAGTGTGTTATAAAATATGAATTAATTAATTAATTTGATGGTGATTTGTCACCACAACTCGCCTCACTCAAGCCTGGTTTGACCTGCATGAACAGCACAGAGAAGCCAGGTTCGGCAACGTCAATCCACCCGAGAACAGAATTAGGTACTTTTGAGAGGCCCTCTTTTGTGACCATAGTGATTGATAAGCCACTGTGTTGCAACTTTTTCACAGACATATCCTTTTTCAAGTGTCATTGTTGCAATGTTTTCCTTATTCACCCCTGCTCCAATACCCACAGTGATATCACATATATGTTTTGAATTTTCTGTGTTCTCTTCACACAGGTAGGTATTTATTAGCGTTTTTTTCTAGATAGATGATTGCATATTTGTTTAATGAATGCATATATATATATATATATATATATATATATATATATATATATATATATATATATATATATATATATATATATATATATATAGCCTTATTTTAATGGCTTTTTAACCTTTTTGCCACTTTGTAAGGCATCAATAAAGACTCTGGGCCTCATTACACGGACGGCGGTAAGGGTTAACGGTCACCGTTAATGGCAACGGTGACCGTTAACCCTTACCGCCGTACTACGAGGTCCCTTAGCGGGTTGGTGCTCTAACGCCTGCTTTTTGCAGGCGTTAAAAACCAACCCGCTAAGGGACCTCGGAGCTAATTACGGCACCGCAAAATTGCGGTGCCATAATTAGCGCCTTCCCCATTCCCATAGAGCCCTATGGGGCAGAAATGGGAATGGGGAAGGGCAATGGCGGAAGGGGGATTTACCGCCCCACCGACCTTGGGATGGGGCGGTAAATCCCCTTACCGCCAAGGCGGTGCCGGTAATTTACCGGCATGGTCCAGGGTGCTAATAGCACCCTGGATCACCGCCTTCCGTGTAATGAGGCCCTATATATTTTATTTCGACTTCGATGTTCGGACCTTGCTAATTTTGGAACTGTGAAGAGTGCTACCTCACCCTGCCTGACGTTAGCAGTGCTTTGAAGATATATATATATATATATATATATATATATATATATATATATATATATATATATATATATATATATATATATATTTAAAACACAGCCTTGGTAGTGGCTGTGTAGTTATGGTTAAGTTTCTGTTTCCATAGGAAGAGCACTTTTTGGGCGGCCTATAACTCCGCTCCCCCTAGACGAATCCCTACCAAACTTTGCAAAAAAAGTATATTGGCCACTCTGAATTTTTGTGCAAAGTTAGGTGCGGATTCGTCTAGGGAGGGAAAAGTTATAGGGGGGGGGTCCCAAAACGTCTTTTTTCCCATAGACTGAATGGGGGAAAAACTTTGCGCACGGCTACAGGACAAACCGCTGGACGGATTTTCACCATATTTGCGGCAGGGGCAGGGGCTTGGTCCCGAAAGCGTGCTTTTGTAAATTTGGTGACAATCCGTGCAGTACTTTTATTTAAAATGACCAAAAAGTAGGTCTAAAAAAATTAGTGATATCTATGTCCGCTCCGCGGTCACACTTCCCTGTTCGCTCCGCGGACAAGAGACCGATTGGATAAGGGGAAGGCGTCATGACCGCCGACACGCAACGTCTCTGCCGATTGGCTGCAGTGAGATGTGTTCTGCGTCAGATTGTTTGGATGAGCCCGACATCTTGGATCCGCCGACAGCGCAGCGGCGACCAGCGGCAACATGCTATTTTGAAAACTATTTTGCTGTGTCATAGTGCTTGGGGAGGTTCACACAGTAAGAGATGGGTGAAAACTTGTATTTGTTCGGGCGGTAGGTGTTAATGATGTATTCTCTATGCCCGCCTTGTTCAGAAGGCCGAAGGCCATGCACCCAAAAACAAAGTTATAAGCACTGCAGTTGTAAGCCAGTATAGATTTTATATACTGCATACCCATACATTGAAAAATCTATGGCCTTACACCCAAGTCTGTAGCCTGTGGCCACAACTACTGCAGCATATCACAGGTATAGGTACACTCGTACTATGAAACATCATTCAGGTGGTTGTGGGGAGGGCGTAGCGTTTTGGGAGGCCATGGTCCTAAAAGCAACTTTATACGTACTGAAATTAGAAGCCACAATGGTTGCAATATGCTTTGGTGGTTCTGGCCAGGACCCAGAGTCTTGGGTGCATGACCAAAGGCCATGCACCCAAGACTGAAGTCATAAGCAGTGCAGTTATAAGTGAACCTAGCCGTGGTGTGGTGCAGTGGTTGTGTGCACGTTCTAGTGTCTTGGCTGCATGGCTGCAGACCATGCACCCAAAACTAAACTTAGAAGTAGTCAAATTAGAAGCACCATGGTTTTGATATGCAGCGATGGTTGTGGGTAGGACCTATAGTCTTGGATGCTTGGACGTAGGGTGTAGGTGGTAGGTTATACATCAAAGATGCTAGGCCCAGCCCACAGCCACTGCACCATATTACTGCTATAGATTAGCCGTGTAGATTTGCATATGTATGAAATTACTCTGATTATACTTACTGTTTAATTTGTTCAGAATCCTTATATGTCTTACAAGACTGTAGTACTTGGCGGAACTAGCCTTTTTTAATGTCTGTGATAAAAGAAAAAAGCATGTTAGTGTTTGCATTTTATGAAGACTTATTACATTGTATAATAGACAGTTTAGATTTTTTTTACCCTCATATTTAGTTTACAAACCAGTGTACTGTGCATTTTGCTCAGTTTCTGTGTTTGTTTTTTAAATCCTTGGGTCTGGGGGGAAAAAAATCCTTGTGGGATTAAAAAAAAAACTTTATTTGCTATGCTACAAACTATTTCTTTGCTTTCTTTGATTGTTTCCTTGTTCTTTCTGATTAATGTTATGTTTGTTGCCTTGTTGCCGATTTTTAACAAAATTAAGATACCCTTTGGCATATTCTAACTGTGCATTTTTTTGTTACGGTTCTGTGGTATTCATTTATCTGTGTCGTTGTTATACACTCTTGGGCAGTTAGATACCTGTTGGCGTATTCTAACTGTTTGTAGTCTTTCACTTCATTTTTTGGTAATGTTGAAGTACACATTAGTTATTAAATTGTGGCTTTAAGAAGATTAAATACGCATTTGTAAGATTGCTGGCAATCTCTGCTTTAGAGTAATGGTGCTATCATTACATTCCACCCATCCACATTTCTTTTGAATGTATGCAGTGTAGTGACCTGCATTGGTTGTAGCTCCTGCATGGTAGATTATACCTACTGTTGTAAAGGTTTTCTTTCCAAGTGACACTTGACCGTGTGTAAATCCAGTCAGTTTGCAGTTGTTTTTGGTACCATCTGCATTATAATGTAGCAGCATAAGTATTATGTACTTACTATGTGTTTGTATCATTAAGGTGGAGCGATTGTCTGAATTGCACATAGTACATAATCTGCCATGGTTTGCATTCTGTACAAGTTTGTTCCTGTATCACATTGCTACAGAGAGTGCATGTTTGTTTCCACATGTATGAAATCTGGAAGATTTCATTTATAGGTATGCTTTTGTTTTCCAGTACTGTAGTAATTACATTAGAAATTCTTGTGAGTTTATAGTGAATCTCACCATTCCAGCACAGTAGTCCAATTCTTGTCTTATTCCGTGAACACTGTACGTGTTGTCAGGATTGTTTGTTGCGTTTCTATGAAGGACTAACATTTGCAAACACAATTGGTCTGTACTGTGTAAGTAAATATTGTTAACAATTGGTGAGAATTGAAATAGAATATTCATTGCTACATTTGCATAGCAACTTGCACCAGTTTCATTTGAAAATTTGAATGGACCAGCAAGTTCTGTATCTGAGTGCTTTTTCTGAGTTTCTCTTCCTTCTTTGAAGAAGTACCTGGTTTACTTTCCCTAATAGGTTCTTCTTTGCTTTTGGTAATTGATGAACCTTTACCTTCTTTTGTTTTCTTTGAAGGATTTGCTGTTGCATTTCTGTTTGAATTAGTTTTCTTTTACCACGTTTTACTTTTTCTGGAACAGGATATTGTTTCAGATGGGGGGTGTACAGTGAACGCAGTCTATTGTATTATAAAATGCAAGGAATATCAGCGTTCACTTTACTTGCATCAAAGTTGATTAGAAATAGACCGTCAAGTGTACGTCAAGCGTAGCTCATGCCTTCTTTAAAGACTGTGTTTCCTATATGTATCAATGCTTTGTCTAGGGTAAGACCTTGGGATTTATGAATGGTGACTGCACATGCAAGAGTTAGAGAAAATTGTTCTCTATGTACATATATGTCTTTGAACAGAAGGAATCGAGCAGTTGAGCACCCTATCCTTTTCACTTCTGAACGTTTGTCAAAGCGAAAACTGACAAACTGAATGTCGTTGTGATGTGGGTATGAATGAAAGCCAACAACTGTACCCAGTGCCCCATTAACTAGCCCTTGCTCCACGTCAAGGTTACGGTTAAGAATTACTCTACAATGTAAGGATAATTTTAATAATTTTTCCAACCCAGCTGTGTTGGGGATTTAATTTTCTAAGCTACTTAGTCTTGTTGTGGCTTGCTCACACATGGGTAGTGTCATACCATGTACGTCTAGTTTGTCTCTGGCGCAAATTTCCATTATTGGTTGCATTTCTTTATTTAATATTGTTTCATTGAATTTGAAACAGCTTGCAAGAGTTGGCATTAAGGCCATACAATTTACATTTTTGTGCGCTAATTTTTCCATAACATCAGTAGTACATGCATTATC